>NC_079147.1:168189173-168789173 GCF_945859685.1 Eupeodes corollae | reverse complement strand
TTTTGTAGATTGTAGCCAGATCAGACGGAGAGAAAAATTTCTTGCAACGTCCCAAAAAACCTAGACATCTTGTGGCATTTTTGGCAACATCGCGTATGTGATCGCACCACATAGCATAGTAGGATTGTACATCAATAACAAAAACAACATCCGTAGTATAAGTACTACCGATAAAAGTTAAAGTAGAATCTTAATACGGATGGGTTTTTGACATTTATACGAATTTCGAATTGATCTTATGTGATTTCGTTCTCAAATGTTGGTACGATTGATTGATTGCATTTTTATCTCGATGGCTGTGTTCGTTAAGTAGTTCTGCATTTGGAATTATGTGTTTTCCATTGGAGAACAAAATCAATCTGTTACTGTTGATATTATTTAGTTTTGTTAATGAAAATGGACTAACTGGGCTTATTTCATAATAGAAAAAAATAATTACGTTTTGCTATGTTTGCACCAAAATGTTTATCTCAGTTTAGATTAAATAAAAGTGTTCCACTGCACAATTTAAAAATGATTAAGTTTGATCCCCGACCGGGATCGAGTCGAATCAAGCTCATTTCTACTCTATTTAGGTATATAAAGAATTGAGGCGAGCTTCAAGCTCGTTAATGTAGTAGTCTATAAATAAAAATAAATTAGGTGGCGTAACAGTCCGTAGAGAACCAAGGCCTAGTGACTTACAACTCTCAACCATTCCTGTGTGCAAGTAATGTTGTCAGGGATGGAAGAGACCTACAGTTTATATGCCTAATCCGAACGGCGAATTTGAGAAAGCACTTTTTTATGACAAGAATTACTTTTGGAGAATTTGTCAATTCCAAGAGGCAGTACCCGTGAATAAAACTTTAGGTGGCACAGGCTGGGATCGAACCCAAGAACTCTCCAACGCACTTCCATCATGCCATGGGTACTACTAATGTAGTAGTCTACTAGTCTATTGTTCTGACAAGTCTTCTTTCAGTTGTACCAATTTTTAAACACACAAATCTGGCTACTGCCGATGGATTTTCCTTGGGAATTTTCTACTAAACTATTTATAGAATTCAAAAAAAAAACACGGGTAATGAATGTTTATATCCTTGTGATTTAGAGAGTACACTTAATATTAATACATTAATATACAAAGTAGATTGGCAATAAATATAAATAACTAGTAAAGGGTGATTTTTTTGAGGTTAGGATTTTCATGCATTAGTATTTGACAGATCACGCGGGACATGGTGTCAAAGAGAAAGATGCTCAGTATGCTTTGACATTTCATCATGAATAGACTTACTAACGAGCAACGCTTGCAAATCATTGAATTTTATTACCAAAATCAGCTTTACGTCCGATTTATGGTCTACATAATCGACCAAGTGAGCAAACAATTAATGCGATTGTGACCAAGTTTCGCACTCAGTTTACTTTATTGGACATTAAACCAACCACACGAATGCGTACAGAAGAGAATATTGCGTCTGTTTCTGAGAGTGTTGCTGAAGACCGTGAAATGTCGATTCGTCGACGTTCGCAGCAATTGGGTTTGTGTTATTCGACCACATGGAAGATTTTACGCAAAGATCTTGGTGTAAAACCGTATAAAATACAGCTCGTGCAAGAACTGAAGCCGAACGATCTGCCACAACGTCGAATTTTCAGTGAATGGGCCCTAGAAAAGTTGGCAGAAAATCCGCTTTTTTATCGACAAATTTTGCTCATTTCTGGTTGAATGGCTACGTAAATAAGCAAAATTGCCGCATTTGGAGTGAAGAGCAACCAGAAGCCGTTCAAGAACTGCCCATGCATCCCGCAAAATGCACTGTTTGGTGTGGTTTGTACGCTGGTGGAATCATTGGACAGTATTTTTTCAAAGATGCTGTTGGACGCAACGTTACGGTGAATGGCGATCGCTATCGTTCAATGCTAACAAACTTTTTGTTGCCAAAAATGGAAGAACTGAACTTGGTTGACATGTGGTTTCAACAAGATGGCGCTACATGCCACACAGCTCGCGATTCTATGGCCATTTTGAGGGAAAACTTCGGAGAACAATTCATCTCAAGGAATGGACCAGTAAGTTGGCCACCAAGATCATGCGATTTGACGCCTTTAGACTATTTGTTGTGGGGCTACGTCAAGTCTAAAGTCTACATAAATAAGCCAGCAACTATTCGAGCTTTGGAAGACAACATTTCCGAAGAAATTCGGGCTATTCCGGCCGAAATGCTCGAAAAAGTTACCTTAAATTGGACTTTCCGAATGGACCACCTAAGACGCAGCCGCGGTCAACATTTAAATGAAATTATCTTCAAAAAGTAAATGTCATGGACCAATCTAACGTTTCAAATAAAGAATCGTTGAGATTTTGCAAATTTTATGCGTTTTTTTTTTAATAAAAGTTCTCAAGCTCTTAAAAAATCACCGTTTATATTATACATTACATATGTGCATACAGATCATTTATATTTCTTTTCCGTTATATTTCAAATGTGTTCTTTTCAATTGAAATGTTATACATTTTTGTATATACATTATCTGTCTCTTGTTATTTGACTGACATATTACCTTTATTCAGAAATATATGAATATACCTACAACCATATCACTTGATTGTTCAGCAATGTAAGATGAACCTTAAAAGATACAATAAGCAAACTATAGATATTTTGATACTTTTGTTTTCATTAGAATAAATTTGTTAGATTTTATTCTCCTCAGTTTTCTTCATTTCTGATTAAAGACATACTGAATTAAAAATTAACTGCACGACTGGGTCGCAGGAACTTGTTCCTGTAAACAAAAAAAAATGTTTTACTTTCACTTGAAATGAAATTTAACTTGATTAAAATTATAAATTGGAGCTCTAAAATTCTTTTATCGATATTTACGTGTTCTACATTTCGATTTTTGCGATTTTGAAGTGATTTGAATTTGACCATATTAAGTTGGTGAGATTTCAATTCGATATGAGTAAATAGTCTTAAAACAGTAGCAGATTCACTTGAAGGAAATAAATTTTAACTTTTTATACAAAGCACTTGGTTCGGGAAAAGTTGCAGCTTCTCCTTATTAGAGGGAACGGGCATGATTTTTAAATGCACCAAATCTATCTGAAAGACTCTGGCTTACGAGTAATACTTATGTATGTATATTTTAAAATTACAAAATTTAGTGCTTGTCAATATACGTTTTACATTGCAATTTTGAAAAATTATGAAAAGTAATATTTACTTTAAAAATCCAAACAAAATTGACATTTTTATCTATCAAATATTATTAAGACAGAGATCGCTTCAGTAGTTTAAGAGAACATTTTAAAACAAAATAAAGGTAATAAGGGGGGTACCCTTCTATAGAAAATTGCATAGAAAGTTTAAAAAATGTATCGGTTTGTTTTTGAGAAAATTTCAATATTCGATTTTTGACCAAAAAAGTTGAACCGTTATTTTTAGTCTTAAAAACAAAATTAAAAAACGAATAAAGCGAACGTGCTTAAAACCTCAATTTTCAAAGTCTTAATGTTTTTATATCTACATCTACACACACAAACACACAAACACACAAATTAAACGTAATCGCAGGAGGTACGTTAGGTGAATTTAAGTCTATAGACCAGTACATAGAAATAGTATGAATCAAACATCTTCTATAGGAATTAAATGCAGACTAATCTTCTTACGGCAATCTAAAATCAATGATTCCAAGAAAATGTTGGTATGTACAGCATAATACCAGGAACAAGAATAATTTTACTTTAGACAAAAGAAACAAATAACACTAACAAGAAAAACATCACTTTCCCAAATAAAATGTGTATACAAACAAAAGGAGAAAATCACTTTCTGTCAAATTGCCAGCGGACGAACGACGAGACGCGACGTGTTAATTGCCTTTAAATGGGCTTATCTGTTAAACGACAAGAAAAGAGAAACCCCATTTTCAAATTTTCTCCATTTATATCCATGAATACGTATGTATGTAATGTAACACAATTAATTATTATTATTTTTGTTTGAGGAACGTGATTTGGAATAATAAGTTAAATTGTTAAGAACATACAAACATACTTTGACAGTGCGTATTTAATTTTAGTCTAATCATCAGCTTTCTTTAATTGGGAAGGAAAGTAGGTACAAATTTGTTTTTGTTTTAAATGTCAGCTTATTTAAACCAAGATATGATATTCTCGAGAATTTTTGAAAGGCAGACAAATAATAATAAATGGAACTTGGAAAAGAAAAGTTAAATTATTTATTTTCAGACGAAAACCAAATCACTCTTTTCAGTTCTTACTAATTTTTTTCTCAAGTTCCAAGTATTTGAGATAGAACTTCGATTTATTTGAATGGGAGGCCTAGAATATTAGAACTCAGCTTAGCAATGATTTTACTTTTCCCAAAACCTTGATTTTTGCAATAAATTCGATTTTGGAATACATTTCAGATTACAGGGGTATTTATTGCAATGAATGTTTAGAAAATAAATTTCGATAAATGTTCAATGTTGAAAAAAAAACATATTTATAATACGATTATTGTGGACGTTTTTAAACGTGGACAGTTATTTTTCAGGTCAAACGGTGGATAACATTATATTAACGTACATAAGCATTACGACCCACAAGTCTCCACAAAGGAAAGTAAGACCCATGGAAACCAACATTCAATTTAAAATGGTTAACATTACCTTGGGCAATATGATCAGAAGAAAATGTATGGATAAGAGACAAGTCATCTGTTTGGACATAGTGTGTAATTTTTTTAAATTTATAGATAAGAACATGTGTACTTGGTGAATTATTTAAGAACTCTATTTAAACGACAATCCTTTCAAAAACTCATATTAATATTATTGTCTTTTTCATTTCGACGATAGTATATTTTCTTAAATCGTTTTTAATCTCCCATTGGAGGTTATTGTAATCGGTGCGATTTTTCCAATTTAAAAAAGTTGACATGTCTCGACGTTTCAAAGTCCCTAGACTGCGTGTGTGTGTATGTTCAGAAAGCTTTTTTCGTCGTCCAAGAGATATCGACTTCAAACAAATTTTGTTAAACAGATAATAAGAATAACACAGAAATGACTCTTAACAAAATTGGCGACTTTTTAAATTTTTTATTATATATATCAAACTAATAGTGGAACCGCAGGCAATACTGAGGATATGGAAGGACAACTTCTGCAAACTGTATAACGGCAACGACGTTTATTTATTTATGTTTATTGGCTTGTACCAACTTAATCTACTTAACATCACTTACAAAACCTTTTCTGCTGTTATATGTGAACTCTAAAGCCCATTGTCAAAAACCTTATAGGTCCTTGTCAGATTGGTTTTAGTCCAGGAAAGTCTACAGTCGATCAAATATTCACACTACAGTAGATCCTGGAAAAAACACAAGAAAATCAAATCGACACCCACAATCTCTTCATAGATTTCAAGGCCGCATATAACAGCATCTACAGGAAGGAGCTCTATAAAGCCATGTCTATATTTGTCATCCCTGCCAAACACGTCCGTTTGAGCAGGATGACCATAGAGAATTCGCCCTGCTCCATAAAGGTTGGAAACAACTTAACAGAACTTTTCGGTGTCAAAAAATCACAAGGTGATGGCCGCCATGCGATTTCTTTAATATCGTCCTTGAAAGAATAGTACAGACCTCCCACGTCAACACTAGAGGCACTATCTTTTAAAAGTCTGTCGAATTACTAGCATATGCTGATGGCATTGGTATTAATCGGAAGAAATCAGCGTGATGTCAATGGGGCTTTTGGGAGTATTGATACAGAGGCTGAAAAAATAGGTTTAACGGGTAATGAAGGACCTACAACACTGACGTCTCGGTCAAAACGTGACTATCAACAGACGTAACTGTGAGGTAGTTAAGGACTTCGTCAACCTAGGCTCCGCTATGAAGGCATAAAACAATACCTGAGATCAAACGAAAAATTGCTCTTGTTAACCGCTGCTTCTTTGTTAAAGAAGACAATTTAATAGAAAATCTCTCTCTCGAGCGACGAAAGTGTCGCTATATATGACCCGCATTAACCTCGTCCTGCTATACGGTGCAGAAGCATTGGACATATGACAAAATCGGATGAGAGACCTTGGGTCGTTTCGAGACAAAAGTTCTTCCCGTAGATCACAATGCAACGACTGTCATGATCGGTCACGTAAAGCGCTTGGAAACCAAAGCTTCGGCCCAGAATGATGTTTGATTCTCGATATCTCGTGAATAAATGAAGTTCAAAGTTATTTCATTTTGTGCTTAATTTTCCTAGAAAAATTCAATCTGTATTTGTTCATATATGTACTTTCAACGAATGCTCTACTAAAATTGGTAGACATTGGGTTTCGACTAAAAATCTCGGTAACAAACAAAGATTTGGAAATCAAACTGTTTCATTATATGCAAAATATTGGTTGTAATTCTTAGTTATGTTTTTAGAAAAATATAACTTAAAATTTTGACAACAAAACACAAAAACCTACTTGAATAATTGACAATTTGATGTTTAAATTTCACTCCCATATTTTGTATTTTTAATTTTTGAAATATGTAAATCAATACATACGTACCTATATTCTATTACAGTTCTTAAATCTTTTTTTTTCTGTGGAATCAAATGCAGTGCAGATTAGTAAATAAAAAAGAAACAATACATGTTAATATTTTGTTCAAACATTTTCAATGTTTTGTTTTTTCTTTAACCAAAGTAATGTCCATCAAGTTTTTATTAAACGCGACCGCACCCTACGTACAGTCTATAGAAATTAAAAAATCTACAAAAAACCTCTACATTCCAATATAAATAATAAGCACCATCTTTCAACCGTTCACCACTTCATTGAACTCACATATTACCTACATAAAATAGTCACCACAGGCCCCCTCTTAATATACTCTACAATAATAAAGCCATAGATACATTTTATACTTCTACAGCAGCTGTAGAAACTATTAGAAACAATAACGTGAATAAGGGGGATATCTCAAATTACCATCCAATCACTATAATTACAGGCAAAGAGATTGCATTCCATTTGCACCCAACCGCAGTATTGTTGTTAACAATAATGCACGTGTTCCCCCATTATTAAATTTGCCGACGGGACAGCATTTCTGTAAAGCCTGATAGTCATTGTTACCAAGCAAAATGCTAGTCTTTGTTAGTTTATCTCATTTTACAGGTGTTTAGCAAAAGTCAAAAGCAAAATGATTAATTTTGCGAAAAAAATAATCTCCCTGTCACATCACAAAATTGTGAGTATTTAAAAGACGTACTTTTTATTTATTTTCGCGAATCAATTCCATTGGTTTCTCACAATAAATCCAAGTAATCCATTTAAGACATTTGTATAAAATCTATCATCAGGTTAAACGCAATAAATTTTCAAAACTAGCTAACTTACTTCTACAACTAACCTCAATTTAACTTTAACTTTATGTTAAGGAAACATTTTTATGTAAAAACAAAACTTGTTTTAAACTAATTTTGTATCTTGATGGTTGAATTTTTCTGCGCAATGTATCTAATGGATGAATAACACTGCACCGCTGCGCCCCATTCGTCGACACAAAATAAAGGTTGATAGAAATGACGTAATTTTGTATGGAATGCGATTTTTCTATGATTGATTTAGCCAAAAAAAAATAAACAACCTACAAAATTAAGCAACTTATTTTAAATGCAACAAGTGATACGAATACGCACTTGCAAGCTGCGTCAGTTGTGTAAAAATATTTTTGTTAATGATAATCTCGCAGAGTATTTGCAAAAACTTGCACACAAAGAATATTGTTAGTTAATTTTAATTGTGTGGAGACAGAGGGGATAAATAATGATCATCGGATTATTTTTCTTCTTGAAAAACCTGAATTACAAGACTTATTTCTTGGTTGGTGGTGTTGTAGTTGCTGAAGTATACTTTTTATGATACAAATATCTTTAAGCTTGTTTTGTATACATCTTTTAAAGTCATTCGATTCATTTTTTGTTCGTTTAAAATTGTTTGTCCTTTTTCGATTCATTCTTGGGACATCACCGAACCAGTTTTATGACGTCGTAAATCTGATTTAGGTATGCAGATATGGAACTGAGCGAAAATTAAGATCGATATAAAAAAGAGTACAAATATTCTAGTAGAAAAATATATTAATGAGTGGAAATAATTGATTACGTATCTCACTACTTTATTTGTTTGTTAAAAAAAGCTTCTACAACATATATGAATAAGTTGATATTAGACAGATACAACATAATTTACACAATTAAAGCTTGCGAAATGCACTGCACTTTATAAATTTGCTTTTGTGATTCAAGAATTAGAAGATTTTGAAATCACTATTACCTATCCACACTTAAAATGTTGTTTTTGATAAAAGAGCGTGTCTTGTTCACATAACTCCCTTACTCGACTTTTACAATTTTTACAAAATAACCAACAACAAATACAAATTTGGACACTTCATCTTTAAGTAGAGAAGCCTAAAAGCCAACGATGACAGGTCACGATTTTTCAATTTATTCCAGGTGCTGCACCAAACCACCCCGTGCCGTCCCCACTCCACTGGTTAAGTTTGCGTTGCATGGAAATTGCACTTTGTCTGCAAAGTTTTTCTTCATTTCACAAGCAATCGGTTTGGATTTGCTGAATTTGTTTTATTGGCTTACATTTTTTAAACAGTAGAATTCCGCTTTTCCGTTGAAGATTGCAAATTAGTGTCGTATTTGAAAAATGTATGTAATAAATATGCTTTAAATGTATAATTTAGAAAATACCATTTCTTCTTGAAAACAATTGAAGTTGATCCAATTAAGGATCAATGTTTTTATTTACTTTATTTGTATAAATGAGAATAAGTTGCTTTTATGAAACACTGTATCATTTATTGCGAGAATCATTATTAATTGTTGCATGCATAAATGAGAAATGTCAATTTACGAGTCGGGAAGAGAACATTTTAACGTCATTTTTACTGAGTTTCATTTACTTTATTCGATATTTAAACTTTTTTTCTGTAAGATGCAAATTAAAAGACTTGTTGCTAAATTGATTACTCTATTTTTTATTTAGTTTTTTAAAATACGAATGCGGTACAAATAAAGCATCTCGTGATTATGATAGTAATCCTACAGATCGATTTTTTTCTATTTGAATATTATAGCTTGACAAAATCTATAAAATATATTTCGTGAAAATTGATTTACGGCATAACATTACATAATAATCAAAAGACTACATTAAAAAGTTTATTAAACGAAACTCTTTTGCACATGAATATGTGTCTGTATAACACGACTGGAAAATCAATTTGACCTATTCGATACAGAATTCATTAAGATTTAAATTTAAAATTTCAAATATTGTAAGAACTTTAAGCATTTATAATTTCAAAGAATTTTGTCTGAATGCATGAGCTAGTAACAGGGAGCGAGTTATCAACAGTTTCAAAGTTTCTTCTTCTAGTTTTTCAAGTCATCTAGTCACTCGTAATTACAACCGGATAGAGTGTGACATTCTGAGACCTTTAGTGAAAATCAATTATCTTGTCTTAAAAAAAGTTTTATTCGCCCTTTTTTGAAACCTAAGAGTTAAAAAAAGGGGTGCCCGTGGTATGAGGGTTAGTGCGTTGATTTTTAAGTAGAATAGGCATGGTGGCACGAAAAAAATACACAAAAAAAATTTATAAACAAAATTAAAAATAAAATCTAAAAAAAACACGGAATAAGAAAAAAAGAAGGGCAACAAAATATGAAAAACAAAAAATTAGATAAATAGTTAGATTTGCTGCTGCAGTTGTTCTTGTTTTAAGTAGCTCAAAGTTAAAATAGGTAGTTAAAGTAAGTTTAAGTTTTATTTTAAAGATCTTATTTTAAGTAGTTTTCAAATAAAAATAAAAAAGGATATTGATTTTAGTATTTTTTTCTTCAAATTTTCTAATAAATACAAAACTAAATAAAATTTAATTGAAGTAAAATAGATCTTAAGGCCGAAAGGCATTAGAATTAAGTATCATTAACTTAGAGCGTCCATATGGGACCAGTAAGTTAGTTGTAAGTTATAGTCAGTTAGGCTAGTTTTATGAATTTTTGTCTAGCTTTAAGATAGTTTTAAGAATGAATTAATAAAACTCAATTTACAAAAAAAAGGTGTGTTGGACTGCCATACTGGAGGTCTCGGGTTCGATCCTTGCCAGTGCCATCTAAAGTTTTTATTTTCACGGGTACTGCCTCTTGCGAGGAATAGACAAATTCTCCAAGAGTAATACTTGTCATGAAAAGTGCTTTCTCAAATTAGCCGTTCGGATTCGGCTAAAAACTGTAGGTCCCCACCATTCCTGGCAACATTGCTCGCACACAGGAATGGTTGAGAGTTGTAAGTCACTAGGCCTTGGTTCTTCATGGACTGTGGCGTCACCTAATTTATTTATTTTTTTATAAAAACAGTTCTTCAATATTCCAATAAATAAAAAGTAAATTTTTAATAAAAAATAAATAGAAACAATGTTCTTAAAAACATTGACATCGGGATAAGCAACTATCCACGGAATAGCGAGACTACACTGTACAAGTGCAAATAATCTGCTTGTCTTTTATATCCTCTCTTTCTTAATACATGTACACACATACGTTTTTTATATTTAATGTAAACATATCACGCACGTCGCCAATTGTATTGCATTTTTTTCAGCACCATAAGAAAGCTACTGCACTTTAAATCATAACCTCAGTCACACCCACAATGCAATTCCACGTATTTTGCATATATTCAAGTGTATATCTTCCTGGTCAATCTACTCTTTCAAATGTGTTAGAGCTTAGATACAATCAATTTATTTGAAATAAGTTGCAGTTTTGCTAATTTATGCAACTATTTTAAATGCGTGGGTGCGTCAATTTCAAAATTCAACAATAGAAAGAATGCAGCTATGAGTATATCAAGAACGCCTTTTATAAAACCTTTATTGTTCGGTCGATTAATTTTTTTTTAAAGATATTTAGATATAAATATGTACATACTCACGAATATATTTGTGTGATTATTTTAGTAGTGACTGGTGAAAAACTTACCTAAAAAAAACAGAATAAATTAATAAATTTATGTATATATTTTAGTCGTATGTTTAAATCTTAATTTGTTTTTATTCTATTTTATTAATATTATTATTACATTTTTTAGCAACAGCACTTTATGAATTTTATCACCTATAGTGCAGTTTATTATAAGCTCAAAGATAATTATGGATATTTTGTACAATTTGGAGAAACGAGCTATGACATTGATTCTTATCTTGCCCCCCTTGCAAGCACAGAAGGGGCTCTGCTTAGGTATTTAGTTAAATTTTAAAGTATATTTTTAAATATTCTATCTGAGACTAACATTATAAGTTTAATTGGTTTTTAATGATGATCAGTAGCGGATGGTATTATGAATTTGATTTTCCATATTAATGCCGACATTAATTAATGAGAATCAACAAGATCGAAGTTCCCTTCCGTATTAGTTGAGTATTCAATACAAATAACAACGCTCTGATTCTTTGAAACGTTGTTCTTTTGTTCAACATCTGATTAAAAGTTTTTGTTATAAATAAATGCAAAAAATCAAATCTTTAGAAAACCATCATACATTGAATCTTGTCCAGTTGAAGCACAAAATGGAGTAAATATCAATAAACACATTCTAAATAATTATTTCATTTGGCAGCATCTAACTGCCACCAACATTTCGCAATCTGAAACTCCATCTATACTTAAATATTTGTACTGACTTATATTTTTGAACTTGTTGTTGTTTTGCGATGTAGCCTATTTACCTTAAAAAAATGCGGTTAACGGTTGAACGCAGTGCTAGCAATAAGGCTGCGCATTAGTTTTGAATATATGCACATTGCAATGAGTTGAAAATTTTAAATCTGCTAAAGAATTTCACATTCGTGTAGAGCAACTAAAAAAAATCCTGTAATTTACAGTACGTCCGAAATGAGGCTCAAGGGTTAACTGATAAGCATTGTTAAAAGAAAGTGTTTAACCGTTAAATTGTTTGAGGGGGGAATGCAACTGCTATTCTTTAGAGCATTGTTTATGAAAATAGTTAAAATAAGAATAGACATAAAAGTGTACGACGCAGCCGGAGGTGCTCAAGTGATACAGATGTCTCGGTCAGACAAAGGTCACCTATAATTTTTAAAGCTCTCTTTTGAAGTCTATCCAGTAGGTTTAAATAGTTTATTGAAGCACATATCCAAATATCTGAATTGGACGCGAATTTCGGACAAATTAAAGTTTTATACATATATTATAACAAGATCAGTAAAAAATGTTTTGCATTGGCAGAGAAAACCTAAACAACTGAGTTTTTGCTGACTTGAAATATGTTTTCACTCCACAAGATATGGTTTGTGGTGCACAAACCTATCTGCCTAGTTATCTACACTGTGATTTCCCATTAATTCTGTCTAGATGACAATTCAATTAGCTTAACATACTGTGCCGTTGTTATTCCACCTTCTAAGTATAATCATTTAAATGTGTGGTAACTGAAGTCAGCAAAGCAATTTAGCTAGAGGATTTGCGAACTTTTAGAACTTTAGCAAGTGCAAAAGAGTGACATTTTGTATTCTCTATACTTAGCAGGGTATAGATAAAAAAGCTTGTTTAAATTTTAATTAAGTGTTTGCTACGCATGAATATTTAGATTTTTAAATATTAATGATGTTCATTGATAAAAACACATTTTGTATTATATCAAATAATGAAGAAGAAAAAGATGTACAAAATTGCCACTTGTTTGTATTTTAATAGCAAAACCTGAACAACTTGTGTTAATAGTATACAATTGTAAGGTCGTTTGTTTCTGTACAAGCTGCAATACTCATGGATTAAAGGTGACCCACTCTGAATAAGCTAACCCTTAAAGTATGTAGTAAAAAATACGTCTATAAATTTTAATTTTAAGTAGTTTTTGATGTAGTCAGAATTTAATGACTACACAAATCCTAGCAATAAACCATAAATTTCACCGCTGTTAGATACATTTTTTTTGCAAACATTTTCCACTTAAATAACTTTCCCGAAGCAATATTTCTTCGCCGAAAAAAACCAATCAATCTTAATAATGTTAGTTAGTTTTTTAATCGATTTGCTTAAGATACTTTGCCATTGCTAGACTTTTTGTATCTTACAGAGTGTATGATCTTCACAATCCACTCATGTGTTTTGAGGCAAAAAGTTCGATTGATTACCTACACACATTTATGCCTCTTTATAGAAAGTGAAATTTGTTGGCCTATTAATGATGGCCAGGTAAGTGCAAAAAAAAAACGACAGCATACAAAATAAAGAAGAAAGTGACCATCAAGTGCATTAGCCTCATCCCAATCGTTGTACACTGATATATATTTATGTTTATATTAACACTTAAATTGCACTGTCATCATCTTGGTGTACGTTTCACTCCTTAAATAGTCATTGAGACCTTCTGGAGTCTTGAATGCCTTTCGTCAGACAACAGTCTGCATAGATGTACTGTACATGAAAGCTGAACGATAATAAAATAAAGTGAGATATTTGCAGCTTTATTTACAGGTTAATATATATATAGGAGCTGACCAGGCCACGCGTTGCTGAGGCTAACGTTTTTTGTCATAATACATTGTTGTAAACCATTTAAGGGAAACGGTAGAAGAACATCAGACATGGGCACAACCATGCTTTTTACAAAACATGGCAACTTTCATGAGTTCATAAAATGAACTTATATGTTTATTCCAGTTTGTAACAAATGAGTATATTACAAAGTTGTAGTAAATAATATGTGACAGTTCAACTTAAAAATGAGGTAGGTAGGATGGATAGTTTAAAATCTTCTAACAATAATATTTATTATTTTCAATTATAAATATTTTAATTTCAATTTAACTATGCACAATATTTTTGGTAAAGCTGTCCATGGTTTTCCTACACGTAAACATGGAACATATTGGTGCTCATAAGAAGAACATGGATTTTCCAAGTTTAAACCACAAATGAACATTGTTTGGCCTTGAGGCTGATTTATATACATGGTTAAAGATAATCGAATTAGAAACTGTAACATTCTAAAGGGTATGGTACAATCTGAGGGTACCATTGTAATACGTGGTAACAGAACCACTTTCCCTTTAAACGTTCCAGTTAAAATGGTTTCTTCAAGAATATTTCCGGTGATCTATTACAAATGTGAACTATCATTTTCATTAACAACAGTATCGATTGATTTAAAAGACTGCTAACAACTGTTGTATCTGAAAGTTAATTTCGTAAACATCAACATTTTTGGCATCCAAAATAGACCGATGACTAGTTAGTTATGCTATTAGCTAGTTATGATTCAAATAATTAGTCTGTATTTCCGGAATAATACTCTGAATTAATTTTGTTCGTGAAGAACAGTCCAGAAATTGTCTGACAGTTTAATGCATTGTGTATTTTGCAGTTCTACTTTACCATTACCAATATCTAGTAATAGTTCGGAAAATATTTTTGCTAATAATTCATTTTGCAATCGTACGCGTATGTTTCTGGTCAATGAAAGTGTTTCAATACTTCGCCATAAGAATGATTTTTACAGGCATTAATCTCATCCCCGAAAGTAGAGCGAAATATAAAGAAAGTAAAGTTAAGTATAAACGGTGAGGTCTGGTGGAAATCACAAGACAAAAGTAAGAAAGTTTATCATTGCCGTTTTAATCTTGCATAGTTCTGGTGGATGCATAGTGGTTATAACATTTAATTGTAGCTTATATATAACGTTTGGAAGTTTGACATAGCGCCACTAACAACACTTACGAAAACCATTCAACAGATGTCTCCATCTATCGTTTGGAGCAAACAGATAATTGAAAAGGCAAACATTTGCAATAAAATAATATTTCGATCATAAATTGAGATGTAAGGTATCCTATCTTTCAAGTTGGATCTAACTGTACATGGTGTGCGAATTTGATTGAAATCGGTTCAGTAGTTTAGTGGTCCATCGCGTACAAACGTAGTATCCGTAGCGTGATGGTTAGTGCGTTGGACTGTCATGCAAGGGGTCTTGGGTTCAATCCTTGCCTGTGCCATCTAAAGTGTTTTCACGGGTACTGCTTCTTGCCAGAATTGACGAATTCTCAAGAGTAACTTTTGTCATGAAAAAGTGCTTTCTAAAATTAGCCGTTCGGATGTGAGGAAGAACTCTTTAAATGAATTAGATACTCGAATACCTATTTCGATTCATTGCAAGTCTTGTTTTCTTCTATGATATTTAAAAAAAATGATCATTCCCTTTAACTTAATAAGTTTCAAGAGTTAAGAAATTTTCAAAAATAAATTCATTTTAAAATAAATTAAATTTATAACACATTTTAGAATTTGTAACTGATCTGTTTTCTATTTGATTTCCCTATGAAAATATATAAAAGCATATTGACAGCTTTCATTTTGAAATAAGGCGTGTAAAACTTGGCATTTGGTATTTACTCGTTTTGACAGCTTTTATACTTTAGCTTAAAATATTTAGTAATCACACAAAATGTTAGTTATTGACACAATAACAAGGCCAATAATTTCCAAATAATCTGTCTCTGCTGATGGTGGGAATGTTTCGAAGAAAACAAAAAAAACACATCGAATACATAAATCCACTCAACTACCTGTCAATAACGCACCCATGTTTTAAGATTCTTTGTAACTTAAAATATTTGTTAATTCTTAAAAGAAAATATTTATTCAATCAATGTTATATTTCCAGGTAGAAATATAATTTGAAGTACACTACACTTCATCTGAATAGATACAATGCTTAAATATTTTTCAAATGTCATGAATCTTATATATATTTGTATTTATTTAAAAAAAAATCAACCTAAAACATCTCCACAAATTATTTTTGCTAAAGTAAGTCATTTACGGTTGAAAGTGAGAAGTTTCCCTTTTTAGCAAGTTTTCGATAAGACCGTTTATTCGACTTTAATAAATTTTACACTTTTATGAATTATAATGTATCTTAAACAATTACAATTTCAATAAATGTCCTAAAATGTATTATCTTGTGCATAAAAATTGTACCTTCGCAATTGAATCGAGGTGTAAATAAGTCAAGAAAATTACCTGAGATTCATTTCGAAAATGATTATTGGGTAAGGCTATAGAATTCGAAGATGGCGAACCGACTATATCCATGGTTGGTGTATATTTTGTTTTGCTTTTTTTCAAATATCTTTAACTGTGTGTTAAAAGTGGACTATCCGTGTTATTCCAAATATAAATGTATGCGTGTTGATAGATTTAAATCACTCGTTTCACAGGTAAATTATGATTTCACGATAGTTTATAGAAAATAGAAATAAATTTATATTCATTTACGAATATTACTTCTCACATTGTTTGAATTTCATTTCAAACTCGATTTATAATTTTTTTTTTTTAACATTCCCACTCAAACAAAGTAAGTATGGAAGTTACAACACAGAAAAGAAAGAAAACACCCTTCGATTCAAGAAGAACAGAAAAGAAAACTGAACAAAAACTAAAATATCAATATGGCAACGCAACAGGTTGTGAACAACTACAGGCACTTGTAACATTTTTTTTTTTCAATTTTTAATACACGATTTTTTGAATATACAAGTATATTTATATTATTGGTTTTAAGGCACCTTAGTTTGATTTTTATTTTAATGGTATAAAATGGTATAAACGGCACATTTGATGAAAGCTTATATAATTCAAAAATATTAATTTGAATTTCATATTATCGCGTCAGACGGTGGTCTCGAATAAGGTTGAAAACAATAGGTTTTTAAACATCGAATTATATTTCTTTTTGTTGATTTCTTTCGTTTTATATTGAACAAGAAATATTAGATTCCAATTCTTAAGCCATTTGAATCTATTGACACAAAAACAACAAACAAATCTCGACCACACTCCACGTAACGACAAACTCTATCTGAAATGGACGCTTTGCCACATTGAGTGCTTTAGCCAAGATTTCCCCGTCTATAGATTCAACTTACCAAACCGAATAACAACTTGAAGCAATGTTGCTTGCTTGGCTGCCACTGCTTGAGACACAGCTATACCTTGTGGAGAGTTTTTCTGTTTTTTTTTTTTTAATTTCATTTTGTGTAGAAATAGCATTTTCGAACGACGACTACAATGACAACAACCTACCAAAAGGCCCTACCTAACCAAACTCCAAAGCCATTGTAAGATAGGAAGAGTGAAGAGGAAACCAATGTTAAATAGTTGGTTAGAAAAAGCGAGAACGAACGAACAACTTTAGTCCAGGAATGCAATCTAAGATTGAGGATTTGCAGGGGTTTGAAGCGGGAATAAGGACATGCATTTTAGTTATATCAACTGGCTCGTTCGTAGGGATTCTGAAAGTGGTTTTTTGGAAGAGAAAGAAGAAGCAAGAGAAAAGACATAGGTACTCAATATAGGAATTAAATACCTGTAAGATGTGCATTTGATGGATTTTTTTTTAAATTTACACGTAAATGCTGAACTTTTGTGGTGGTTCAGGAAATCAAAGTAAAAAGAAATAGGATTAAAGGGGCATATGCGATGACACCTCTTCTTCTATAGGTTTTACTTACAAAGACAATTTTTTTTTTTTGAATACAAAAATAGAGCACAGCAGTAGAACGGGGTTAGGTTATGGGTCCCTTTTTATTTTTAGTGTGGGTGAGAAAAAGAAAAGAATTGGGTTAAATTCGAAACCATTTCAAAGAGTTTGAGGTGAGGACACAATAATTGAAGAGTTTGGTAGGGGTACATCGTACATGAGAATGAGAATGAAGTGCCCCACATAAAGTTTACTACCTTATTTGACAACTGGAGCGTGTTTAAACTGAAAGTTTTCTTTTTGCCATGATTTTAATATTGCTAGTTAATAAACTGAAAATTGTATCCTTAATAATATAAAAGCATTTCATTTGAATTGAAGTAGTACATAATGGTTAATGCCTGAAACACAAACACGCTTCTGCTTCGGCTTCGTCTGTGTTACGTTGGGCATGCTTCGAGGTTGCTTTGAATGACACTCCCAATATGGCATTTCTAAAATGGCACTTCTGTCATTAGCAGCTGTTATTTTGTCTCAAAATAAGAAAAAAATATGAGTTTTGAAATCGAAAAAATTAAATTTATCGCCGAATTAGCATACATAGCCTTTATTAACCAATGGGAATCCCTCCAAAACAAATGTATTTTGTTGATTGACTTTTTTACAGCAGTGGAGCTGTTCATCAAATTTTAACTAGAGCTTCCGTTTGAAGCCACATTACGTAACATTACGTTATTTTCTTACGATTGTCAAATAAAACGTGAGGTCGAAGCTTCATTGTGATAGCATGCATTGAATTCGTATGCCTGAACTCGTAAAAGTCAGGCGAAGCGTGTTTGTGTTTTAGTCATAGTGCGTAGGGGTCTTGGGTTTAATCCCTACCTGTGCCCTTGAGAGGAATTGACAAATCCTCCAAGAGTAATTCTTGTCATGAAAAGTGCTTTCACAAATTTGCCGTACGAAATCGGCTTAAAACTGTAGGGCCCCTTCATCCCTGGTCGCATCCCACAAATATTCAAATATTTGATTTTAATTTTTGTTAACAGTTTCAGAAATAAATTTTAAGCACTCTACTAAAACAATCTAGCCAACAACACATACTGTTAGAATTTGTTGCTCAAATTATTTTTTGAATTTTACTGATTTGTATTTATTTCGTTTAAATACATTTGAAACATTTAATTGTTCAAAAGATGTATACAAAACCATTACTCTTTAAAGCAAAAATGAAAAGAAAACTAGATCGATATAATTATGTTCTAGTATTTTGTTTATTAAACTATTTTTCAAGGCATCAACTCAATCAATAGTATCTTTTTAACCCCCAAGTAGACCCCTGTCGAACCCTTTCAATTTTTGTATAAGCCTATTACCACTGAAAATCGATACGTATTATATGCATGGAAAGAAATTCAGACAACGATGTCACTTACCTTTTTCTCTTTTACTTTTTACAAGGCAATATTAATGCTGAGGCTCAAGTAAATCCGACAAGTATACAATAGTCGGTCCAGGATTAATGGAAGTCTTTCTATTAGAGCAAAAACGAACCGAACAAAAATCAAACAAAATAAGAATAAGTAAAGTCAAACCTTACAGAAAGGTGTATTAGTCTAGGTTTAGCTGACGAGGCCTTTGGTCGGATTTTGATGGTAGGTCGACCTATTCCAAACAGGAACTTTAAACCTAAAAGAATTTAAAAATAAAAATAAAACCAACCACACAATCATCCAACTTCAATCGCGAGGATGTTGCTTCGGATGAAGGAATTGTACAGAAAAGTAAAAACAGATAAAAGGCACAGGGAAAAGGAAGTGCTTACAATAGAGCTTCTTTATTCCGTACATTTACTTTTCTAGTGGCACATATTTTTGGTTCTAACTTAACCCTTTATTACCCTTTATACCTTTATTAATAAAAAGTAATACAACTTATAAAAGTAAAGTGAAGTTATTTTAATTGGTCTCATTTGTCGATAGATTTTTTAGAGTTGAGTCTGTGCCTGCGTATAAACGTACGTTCGTACATAAGTACATTCTGAAAGCTTTTTTCGTCATACATATCTCAAGAACCAGTGAAGATATGAGCTTCATTTAAATTTTGTTTTACAGATAAGGACTCCAAAAAATTTGAGTGGGTAGTTTTTTTACCATAGCAATTTTAAAGAAGTACAAATTTTAGTTTACCCAAAATAACTCAAAATATATGATCAGCATTGATTTTCGACTTAAGTAGCTTTTTAAAAATTCGACTTAAGTAGCTTTTTAAAAATTAAAGATATAATAAAAAACATTGTTTTCAACGTGCAGTAAAATTTTGAGATAAATCAAGTAAACAGTTTTTGTTTTAATAAAAACCTACAAAAAATTAATAAAAGTTGGTAAAAATTGGTTTACGACTTAAATATCATTTTAAAAGTTAAAGATATTGGCTCCAAACTAAATTTATCTTAGAGAAAATATTGTTTTCGACATTCAGTTAAAAATGGTTAATTTTAGTTAATTTTTTAGAATAATTCAACTGATAACTTTTTAAACAGAACACCGAAAACTTACAAAAATAACAAAAAGCTGACAAGAAATGGATTTCGAAAAGTTAGAAAGGGGAAAGTCCTTTTATTTATACATTGGACCAAACAGAAGATAAAACTTGCTTTGTTAAAAACAAAAATAATTTTTCTTAATTTTGTTAAAGGGTGTTTTTCTGAACGCATTCGAACTTCAAGAAACTCGTGTTATATAAAAGATTAAATTCTGCCCAGCCATTAACAAAATACTAGGTACCGCCACGCGTTGCATCCGTATATCTGGAATTTTACTGTACTCACAAAACCTAAAGTCGAAAGAAAGAAAAGCCGATAAAACATGGATTAGGTAAGTTGAGGTAAGCAGTTACTATTTTGAGCAGGTTTTATGTTAAAGAATTTTGTTTTTATTTTTATTTTTCGTTGTCGTTGTTATTTTGTTTTGCTTTTTGGATTTTGTTGTTCTACGAGTATACCGCTGAGACCTAACGAGAGGCACTCATTTTTCTTGTTTTTCATTGTATCTGTATTTCATTATGAGAAAATATTATTAAAGTATTTGTGTGATGTGAGATGTGACAGTGCAGGAAAGGAGGGAGAAGGAGAACTCTCCACCGAAGTCTCCCATGAATAATTTTCGAAATTTATCTAAGACACTTTTCAGAATTGAATAGTTTTGCTACCTGCTTTGGTGATTTAGCGACGCAGTTCGACGCGTTAATACTTACTGAGTAAAAATGACAAGAGTAGATTATATGATCATTTGCTGGTAGTATGAGTTAAACTCACCACTCTTTTAAAAAGATCTCTCTTGTGCATGTTTTTGGCCTTTCTAAAAGTGAGTTTTCCACACAAAAACGAAGCTTTTTGTTCAGCTCTCGATCCCACTTAGACATTTTATTTCGCGTTTATAGTTCTAAAGCAAAAGATAGTTACCCAGTGAGTGCGCAAAATATTGTATTGAATGATACCGGTTATATGCCCTTCTGGTATCATTGTATGGGTATGACTTTATACCTAAGTTTTATTATAAATCAACATGATGACGGAATGAACTGACCGAAGTTTGTTAAAATATGCAAGAAGTTTCAGAAGCACTGGTGCTTGAGTGCCAAAGAAAAATTTGTAGCTTTGTTTTGTAATCTTAGCTTGATACATTATTTAAAATTTAAATATATTTATGTTTGAATAGATTCAAGTTTGGTTACGAGTTTGTCATCTTTTTTTTCATAAATAGTGAATAAATACTCATTTAATGATTTTATAATGAAACTTGTAGATGCATTTATGTATTGCTTTAAAAAAATATTCTTCAGCAGTTAAAAACCGACCCATACTTCTGTCTCTTGTAGCATATTTGTAACGATTCAAAGATTCACAAATCCTTCTCTCAGCGTATGCAATTTTGACTTTTCTGGAGAAAATTGTTTTAAATTTGACATAAGTTAATTTGACCACTATACCATGCCTCATGGGAATGTGTTGAATATGTTTTAGCTTCTCATTTCTATTGCGGATTTCGCAGTTCATTAAGTAGTGGCTGCATTTGATTACACTGTGTGTTTTAATTTTACAGTTTAATCGATTGTTTAAACTGAACTGTACTCCCAATGTAAACTTCTGAATTATTCTCGTATGAAGTACTTAAGTTAGCTAGGTAAACACTGCAAACGGCTAGGATGAGGCTATACATTTTCGCTTATTATAGCTGGTGGAAACAAAATAGTTTACTACCTGTGGAAAGGTACGTACTTCACATTTAAAAATTATTAAAAGGAAAGGATAAATTGGAAACAAGCGTTAGGTTTTCCCAATATCAAATAATTAACCACTAAAAAAGAGTATATAGAATGCTCCACATATAAAATTTCAAAAATTTCAAATATGAAATATTTATATTTTATGCTTTAACAAAATTTATTTATTAAATTAGTAATTTTCGGAAATAATACATTTTTGTCTGCCACCTTCATAAACTTTATCAAAAAGCATTGGCCAAACGTTTTAAATCATGAATCAGCATTATGACTGCTTATAACTTTCTTGATTCTGTTAAGTGTCATTACTATGTCAAATCCTGATAGTCCTAGATCATTAAGAGAATATATTTTTGCTCTTTCTGTAGCTGTCAAAATCTTCCCGGAACCCACGTGTATTTCAAATTAAATAAAACTGTTGTTTTTAACGCTCCTTTAGATATAATATACAAAATGTTTAAAAGATCGCACTTGTAAGATCTTGTATTCGCTATTTTTTAACTTCCCATAGGAAGTTATTGTAATGGGTCCGATTTGTCAAATTGAAAATTTTGAAATTTCGCGAATTTCAAGGTCTCTAGAGTCGAAATAAAAGATTTTTAGAAATTTGTCTGTGCGTGCGTGTGTAAGTACGTTCGTACGTTTGGGACGTTTTTTTTGTTGTCGAAAAAATAAATTTTGTAATACAGATAATACAGATAAAGATGAAGAAAATTGCGTGGGTATTTTTTTTTTACCATAGCAGTTTAAAAAGAATTTGAAAAGTTTGGTTCACCCTAAATATCTTACGAACCAAAAACGCTAGAGAGAACTAAATTTTATATAATATATTGCAACGTGATACCAAACCAGTATATTTAAAGAAAATCCAATTAATGTATTTTTTTTACAAACCGAAAAACCTGAAAAAAATTGTCACCTCGAAAATTTTACGAATACAAAATGATTTTATCACCAAAACAATTTTTTGAAAAGAAAAATTAAGTTTTTAAAATCTGGTAAAATTCTGAGAAAAATCGAATTAATAGTTTTTTTTTATAAAAAAAATAAAAACCTAAAAAACACATTACTTAAAGTTGCTAAAAATTGATTTTCGACTCAAATATCTTTTACAAGATTTGAGATTATGGCTTCCAAATAATTGTATCTTATAAGCAATATTGTTTTTAACATTTTGAGAAAAATCGAATTGACAGTTGTTTTAAAAAATTAATAAAAGTTGGTAAAAATTGATTTTTTACTCAAATATCTTTTCAAAAATATGAGATAATGGCTTCCAACTAATTTTAACTTATAAGAAATACTGTTTTTAACATTCGACAAAATTTTGAGAACAATTGAATTGACAGTTTTTTTTACAAATAATGAAAACATAAACAAAAAAATAATAAAAGGTGGTAAAAATTGATCTTAAACTCAAATATCTTTTCAAAACTTTGAGAAATTCGACAAAATTTTGAGAAAAATTGAATTGACAGTTTTTTTTACAAATAATGAAAACATAAACAAAAAAATAATAAAAGGTGGTAAAAATTGATCTTAAACTCAAATATCTTTTCAAAACTTTGAGATTAACTAAAACTATTTTTATTTTTTTTTAAATAATGTTGTCAACATTCAGTAAAATTTTGAGAAAAATCTAAAAAAAGTACAAAAATTTGGTAAAAATTGATGTTCGGTTCTTGACATCTCTCAAATAAATTTCATTCGTCCAATTTGTAAAAATTTAAGAGATGCTACTTAAATTGGTAAACATTTATTTTCGACTAAAAATCGATTAAATAAAAAATCGGTTCCAAAATGTGTGGCCTCATCCAAGTAGTTGTGTTAATGTCATTCAAAGACGTACCGATTTGTTCCCTTTTTGCATATATAAGACCCTTAAAATAGGAAGCCCTCATCACGATTTCTCATTATATTCACCCCCAATTGCATTTATATTCATTTTCGAATTGGCTAACACCTCTAACATTTCCCTAAACCTTACGGCACACTTCTAGTTCCCCAAGAGTTAAGTTAAATCTTTATCTCACTTGTAGTGGTATGTACCCACCCAATTTGTTTCCTATTGAAACAAGACCAACTGCAAACATACATATACGTACATACTACTCACGTTTTAACCTTAAAAGTACCATAAACCAACATTCAAAACAATGTTGCATTCCAACCCAACAAAACATGAAAAATAGGTGTAGATGCGAGAAGGTATAGCCACGTTGAGGAATGATGACAAATGAATTTTAATGATGTAGGTACCCTTGGTGCACCCTTTTCCTCTTACCCTGCTACATGAGAGCTCTCAGGTATAAAACTTAAGCCAAAGTAGAAAATAAAATAAATGAAGTATAAATATACAACCGAATAAAATTCAAGAAAGTCGTCGTATTTTGGGACTATATTTATAGCTCTGCATTAACAGTCGCACCTTTAATAAACGGGTATATTCCTCCTTCCAAGGTAAAGGTAAAGGTATAGGAATACATAAACACAAGTTTTCATTCTCTGGTGGTAGGTATGCAAAGAACCTAAAATAAAACAAAAGTAATTTAGAACAGGAAACCAACAAAACAAAAAAAAAACATTAAGGGAAGACGTATGCCAGCCTTGCAAAAATTATTTAAATTCCTAATATGTAATGTATGTATTCCCTTATGGCTATATATTCATACACACATACGCTTGTACATACATGTATTTGTCAGGATTCTACATACGTTAATGCCACTGGACACAAGAGCCAAAGATTTAAGCTTACAGGAAGTAACAGCTGACGTTGAGTCATCCTGAATGGACCAGAAGTAAATACATTTTTTTCAGACTGTCAACTCTATTAAGGTTGGCACTACAAGGCCATGGACGTAGTCAGAAAATTATTAGCTAGAAGAAATTAAATAATTGCTAAACTAATGTTGATGGGTTGTACAGCTTCCCATTAAAGCTCGAATATGAAAAGAAATAATGAAATTGAAACATATATAATTGTATCTCTAATTTGGGCAAGAAAATCTGGATCGTTCTATCCCTCTGAAAATGAAGTAAGATACAAATTATGAGCTTGATCAAAATAACAGTACATCAGTTGATATAATGCCAACGTTAAGTTTTAAAACTTGTACTTGTATATGAAATTGTCGATGTTTTGAAAGAATTCATGTAACCTTGCGGATAAAGTGGCAGTCATGAAGTCTTTTTAACGATGTTATAGTAGGCCCACATACGAAAGATAGATTTGTTCCGAATTTTTTACTGGTAAGATTAAAATTCATACGAATTTATCACTTCTTATTCTGGACGAGCGATTGAATGCTTGTAGACATTAAACCAAAACCAGTTCCAACGAAAATATTTAACAGCTGCTTTGTAGGTCCAATTTCTGATGGCTGGGGACCGTAAGTAAGTAATAACGCGCCGAATATTATCTTCTAAGGCGTCAATTGTGTTGGGATAATCTTTGTAGACAAGCGACTTCACAAACAAAAATGGTCCAGCTCTGCTTTATTTATTTTGTATAAAGTTGAAATTATAAATTTGTAGAAAATTATATAAAGTGGCCACCATTAGGTTTGAAATACAAACTTAAGCGATCCGCCCATGCATAGATGCTGCACGAACGATTTCCAGAGGGGTAAACGAAGCTGCTGTCTTAAACAAATCAGCTTTTAGAGACGCAATATTTCGGTAAGGCTTGCAGCAAGCATTCTTCTCCAATACATTACATTACGTTATAATCCAGGCTTGCCGGCAATTAAGGTCTAACTTAATTGTTTTAAAAATCCACAAAAATGAAAATTTGTAACAACCTCATACGACACTCCCCATTGAAGCAACATTTTCTTGCGCAGAGCCTCAATCAAGTGCTGTTCAGTACTTCCACGGTAAGTGCCAAGCCTAGGACTTTTTTATGAGGCGTCACATCGTTCTTGTTTGAATTTTCATTCCTCGAGCCATAACTCTCTGATTGCTGAGGGGATTTCTTCGGATTCTTTCCGTAACTACCTTGATTACTGCTAGCGTTTTACTTTGACCATGTCACCCACTTCTTCCTCTATCGCCAACAGAGGATATATTTTTGTACAGTGTATAAGAGCGATATATGATTTTTTTTGTCGATATCTAACACATTTGTCGTCAAGCACTTTGTAGACTACCAATAGAACGCATATTAGGTATTATGGAACAAAAAAGTCTATAATTTGAAAAACATTCACTTCTAAATTACCAACGAAAGAACTTTCAATCAAAAACTATTTTCACAGCAATATTATTTCTGTTATTTCATTTCCATTTCGATCTAAAAACTGATGAAAACATTTTCTTCTTAGGAGAAATGGTTTGCAGAGGTACATCCCTTTTTCTTCATTATAGAGTCAAATATAATTTATGCTACTCGTATATGTATGCAATACATAATTATTAGTTTAACTAACCACTTACCTATGTACATTTTAAAACTTCGAAATTATTAAAGAATTATTTTCTCTTTCATTTTAAGCTGATTTAGGTTCATCCAATTACAAATGACAAAGCAAAATAAAAATAAGAAGCACGTGGAATTGCAAACTTTATTTAGAAAATGTTTCAATATTTTTTTTTTAAGTTTGGAATTTTCGACGTCTATTTTTGAGAGGTTTGCAATTTTTTGTGACAGTTTCCAAAGAAAATATTGACAATATTTTTGGTGTAACAGAAAATAGTTAAAACACAGTCTTTATTTAAAAAAGCTGTATAGAGCCTACATAAAGTTATGTAATCCCTAACATGACCTTAAGGGAAAAATGCTATTTATAAAACTTATGCAAGGTTGCATAGTCCCATATAATAAGCTGAACGCGTTTTGAGGTTAAATAGAGCCTACATAAGGAAATTATTGTTATTATCTCGTAAATACCATTTTGATTTCTCTCCATTTTTAAAATTAAAAAGAAAACAATAATGCCTTTCCAATTCAGCTCGATTATTAATGATTTTTATAATTTAGATCGCGTTTTACAAACGAGAGGGCGGAAAGTTTATAAAAATGGGTCAACCCAATGAGCCTAAGAAACGAAGAATTTAAAAAAATATATAGATTTTCGAAATTGGAGCATTAGCTACCAAAAGACCTTTGTTTATTTAAATGCCAAACTATTAACAAGTTCCGTCAAATATAAGAGTTTCCAAAGGTGGCTGGGGCCATTGACTGTACCCACATAAGGATCCCAAAAGAAGTACGCCCATCAGGACAGTACTTTATAAACAGAAAAACCCAATAGTATGAGACAAATCCCTAAAAAATACTGACATTTTTTGCCGCTGGAGAGGCAGCACTCATAACTCACGAATTTTTAGGGAAAGCAAAACAAAGATTTGATGATGGTCGTCTGCTTGGAGCTGGTGGGCATTCTTGTACTAATACCCCCGTTTTGAATCCTCGAACGGATGCTGAAATAAGGTACAATATTACTCATATAGCTACTTGTTACTCGAATCAAACATTCCGCATTTTGTTATCAGTTCTTCAAAACTTGACATTTGAATTGACACCACACAAATTTGTATGTTTTATTTCTTATGACAAACAGATGATTTGATAGACAGATAAATGTAATAAGATTGCTCTATTTTGGTACTTTTTGCAACGTTACATAGAGCCTACATAAATCCTTATGCACTGTATAACTATTCTAATTCTATAAAATAAGACTGAAAGTTAATAATATTGAAATTGAACTAAAACTAGACGCTGAGGCCCCCGACTACGACTTTGTTTGGAGTGTGTCTGCATGCGTTTGTGTTATTTTTTTTTTTTGAGCATTCTAATTTCCTCGTCTTATTTTCTGATGTGGTTTTGCAAGATCAACAATATATATAAAACATATAAACAAAAAGAAATTAACCGAGATCCCTTTGGCTCCATGGACAGTGCACAGCACAGGTGTGCATACGTTAATTAAATCTTCACCTGAAGCTGGTTTTGCTTTGTTTGTTCCAATGACTGGCGCTGGCTGGCCGACTATGATGTAGCTATCGATGGTTTGTACGTTTGTACGTTCTCCAAGCAAGGAACTCTCGAATATGTTTACCACCATTGGAGCGACCTTAATTCAGGTTGACTTGTATTTTTCATAAGAAAACGAAAATCACAAGGTTCTGGTTGATGATGATAAAAAGGGACAACTCTCGTTCTTTTCGTAGATATTTATTTTGCGATTAGATTATATATTCTTTTGATTGAGTTGGACTGTGTCTAAGGCTTGTGTCTCGTCGTCATCATCATCGTCTGGCTGTTCACTGTGGGAACGGATGTTATAAAAAATGTAATTGGAATGAAATGAAAAGAAAGATGCAAATTAATGTCATTTCAAAAGGTTGGTCGATATTTTACTTTGCATCATAACATAGTAAATTTTTTGAATAAGTCGAGGTGGTGGCATCCTTATCAAAGATGTCTTGTGGTTATAAAACTAATCGATAAAACAAGCTTTTTAAGGAAGAAAAGTCAAGTACTATTGAAACAAATTAAGGAAGGGGTAAGAAAAGAAAATTATTGCAAAGGGAATTTATGAATTTATTAACTTCACATATGAAGTTATTTTAATCGGATAGATTTGTCGAAATACTTTATGCAACGAAGAATAACGTTTTTGAAATTTGGTAAAATTTTGAGAAAAATCGAATTGCTCTTAGTCCAATCTATATAATTATTTATATAACAAATACAAATTTTCAAGAAATACTACTTAAATTGGTGCTCGACTAAACATTTTGTCAGCACAAAATGATTGTAAAATTAAACTATTTCATCATATGCAAATATTTTTGGTAATTTTTAGTTGTTTTTTTAGAAAAAATCAACTGACAACTTTTGTATCCAAACACGAACAACGAAGGATTTTAAATTATTTATCTCACACAAAATATTGTTGTGAATATGTGAATATTATGTTAACGTTTTAAGCAAGACTAATCGACAGCCAGGAAGTTATCAGTGTGTGTGCATCCAGCATGTTTGTTCTTTAAACATTTTTGTACATTTCATACTTTTATGTACAGTTCATACTGCCTGACCATTTGAAATACAAAATAGCCATTTATTCGTCATAATGAAATCTAATTTCTAGAATTATGAAATCAATGTGATGTTGTCGTTTTGTTGTGATTTACTAGTTAAAAAATAACTCATTTTAGATATTTTCGTTACATAAAACAAAATGAAATTCTATTTGTGTCATCTAAAGTTTATGTTTGCACAGATACTGCCTCTTCCGAGGAATTGACAAATCTTTCCAGATTAATTCTTGACATGATAAGTGCCCCATGGATTTGTTTTAGTCACTAGGCCCTAGTTCTTAATTTACTTTGTTACTTATAAAACAATTCTATTTTTTAACGGACATGTACATAAATAAAATTATTATACCAAATTGAACATTTTATTAGGATATAAACAAAATTTTAAACAAATGAGAAGTGACGGCGACTAAGGTTTGCTAAAAATGAAGCTTGCTAATTAAGCAACAGAAACCTTCTAGCTATGCAGAAGCTGCTTTTCAATTAACAAATTTATCACAAATTAAAACCCCAAACACTCGCGTAGTCTTTTCGATTTATTTTTTTAAATGAAGTTGCAAATTTTGAATATTGCCAGGAGCACTTTTAATTTCCCCCAACTCGCCAGACCTTCATCTCATTTACACTGTGGGATGAAAAATAAGTACACATCTTAAAAATAAAAATATAAATATGATATATTAAATATTACGAAGTAGAAACTTAGGTTGCCAGAGAAGCCCTTTTAAACAAAGTTTTGTCACGTCTGTTTGTAACTTAGCACTTCTGCTCTAATACAGCTCTATTTGTCTAAAAATGATTCCAAAACTTAGTGGAGTCAGGCGTCGATCAATAGAAATACCAGAGTTTCGCCTAATTGCCTATTTTTCTTAATCTATAACACTATTTAAAGAGTCAAATACATTTCGTCTTCGATAAAGTCTTCAAAAACAATGATTTGGTAGTCAAACTTTACCATGCAAGAATTTCCACTACATTGTTAAATTTTCGTGTGCAAAAAGCTTTCGCAGGTAGAATGTGTATCAAAACACGTCAACAAAAATGGAAATACATTTTTATTTAGATGTACTTGAACGATTATTTTTTTCATCAATCCAATATTTTCGATAGCATTGATAGATTACAAACATATAGCATTTTCAAATCAATTAAAAGATGTGGTGCTTAAATTCTCTGTCCAACACTGTATTTTGAATGACACAATGCACACGTCAAGCACATCATGTTGCGATGGCTACTCCACGAAAATAACTTAAATTCTACTCCTTTATCCCTTAAATTGCCAATCCAATTCCCCCCAATTATAGTCATGCGTTTTTTTTTTGTATTTCAAAAAATATATTTGCCTGATGAAAACCTATGGCGAACTTACCCTCTTCTTTCTGCGATGTGATGAATGTGGCGTTCCATGTCTGCTTCCACTGGCACTCGTGTGTATTTCATTACGTAGCAAATCGTCAACATTTCGAATGTACCCCAGACTATTGCTGCGGGATTGTGGCTTTAGGCTTCCACCATTTCCATTTCCAGCTTCATTTACACCACCTCCACCATCTGCTTGCATCCAATAAACTTGATTTGGAGTCGCGTTGGCTGTAGAAGCAGCAGCAACCGTAACAGCACTTGAAGCAACCTCATTTCGACGTCGTCTATGCGACGCCACACTTCCATTCGGAATATAGTCTCCCGCAATATGAACCTTATTGGTTGCGTTTGCTAATGGAAATTCATGAACTTCATAGGGGAACCGAGGATCCATGGGTTGACCAGGTTGGCGTGGATACATGTAACTGTCGCGTATAAACATTTTCGACGTATAAATACGATCATCAAACGGATGATACAATGCTCCAATGGTTCCATTGTGACGAACTAAAGTTGGCACATACGGATTCCCAACTCCAGGCCGTATGACACGTGAACCGATTGCCGAATGACGACGAGAGCCTTGCGAATTGAATGATGAAGTTTTTGCTTTAAAACTGCGACGCCTAGATGAGCACTTTAAAAATTTCATTGTAGTTGTTTCTTTTTTAACTGAATGTTTAATGCTGAGTCAATGTTGCCTATAATTATGCAATGCTTTAGTTCATGCCACATTAAAAAGGGTTGCCGTGTTAAGTTTTTGCGAAATATTGAATAGTTTAGTTAATACAAAATTAAACAGAAATTATATGGAGCTAAAATTAGGAGGCGATTTTCATTAAATCCTTCGATATCTGATGTTTGGCGTTGAAAAACAGTTTTTTAAGTCCGTACATATTTTTTCGTTAAACACTTTTCTTCACCCCATTTCACATTTCGATCAAGTTTCGTTTGAACTGGTGCATTTCCTCGTTTTAAGGTTTTTAGAATATTTATTTAAATTTGACATAATATTACACAATTTCACCAATTATTTTAAATATATTAAACCTCTTGATAAATTGAAATCCAAACAATCTGATAAATGTCTTTATAGAGATTTCACGTTGAGAAAAGATTATCTTTTAAACTAAAACAATTGACACTTGAAGAGTTTTGATTTACCATTGGCTAGCACACCTAAATTTTAACACTTAACACAATTTGTTTCGTCGAAAAGTTCCAACTTGTTGAACATCATTGCAGAAAATAGATACAAGTACATATATTTGTCCATATACATTTCGTCAATTTCTTTAGAAATAATTTTATAATTTTTAAAATCAAGCTTTTGATACTGCTCTTTTAACAACCGTTAAATATAAAAGTCTTTGCGTAACTGAATTGAAAACAAAAAATACTCTCAATTACAACATTTACTTGTTTTCTTTACACATAGGAAACCAATCTAATCGATATGACATTATTCTTTTTGTATGTTGTTTTAAAAGTCTATAGTCGGTCATTGGAAAGACAAAAACAAGTCCAAAAGGGAGGTTTGATAGACTTAAGAAAAAAAATAATAATCCAATTTGTCCTGACGATGGGGAAGGTTTACACCGGCCCTTTTAAAATTTACTTTTATTCTGGGTTATTGCAAAATGTTAAACCAACATATATTTAAATAAACAAATAAAAATATGAAGAACTTCGAAATTGCACGAACAAGCTCATTTGTTGGAGATAGAAAATATACAAGCACAGAAAATAATATAAATACTCTTCTCTGAAGCTCCAATTTTTTAATTAAATTTGTTTTCATTTGAAAGATCTAGCCAATCACATCTAATTTTTATTTCATGATAAATTGATAGATTTTGATAAGATCTATTTTTGGTCAGTGTAGGATACAAGTCAGAATTAACATACCAAATTTATTGAATTATTTCTGAATTAACTACTGTTTCAAAATTTGATTCTTGAGTCAACTAAAACGTTTAACGTTTTCAGCGGATTAATTGTAGTTTAGAATTGTAATTGTATTTTAAGTATCACCCAAAATACAAGGTGCTTCACGGGAATAGGGCTAAACATAGATGAGTTTCTCTCGACGCAAGCTGAGTGTGAGTAAGTCGAAATAATAATTACAAAAAACAACAACCTGTCCCTGTGCGTACGGTAACAACTCCCAAAAATACTGAAATGCTAAGAGCCGCTGTTAAAAAGTCCACGACGATCGGTGCGCAAACAAACTTAGGCTTTTCAAATTAATTGTTCTTCCGTTTGAAGCATCGTCAAGCGCGAGTTGACTTTCCATCCATATAAGTTGACAATTTTAAAACAGTTCAAACCCACTGGATTACAACCAACATTCAGAAATTGCATTAGAGATGCTCTCGTAATTGACGAAGCGTATTTTCACATCGACGGACGGTTTTGTAAATAAGCACAATTTCCGATATTTTTCCTGCAGGAAACCCTCAAAGCCCCACGAACGACCGTTGCACAGCCCTAAAGTGACTGTTTGGTGTGTCCTTACTTTTTTAGGGACAATGAACCACGGTGACCGTCAATAGTGTCCATTACATGGCCATGCTTAATAACTTTTTAAAATCAGTGTTGCGTAGAAGAAGGACCCGTAACTGTCTGCTTTCAACAAGATGGAGAACATCCTCACACTGCGATCGCCACAATTCGGTTTGGAGATTAATGCATATGCTTCCTAGATCATACCTGACTTGACAGTGTGCCATTTTTTCCTTTAGGGTTATCTGGAGTCACGTGTTTACCAGTCAAAACCACGTACACTAGACCAACTTAAGGATGCAATAAAAACGGAAATTGCATTAATAGACGAAATCTTGCTTCAACACATTCGCTCTCATTTGTTGGAACAACTTTCTTCGTACTGCAAGATGGACGTCATATGCTGGAAGTTCTTTTTAAAACTTATAATGGCACTAATTTGTTTATGATAAAGTATTAATAAAATACAAGTATTTAAATTGTACGTCTGAAACTTCATGAGTTATATCTTTTTGTTTTTGTCCCTATTTCCGTAAACCACCCTGTACATACATTAAAATTGATTACATACGAATGAAATGTGTATTAATTAAGTTTGTCCAACTAGCCTTACACGAATCCTCGAAAACTCAATAGTAAAATATCATGCTTTTCAATGATATGTTAGTTCATAATTAATCAAAACTAAAAACTATTCAATGTAAACATAACTCAAAAAAAAAAGAATTTTTATGCAGGATAACTTAAAAAATAGATATAATCCCTCGAAATAAACTCGAAATTGTGGACACTATGTGGACTTTACTCAAAAACTCCAATCTCCTTCTTAAATGTATAAATCGCTGTATTTTTTGCAAGTAACCAATACGCGTTCTTTACTTTTTAGAAGACCATCTTTACAAAGTAAAAAGGGGGCGGATTAATCAAATAGAAAGATGATGAGATACACTTCAATGTAGATAAATCCTAAAGTTACACATTTTGAGGGTGGATTATCGCTGGTGTTATACATTTGCGAAATGTGCTGTTTAATGCAATTCAACTGGTAGAAAAAAGTGTTAAAATTGTTAAAAAAAAGTCAAGACTGTAATCTTTAATTAAGCTGACAAGAAAAGGGGAATGTTTAAGTAGACGCAAGTATTTTGCTCGTTAAAACATAATTTTCCCGCACTTTTGCTAAAGTATATAGAAATAGAAAGTAAAAGTTCAATTGTTGGTCGATCTGAATATCTATTGAATTATTGACATTTTGTTTGTTTATGCACCGTATTTTGTAAAGCATTTAATTTATAATATCACTTTATATTTTTTTTTTCAATTGAACACTAATCATTGAATTTAAAAGCGAAATCGATTGAGAACTATCACTGCCGAAGGGAGACTAAACAACTCTGACAGCTTAAATAAGAAATCAATTTTTGAGTTCTTATTGGAAGTAGGTATTTTCCAGTGATACGTTTTCCAGATTATGCTTTATTTCTAGTTTTATTTTTTTTTTATTTATTACTATACCACTTATCCGCCCTTTATTTCATGTCTAGAAGGAAAATGTCTGATATATTTCAAAACATAAGTTAAACAATGATACGTTCTTAAAACAAAAACAATCATCAATGACGTGTACTTTAGTTGAAATTATAGAGTAAGGCATAGGTTTTCTGTAATTATGTACACTGAAAGAAAAAAATTGGTGGCCCATTAAATGTCAGGTAATAGTATTGTGTACCCGTGGCATGATGGTTTGTGCGTTGGATTGTCATGCAAGGGGTCTTGGGTTCAATCCCTGCCTGTGCCACCTTAATTTATAAAAATTAATTTTCGCGGGTACTGCCTCTTGCGAGGAATTGACAAATCCTTCAAGAGTAATTCTTGTCATGAAAAAGTGCTTTCTCAAACTAGCCGTTCGGATTCGGCATAAAATTGTAGGTCCCCTCCATTCCTGACAACATTACTCGCACACAGGAATGGTTGAGAGTTGTAAGTCACTAGGCCCTGGTTCACAACGGACTGTTGCGCCACCCCATTTGATTTTGAATAGTATTGTCAAGTTCGATTGATTGTAAAATATCGTCGCGTTCAATACATCGGGTTGAGAGTTTCAGAGAACTTGGAGTTCTTTTTTATTTTAATATCGGTTCCAACTCTATATTAGCATTTGTTAAACGCTGGTGTTAGGAATTTTAGAGTCCCTTTCTACTCTCACTCTGTCTGTTCAACTATTTGACCAGCCCTATCTGTAGTGCAACTTCACACGTTTTGCCTCAAGAAGAATACCATGGCCTGAACCTTACAATATTTACTTCTTTATGACCATTGACTAGCCCTGTCTGTAGTGCAACTTCACACGTTTTGAAGAAGAAGAATACCATGACCTTAACCTTACAATATATACCTCCTTATGACCTAGCTTTAGAAAATTCATACAGGTTCTATTAATAATGCTTTTGTCTTAATTCATTTACTCATAACTGGCGTGAGTTATGCACCTGATTAATTAAATAAGTTTTAAATATCATGGAGGCAGGCACATACCTTTATTTTACAATTATTTAAATTTCCTCAATATTGCCCTTAATATGACATGCATGAGTCAGAACCATTTAATTTGTTTTGTACCATTGACATGTGTAAAACATTTTATAGTAAAGTCTTTAGCTGTTTTAACAAAACAAAAATTTCATTCACATCTCAAAAACATAGAAATAAAGCTGATGAAGATTATAAAACTTTTTTAATTCTAAAACGACTATTCTTTTTTATAATAAGCGCACGCTCAAGGGGATAATACTTACCCTTAGTATGCAGACACAGTTTGAGCACTAGGAATGGGAGAGAGAGAGCTTTGAAAGACAGTGTGTCAAGGCATTCTACATTCGCATAGTAAGGCTAAAGAACGAATCTCTGTACTTGACAGTACGACCAAAGTTGGGCTCGAGGGTATATTGATGAGCATTTTTTGAAGTAGTACCCGTGGCATGATGGTTAGTGCGTTTGACTGTCATGCCAGAGGTCTTGGGTTCGATCCCTGTCTATGCCATCTAAAGTCTTTTCACGATTACTGCCTCTTGCGAGGAATTGAAAGAGTAACTCTTGTTATGAAAAAATGCTTTCTCAAACTATCCGTTGGGATTCGGCATATAAACTGTAGGAGTGTAGGCCCTCTCCATTCCTGACAACATTACTCGCACACAGGAATGGTTGAGAGTTGTAAGTCACTAGGCCCTAGTTCTCAACGGACTGTTGCGCCACTCAATTTATTTATTTTATTCCTAGAAGCGCGAGTATTATGGTTGAACTGTGGTTGAATGCAACTGCCTATTTTTGTAGAGCATACACTATTAAAATAACGGTAAAAGAGGGTCAGATAAGAGACATTTCGACGATGTTCAAGCGACGTAAATGATCTTATGATGGTAATATCACCAATAAATCTAAATACTCTACGTTCATTGCTGTCCATAGAGGCTTAAGCAAGTTGCAGGAGCACTAGCCCAGATTAGGAGTTATACTCAAGCTTTGGACGTATATAAGTCTTGTAGATAACAGCCAGACAGAGGGGGCGAAACACTTCTTGCATCGCCTTAGAAAACCCAAACATCATGCGGCATTTTTGGCGACATGGTGTATGTGATCGTTCTACAAAAGGTGGTTGGTGATACACATACCGAGAATATCGAGATGTTCAGTCTCCTCGATGCAAGTACCATCTATGGATAATGGCAAGGGGGGTATATCTCGCTTTAACGATACAAGACAGCATTGGGTTTTCGAAGCATTAAATTGCACGGTATTTCTTATTCCCCATTGAACAATGCTGTTTAGGTCGGAATTGAATGAGCTTATCATATTTTGTCGTTGCAGTTGGACACCCGAAGAAGAGGGACGTGAATCTGAAAACGAATAAGAAAAGCTAAGAGTACTATCGTCAGCGAAACAATGTATTGGAATAGAAGTTGCAGACAAGAGATTTTCCCCATAGAATCACTAACTCGCTCAAGTACAGGCGGAGTCATAACACTCACTGGCAGAGTTGAATTGGAGGCGAACTGCCTAGCAAAGACATAAGCTTTCTCTAAAGAGCTAACAAATGGAGTGTAATTGACAACGACCGTAGGAACCGAGGAAGAGGAAGAATTCCTCATATTTTTTACATTGCAGTATTTTTTGCCGTAATTTTTGGTCATGTAAAAATCGGGTCCGTATTTTAATTCTGTATATAAAGTTATATTTATTATAAAATAGAAAGTGACCTTAAATCTAATCTAGATAATTGGTGGAAATTCTTTAATTGTAAAAAAGAAAACTAATGGCTACCATAACTCTTTGTCAAATTCATTGTCAACTACAAATTTCTTGAAAGAAGCTTTCACAATCACAAACGATGACAACCGTTTTCCTCCTCTTATTCTGAAGTAATTTTTCTAACTTGAATTCAATTTATTTTAAAATAAGCGAAGATACTGTTGCGCAGAGTATCATGAAATTGGATGAGTGTTTTAGTCCAGGCTCTGATTGGGTATCGTTTTCCATCTTAAAAAAATGAGTTGCATATTTATCATATCCGTTATGTGTCCTTTTTCATGAGTCCTCAAATAGTTTCTTAAATCTTAAAAAGTGCACGCACAAGAAAGGTCCTAAAAATTAAGTAATCAACTACAGACCTAAAGCTAAATTATTTGTGATACCGAAACTCTTCGAGTAATTTCATTGTACTAAAATATTTTTTTTGATAACCAGCATAGTTTCGTAAAAAAGAGATCTACAATTACAAATTTATTGACCTTAACGTCCTTTGTTTAGATGTTTTTGAAAAACGCGGACACGTCGATTGTGTATTTACTAATTTTAGTAAAGCTTTTAAGAAGTTGTGTCGCAATACATTATTTTTTCAACTTAACAATTAAGGTTTTAACACCAACTTTTTAAATTAGATCTCATCGTATTTAAAAAATAGAATGTATGGTGTTGTATTTCGTAATGAGTATTCGGATTAATTTGATGTAAATTCTGGCGTCCCTCAAGGAAGAAATTTAGGTTCAATTTTAATAATAAATGACCTGTTATCAATCATACAGAATTCGTCCGTATTTATTTAAGCTGAAGACATTAAGCTTTTCAAAAGTATAGTATCAACTTCTGACTGTTTACTTTTGCAATGTAGACTTGTTAATATTTAGGGAATGGTGCACTAAAAAGATTCGCGATTTTCGTGACTCTTACTTTCTTAAGATTCTCTTTGTTTCATTTGTAAGACTTATACATTAATATATGGTTGTGTAGTGTAGTCACCTTACTACTCAGTTCATATAACAAGACTTGAAGCAATTCTGAGTAGATTTATGAGTTTTTGCCTTCTTTTTCTTCCATGGTCACTCTAAATGGCTCGTTTTAATAAACCTTTCAACACTCGCCAGTCGTAGAAAGTATACGTAATTTTGTTTTATAGTTGGCATTATTAATGGGTCAATATCAATTCCTACATGAGCTTCAAGACAGTTAAATTTTAGTTTTAGTTGTTCAAGTATAAGACTACAGCAACAATGTGCCATATATTTAGTAGATAAAGCTATGGATCAAATAACCTCCTCAATCAGTTGATTTCAATATATAATAAACTGTAAAGTATATAAATGATAATTTAAGAAGCATTACATTTAAAACTATGTTATTTAAAATAATTCATTTAGATTATAAGTATTATGTATAAGTATTGCTTCCGTTGCTATTTAACGAATTGAAATAAATAAAGAACCTCTTTTCTTAATAAGATACAAAAAAGAGGCTGGGATGCGACCCACATTGATTACTTATCAAATTAAATATCATTTCTTAAATTTTTACAAATTGGATGAATGAAATTAATTTGAGAGATATAAGAACCGAACATCAATTTTTACCAAATTTGCGTACTATGTCTTGTAGATCTTATTCTTTGAGGATTTTTATAAAAAAAACTACTGAATATCGAAAACAATATTTTCTGTGAAATAAAAAAAATTGAAGAAAATATTTTTAATTTTTGAAAAGCTATTTGAGTCAAAAGTAAATTTTTCCCACGTTTTAGTATTGTTTTTTATTAGTTCTTTTTTTGTAAAAAACTTTCAATACGATTTTTCTCAAAATTTTTCAATATTCAACTAGAAGTTAAAATTAGTTCAATCTAAAATTTTTAAAAAGATATTTGAGTCGAAAATCAATTTTCACCAACTTTTGTTAAACTTTCTTTAAAGCTTTTATTTTTTGTAAAAAAAAAACAATCAATTCGATTTTTCTCAAAATTTTACTGAATATTGACAAAAATATTTTATAAAAAATAAAAGTAGTTTAAAGCCAATATCTCAAAGTTCTGAAAAGATATTTGAGCCGAAAATCAATTTTTACCAACTTTTAATAATTTTTTTGTTTAGGTTTTTATTTTTGGTAAAACAAACTGTCAATTCAATTTTTCTCAAAATTTGACGGAATGTTGAAAACAATATTTCTTAAGAGTTGAAATTAGTGGAAAGCCATAATCTTAAATTTTTGAAAAGATATTTTAGTCGAAGTTGAATTTTTACCAACTTTTGTTAAATTTCCTTTTAAGTTTTTATTTTTGTAAAAAAAACCTGTCAATTTTTCTCAAAATTTGACCAGATGTTAAAAACGTTCGTCGCACAAAATTGTTTTGGAGATAAAATCATTTTGTATTCGTAAAATTTTCGCATTGACACATTTTTTTTAAGTCTTTTTGATTTATAAAAAAAATATACTTAAATTCAAGTCTCTAGCATCATTGGTTCGTGAGATATTTAGGATTAACTAAAACTGATATATTAAAAAAAACAACCCACTCAATTTTCTTGGGAGTCCTTTCTGCATCCTTCTGCCTTATTATATATATAACAAAATTTATTTGAAGTCGATATCTCTTGTGGTTCTTGAGCTATGGATGACGAAAAAACGTCGCGAACGTACGAACACACGCACGCACAGACATCTTTCTAAAAATAATTTATTTCGACTCTAGGTACCTTGAAACGTCGAGAAATGACAAAATTTTCAATTTGATAAATAAGTTCTTATAGGAAGTTAATAAACTTTTAAACGACAAAAATATTTTCTCTGTATAGTTTCTTATCTGTGATAATAGCATAGTCTATGCTATTGTATTTTTAAAATGTAAGACTAAGTAAGTTAGATGAGCATATTGTTTGTGTTACTTTGGACTTGTAAACTTTCTTACGCAAAGATACTCGTATGATACTGTATAAAAACAAAATTTCTGATTTTAATTTCTTTCAATAAATATTAAAATTTCTCTAAATGTATTGTAAGCAAAAAGTAGACACTTTTTGTTCAAGGCAAACAGGTAAATTGTGTCAAGTACAAAAAGTTAGGGATTGTTTTTCAATTCAAATAAGATTATTTTAAATACATAAATCTATGAACATATAACCAAAATGGCCTTTTAAGCGAACAACAATTGACATGGAAGTCCATAGAACTTTATAATCTTTTGCATGAATGAAAAATATAAAAAAAACTATTCCAACCAAAGGTTTGTAAACGTAAGCATTATTGAGAGAACAGAGTATTCTCGAATAATATTTTAGAGGTCACATTTAGAAAGTTTCGTACAAGTATTTGTGGGTGGGGTGGGAATATTACCATAGATTTTAACAAGAAATTAACAAATACGTTAATTAAGAAGTTAAAATCCCATCGAGGAAATTTCACCCGACAAATTTAGTCAAAAAATAATTACAAATTGTTTTAAAAAATCAGCTTAGTACTTATTTCGCCGTAAAATTATGAATTTTGATTTGAGTTTAAACAGTATCCAAATTGTGTTTAAGCATCTGGGTATTATTATTGTGTTGTTCATCTTCGTGGTTGTTAAGGCGAGACCTTGCCAATATTTAAAAAAAGCTTCTTCATTAAGTACTTAAGCTTTAAAACCCAATTTGAGATAGAACTTCGAATTATACAAGGGTAGTCCAAGAGGTACGACCTGAAGTAGGGGGAGTCTGCTCCTTCGTTTACAATAGTAAAATATAAGGTGTCAGAGTTTCAACGAGGTCGTACATCTCGTACGTCAAGAACATCGACCACGCCAGAAATGGTGAAGAAAATCTAGAAAATGGTATTGGGTGACCGTCGACTGAAAGTGCGCGAGCTGGCAGACATGGTCGACATTTTAAAACATACAGGTACATCGCATATTTACTGAAAACAGACATGAAATCTGCGCGCAAGATGGCTGCCGCGATGACTCTCAATGGAACATAAACTGCGTCGTGAGAATGTTTCAATAGTGTTTGGTGAAGTTTCACACCAATAAAGCAAAGTTTTTGCGTTGATTCATAACTATGAATATAATATTGGTCCATCACTCTACACCTAAGACAAAGGAACAGTTAAAACAATGGATTAGAAGAGGAGAATCGGCTACAAAAAAGGCGAAGACAGTTCCATCTGCAGGCAAGGCCATGGCGTCAGTGGTATAAATTGATTATCTTCAGAAATAAAAAACAGGGCTTATTGCAGCGAAAATGAAAGTTTTGTTTCATTTAGACAATACACCAGTTTACACATATCCGTTATCGCGATGGCCAAAATCCATGAGTTAAAGTTCGAATTGCTTCCTCACGCACCCTATTCGCCACATTAAGCCCCCTAGTATTATTTTATTATTATTTCGAATTTTGAAAAAATGGGTCGGTGGTACAAGATTTCAAAACAATCAATCAAGATGTGGAGTCTGTGGTTGATGGCTATTTTGAGGAGCTCGACGGTTCTCACTATAAGCTAATGAAAAAATATCGAGCTAAAAGAAGACTATGTAGAGAAACAAAGATATTTTTCTCCGAATTTTGCGTGTTATCTTTTAAGGCCGGATACTTCTGGGCCTACACTCGTAGGCCTTCCAATTTGAAGGTCCAGGAAATTAGCACTCAGTTTATCAATAACTTGACTTCTATTAACGAATCGATGTTAAGGTATTGATAAGAAGACAATTGGACAATATCTTCTTTCAAGAAGACAAAACGTTCATTTGTTCATATCATGTTGGTGAAAAACAAAATACGTATGTATATGTTTCAATGAGCATTTTACACTCCCAAAACCCCAACAAATGCGACCTGTTCACCGAATCATCATACAGACATTAAGACTATAGACGTTACAAGTAAGCCTTGGCCCTATGTCAATTTGTACAACCATAAGTTCCAACAACGTTTAAGGTACAGAAACGGAAAACCTTAAGTTCAAACAACATTAAAGGTACAGACAGCACAAGTACTGCATAGCAAATTTATTAAACCAAACAAACATAAAATGTTTAAATCGATAAGTCGAAATTAATTTAAAATAAACATTCAACTTTGTTTTATAAAACCGAGATTTAAGTTCTTGAAACTCAATTATAAAGTAACGAGTTCGAAGGAAGTTATAGAAAGTAGAGAAATGCTCGACTGTATCTGTAAAACAAAGTTTTAAAAATAATCCGAGAATAACTAGCTCGAGTTTTAAAAATTTATCAAGAAAGTAACTGTTAAGCGGCCATAGAAACCTTACCGCGGTGTGCCGAAATGTGTGTTGGCTGGACTTTCAGTGTCAGCCACGCAGCGATTATGGCTGAAACTCAAACACGCTGCAGCTTTGACTTCGCCTGACGTTTAAGAGTTCAGCCATAGGAATTAAAGGCATACTATCACAATGAAGCTTCGACCTCACGTTTCATGTGACTTCAAACGTTAGCTCTAGTTCAAATTTGCTTTGTCTGACAGCTCAACAGCTGTTAAAAAGTCAACAAAAAAAACTAAATGTTTGCTTTTGGAGGGCTTCCCATTAGTTATTATAGGCTGTGTAAGCTACTTTCGCGATAAATTTAATTTTTTCGATTTCAAAACTTATTTTTTTTTATTTTGAGAAAAATAACAGCTGTTAATGACACAAGTGCCATTTTAGAAATGTCATATTAGAAGTGTTATTGAAAGCAACCTCGAAGCAGGCCCAACGTAACGCAAACGAAGCCGAAACTGAAGCGTGTCTGTGTTCCAGCCATCAAAATCAAAATGTTTTGAGTTTTTGTGTAGGTGTCTCGTTCGGCGGGATGCGCGTGCACATTTACTTTCAGTTAAATCTGAATCGGTGGTGAGTACGGTGCTGGGCAAGCTTCAACGTCACTCATTCCTATCTTTTCCTTTTGAGATCTATTTTACAACTAATATACTGTCTATGGCCGGCTTTAGATACAACATAATTTTTTAATAGTCTACAATAATTTATTAAGCTTTTCAAACAATAACTTTCATACAGCTTTATTTTAATTGAACAAAATGATTTGCAAACGTCAGTAAGAAAGTTAAGTATTTAATATAAATTTTAATACTAGGCTTAATAGTTGATTGAGTAGGAATATCGATTGTTCTACAACAGTTATTTGCCTACGTTGCTATAAATCTGTCTTTTAATATTATTATTATTATATACATACATAAATACATTAAATAAAGTACTTACAAAGAATTCATCTTCAATCACTGGATCAGCTAGCATCTCAATTGCCTCAGTCATCGAATGGCATGTTCGATTTGTGTTCTTCTTCTTCTTCAGCTTCCTGCCTAATGTTGCCGCATCACTAAATCGGTGCAATAGTTTCTCACGTTTACGTACTGCAGTTGGGCTTGTCGTTGAACGAGCATGACATAACAGCGATGAATAATTATTGGATATTGTCGATGGACCTTGGTAAGCATTCTGTTGCGTAACACTCAAGTTCGAAGTGGAATCAAACTTTTCTATTAAATTGTATTCGGTTTGGGGAAATTTACTTGGAATCGGTGAGGGAGCTGTGATCGAGGAGTTTATTGACGAAGTGTGTGACAGAGATGGCTTTGGAGGAGGCGGTGGTGGTGGTTCTTTCATCAAAGACATCCGTCGAGGAGCAGCTCTAGGCACTGAGTTGGTCGTAGAACCACTGTAACTAACCGCACGACGAGAACGGTCATTGTCCTTATCTCTGGAAAAAATAGAAATAAAACAAGGTATTAGCACACAAAACCACAAGACGATGCCCTTCCAATCAAATCAATGCTGACGGATCAGAAACCGCAAACACAGACCTCACTCTTCATATAATATTAAGGTAACATGTAAAACTATCTCCATGTACATAAAAGTATCGATGAACGATATAAAAATGGACTTTAAATGCAGGAGTTTTTTGTATATTCAAATGTAAATAAAAATTCTTCAAAAAAATCACAAATCAATGAGAACTTCATATAATGAAAATTGAACTATTAATTTGTGTCAAACAATTTTCATAACATCCACTCTCTAGCCGCTTACCTGTGCCTCCGCCTCTGAACCGGAGGACTGAGATAATAATGTGGTGGTAGAGGCACAAAATACCCCAACTGTGGTGGTCTCAACTGATTAGCATGATGGAACGTTCCAATCTGAGGCTGCGACGATGTCAGTGTCAATTGCGACTTTTTATGAATATTATCGCTTGACGTTGACGCCGCTGTTGAATCCGACGAGACAGTATCACCATCACTACTGTATCGACTTTCATCGTCAGTTGTGCACTCTGGCACTGTGTAACAAGTGAAGTTACGCGATTTATGATCCATAATAAAGGTTTCAAGTGTAACGAAGAAAACTAAAATTTAAATGTCAAAATCCATCCACGGGGAACTTTAAGTAAATGCCTATACCAATGTTGATGTGTATCAGTTAAAAGGTGCAATGATGTCTCATTTAAGGGGAATTCAATATCGAAAATTTATTCAAACGAGATGGATATTTAAGTATTCTTTCGGTTGTGAGCACAATATTGGGAGTGTGGTTTTACACCTTGAAATGGGTGTACATTTACAAGTTAATCTTTTTTTTTTCAAATAAAATATACGTGCATTTGTGTTTTCGATTAGTGCAACAAAGAAGAGGTAAAATTCTCACATTTTTTAATTCGTAATATAGATATCTATACTTTTTGAAGAACTAACTAAGCTTTAACCAATTTCTTATATTAATTGCAGTGATGGGCAATTATCCCGTGTACTACTTTCGGGTTTAATAACCAGGTTTATTAATGGGTATAACGATTTGGGGTAAGTACTGAACAATTCGGATAAAAACTTTCTGAAAATTTCGGGTAAAAGCTGTTAGAAACCCGGTATAATAAATTAAGGGGCGCAACAGTCCGCAAGAACTAGGGCCTAGTGACTAAGTAATGTTGTAAGGGACGAAGGGGACCTACAGTTTTAAACCGAATCCGAACGGCTAAAAAAGTACTTTTCATGACATGAATTACTCGTGGAGTAAACAGGCAGGGATTCAACCCAAGACCCTTTGGCATGACAGTCTAACGCACAAACCACCACGCAACGGGCACATCCACACCCCTCTCACCCTACTCATACTTATAAATATACACTTTCCTAATTTACTTATCATACATAAGGAAAATAAGGAAGGGTTTAATGAGGATATACCGGTGCAAATTATTCTTAAAGTTTTGAATATTAAAATGAATATTAAAGGAAACACAGAGTTGGGTAAAGCATTCCACATTCTCAATGTGCGGTAAAAAAAGAATCTCTATACTTGACAATACGTCCGAAAGTGAGCTCAAGACTAAACTGATAATAGAGCATTACGGCTGAACTGTTTGAGGGGGAAATGGAACTGGCTAATTCGACAAAGCATTGTTTATTAAGATATCTGTAGAACAACGAAAGGCATGAAACATTGCGGCGGTGTTCGAGTGACGCAATTGGTTCGGTTATAGTACTATCGCCTATCATTTTCAAAGCTTTTTTATAAATCCTGCCTTAAAGGTTTAAACTTGTTTTAGGAGCACGTGCCAAAAATAAGTCAATTATATTCAAGTTTTTCCCGAATGAAGGCTTTGTAAATTACTGATAGATCAGAAGGAGTGAAAAATTTCTTGCACCATAGGAGAAATCCTAAGCACTTAGCAGCATTTTTGCCAAAATCGAATATGTTATTATTCCATAAGAGGTGATCTGTATACACATACCAAGTACTGAAAGAGACATATCTGTAGTATTGGTGTGACGGATTGAGCAGACCAACAGTTTTAAGCCAAATTCGAACGTATAATTTTAGAAGCACTTTTCATTACAAGAATTACTCCAATGAGAACCGTTTGCCGGATAAGAAAATCAACTGGGAAATGAACTTTAAACTGGTCACTATGTGACGTGGATTCCAAATATGGTTACGAATTAAATTCTTTATGGAATGAGAAATTGTATCCCCAATAGGGTCAAATTTATCAAACTGGAAGAAAAGCACTAAGGAAATCGGAATAACTTTAAACAAGCTAGAAAAACCGGTAACGGCCATATTGCATAACGAGAAATTACGGCAGTACCCGTGGCATGAACGCAGAACAATCATACCAGAAAAGCATGGTTTGATTCAAGCTGTAAAGAGGTTGTTAGGATCACTAATGTGTTTTTATAAAGCCAACCCCACTTAGGAAATCGGAATAACTTCAAACAAGCTTAAAAAAAAATTTGTTAGCTACTAGGCTCTATAGTTTTCTATGGAGTGTTCAACCACCTAATTTATTTATTTATTTTTTATCTAGAAATATGGGTTATCGATAACATTTCAAATCCAATCAAATCCGTGAAAATACCTAAAAAAAAAGGTGTAAGGTAAGTGTGTGCGATAAGACTTTTGACAACAAAGGTACTGTAAAACCAATTAAAAGATAAGAAAACTTTTTAGTGAAAAGCAAAGTTAATAAAATAACTAAATACTCAATAATACCTTACAAAAATCTTATATGTTGGGTTAAGGAATAGACTAAAATTATAACTTTAACTAATGAAGTAAATGAACATATAAAAATAGTTTAAAAACTGAAGGGGCCTACATAGTAGTGGCCCTACTATGTAACTCGATTCTACTTTCGATTCTATTCGAAACTAATTTCCGATTCTACTTTCAAATCGTACTACGTATGAAAGTAGAATCGGATGCCGGTTATACCAACTTGCTTTCAAACGAGTATCGAGTTGTTTGACAGTTTAAAAAAAAAGCATTAAATTATTGGACAAGAATAATTATTACAAAAATGGACACCGTTGGACTCTGCAAGGAAATGAAGAACGGTACGAGCAAATTTAACGCAGAAGAATAAGAGATAATTCCAAATCAATGAAGCATGAGTGAGAAGAGGTTTGTACATATAAAAGGTGATTTATTTTGATATATATACATATTTGGCAACACTTTTTTAACAGCTAACGCACGCTTCGTGTTTTGTTTCACTGTTAAATATCTTCAGTTTGTTCTATAATTTAACCATGAATCGTCTTAAAAACGAACAACGCTTGCATTTTATCATCAAAATGCGTGCTTTGTTAAGAAATTTCATCGTGTGCTTCTTCTATTTTATGGTCAGTTTAATCGACCCAATGAAACGGCTATTCGGGCTATTGTAACGAAATTTCACACCAAATTTTCATTGTTGGACATTAAACCGCCAACACGCTTACGTAGAGCGCGAGCTGCCGAAAATATCGCATCTGTATCGGCCAGTGTTGATGATGACCATCAATTATCGATTCGTCGCAGGTCGCAGCAATTGGGCCGCAGTTAATCAACAACGTGGAAAATTTTGGGAAGGATTTAGGTACGATGCCTTTCAAAATATAGTTGATGCAAGAATTGAAGCCGACTTGCAGGACATGTGGTTTCAATAAGACGGTGTCACATGGGATACAGCACGCGCAACAATGGACTTACACTGTGAACATTTTATTTCACGTTCGGGACGGTCAATTGGCCGCCTAGATGGTGCGATTTAACGCCTTTAGACTATTTTTATGGGGCTATGTTAAAGCTCATGTCTATACAGACATTTATTATGAAGCATTTATTTGTGAGATACCGGCCGAAATGTTGGGAAGAGTAAGCCAAAATATGGACCGCACCATCGATTCAAATAAAGACTTCATGCATTTTTCTGAATTGTATGTGTTTTTTTTTTTAAACTTTCTTATAGCTTTTAAAAAATCACCCTCTATATACGGTAGAATATTTATACTTTTATTTTAGTTTTATTAAGAACTATAGTCTTTCTTAAGACGGATTTATGTTCTTACTTAACACCATATTATCCGACATGACTACTCGCAGAGGACAAAATGCTGTTCCGACTATCATTAAGTTATCAGCAGCATTAAAGTTTTTGGCAACAGGAGGTTACCAAAACCCAATCGGTGGTGACAAGAACGCTGGAATTGCACAGCAAACCATGTCAAAAAAAAAACTTTGCAAAGTTTTGACTTAATCCAAAGAGTCATGTGCCCGCTGATGATGAATTTTGAAATTATTGAGAAAGAGAAACGAAAGTAAAAAACACTATTTTTGGCAAAAATCACGAATTCGATTATTTATTTTCGATTTTTGCCTTGTTTTGAATTCTACTTTCGAGTTACGTAGTTTCTCGTTTGTTCGAAAGTTCATAAGAATATAGTTGGCACTACTAGAACTACTAGAACGATTCTCGTTGGTTCGAAAACAAGTATCTAAGTAGGTACCAATTTTTCGAATTTGAGCAATTTCATTGTAGAATCGAGTTACATAGTAGGGCCCCTGGACTCAAGTAAGTAAATAAAATGAAGTGTAGTCGAATTCCACTCCCTAAATGCTAGACTCATCAGTCATGTAGTTTAGATGTATTGAATTTTTAATTGAATTACATTCACCTTCTTCATTGAAACCAAATAAGTTTCGTTTTCCTTCGTTAAATATGTACATAAGAACTTAAGTTTCGTCTTAGTGACTGAGCCGTAATTAAAGTTGACCGAATTAGATAGCAACTTTCTTCTTACAATATAACTTCTATAGATTAACGATTTGCAAAATAAACTTTCGTTTATGAATAAATTGTAGAGCTTCAATAAAAAAAAAAAAAAAAACAAAAAAACAAAACAAAAAAACAAATACACACATAGATTCTAAACGAGTAGATAGAATAAAGGATACGTTCACATCATCATCATGACACTTTGTATCAACCAGACCGAAAAATTATTCTACCATTTGTTCTCAACAACATAAGAGCAGACAAAAAAAAATCAGCTGCAATTTACATTTCATTATTAATTCAAAACAACCAAAGTGAAATAAAAAATTAAACAAGCAAAAGTTTAAAAAGGCAGCTAAAAAGCTATGCGATGAAGATAAATGGGAAAATGTTCGAGTCAAAAGATTTAAAGAAAAAAAAAAAGTTAAAAAGGTTTTTTAAAAACCATACAACATTTGACCAAATAATCAAAGAGAAAAAAGAACTTTACCTACGATGTTGCACATTTACTTGTACATTTTGATGTTTAGATTTGTTCCTCAACGATTCAATGGTCACTAATGGTAAAAATTAAGCATCGCTAATGGTTATGAAAAAAATAGATTAAAGAGTGTGCTAAAATGTATATTTAATATCTAACCATGCCGCTTCCGAAAAACGAAGTCTGTATTTCGTTATAATTACTTTTACGTACAACAATATGCATATATGTATTGTATGTATATGTATATAGATATGCTTTGATTTGTATACACTTAAAAGTTAACTTGAATATTCCCTTTCGGAATTAATTTCGAATTTATAATTTCTTTTTCTTAAAAGTGAAAAAGGAAAGTTTGGGAGTTGAAACAAAGCCCTGGTTTTCTACGAGCTGTAGCGCTACAAAAGTTATTTATTTAAATAGTACTTGAAAAACTCAATGCCGCCTCCTTTCGTTAAAGGTTAACTTAAATAATAACTCCTTTAAAAACCATAGGAGAGAACTACGTATGTACAACCAGAACTGGTTTACTCAGTTGGTGTTGACTTTTTACATATATTTGTTCAATATTTGTATTTATTTATCAAAACGTTTGACAATTAGCATTTGATCATAATTGTTCAAATGCCCTAGAACTCGATTGTATTCACACTGATTATTCTAAAGCTTTTGACCAAATTTCTCATGATATCATGATATTTAAGCTAAAGACAAAGGGGTTTCCTACTTAGTTTATTACAAGGATTTCATCTTATCTTCAAAACAGGTCTTATTAAGTTTAATTCAGAAATGATTTCTCCAACACTTTCATTGCTAGATAAGGAGTTAACCAGGATAGTTATTGAGGACACCTACTCTTTATTTTAGCTATGAATGTGTACGATACTGTAATATTCTAATCTATAGTGATGATATGAAAATATTTAAAAGCATAAAATCAACTACAGGTTACAACACCAAGGGGATATTATCAGTTTTGACAGTGAATTTCTCTAAAAAGCGTACTCCTAGATTGATTGACTATATATAATATCGCAGTTCATTGTTTTAAAGATCTTGGATTTTTTTTAATTCTAATGTCGATTTAATGGAGCATATTAGTTCGAACGTAAGTAAAACCAACTCTATTTTAGGATTCTTTAAAAGTTGGTCTAAAGAATTTCAGGATCCAAATGTTACTCTCGCTCTATATAATACTTTGTTTCGCAACCATCTTGTGTACGCATCTTAGGTATCGACTCCTTTTTACGAGATCCACAAGAATAGGATAGAATCTGTTGAACGCAACTTCATACGTTTTGCCTCAAGAGGGCTACCATGGTCTGACCCTTATAACTCCCTCCTTATGGACATTGGATAAAGCTTATATAAATGCAGCCTCTATCGCAAAAAAGGCTTAATAATGATATTGTCTTTATTTATCAACTTTTAACTAGTGTAATTATTGCACCTGATTTATTAAATTATATAATTATAACCTTCCCGTAGTACCCGTGTCATGATGGTTAGTGCGTTGGCCTGTCATGCCAGAGGTCTTGTGTTCGATCCCTGCCTATGTCATCTAAAGGATTTCCACGGGTATTGCTTCTTGCGAGGAATTGACAAGTTCTCCAAGAGTAATTCTTGTTATGAAAAGTGATTTATCGAATAAGCCGTTCGAATTCGGCTAAAAACTGTAGGTCTCCTCCATCCCTGACAACAGTACTCGGACACAGAAATGGTTGAGAGTTGTAATTCTAGGCACTAGTTCTCTAGGACTGTTGAGCCACTCATTATAAACTACCATGGAGGTTACCACAATTCCAATTAATGCATGATTCTCAACACCGCACTAAAAGTGACAATGCATGAGGCACTAACTCGCATTATAACATTGTTCTATCGAATAAGCAGCTGGCTGATTTACCCCTCCTCTCTTAATTATTTCAGCATCATTTCGGACAAATAGTCAATTATAGAGATTATATTTTTTTTCGCACTTTAAGAATGGGGAATGTTGCAGCCAACTCTGTTTCTCTTTCCCATTTTGATTCAAAACCTTAAGACCAATAGCTTTTGCATCGGTGACTCCTTCCAAATCCTTCTCTTTATAATAAACGCGAAATATTGAAACCAAAATAGAACAAAACAATAGAAGTTTTTATCAAAAGTATAGCAATATTTGAAATTCCACCATAATGAGACACACATGCACTCAAGAAAAAATGTATGTATTTTGAAATTTATTCGAAACCATTCTATTTTGGTATCCGAAAGTACAAATTTTTAAAATTTACAGCTATAATTTTCAATACAGGTGCGGAAAAACAAAGACGGAACACAATAATTGTTGCTTTTAAATTTTAATACACAAAACACTTTCAAAGCCAATTTCGTATTTCTTTGGAATTTTTCGTGTCAATCATAGATCTCCACACATCTATCATCCATCCGAATTCCTTAAAGACGCGACGGTTTTCAATCCAAAAACTATTACACCAACAAATTTTATTTGATTGACCAATTTTTATTAAATTACGAAAACCGGTGAATGATTTCAAAAACACCGTTTTGACCCATACATATTCGTTTTAATTCAATCATAAACTTATTTTTGCATTTTTATTTGTATATAAACTCGAGACCGTCAGCACAACTTATTTTTATATTTGCTATTCTTATACGATAGAAAAGATCAAAAATCTCAGAACAATGCCAAAAATTTGCATTGCAATTTCGATTTTGTTTTTAACACAACGAACTTGGCGTCCGACAAATATGTACAATTGAACGGGATACAATCAGCACGCGTTTGTTTTAACAAAATCCCGTTGGATGCTGCCCGTTTGTATGATTTTTAGAACTAAAAACACATGACAAAAATCGAGGAGATTCGGCACAACTCAAAATATCCCGCTCGTCGCTGCCGTCGTCGTCGCAAGACCATCAACTTGCAAGCAAACTATAGTAAATAGCTTTTGGGGTTCCTTCCTTCATTCATTTTTGTTGTTTGTGTTTTAGCTACATATTTAAATTTAAATTTGGACGTCACCTAAATAAATTTGAAAATTTATTTTTGTGTATAAATAAAATCACTGACACAGACAGTTTGAGTGCTCTTTATTTTTTCGTTTGTTTTAACGACCGGCGAAAGGGAGCATGCGTTGAGTTGCACGACTTATGTTCCGAAAATAAAATTTGTGCCCGAGAAACTGTTAAGTGTCAATATATGCAGTGTGGCACTTAAATGTAGAAAGTGCAAACTGAAAATGGTTCTTCAAACTACCAATTTATTGTATCTCTCATGGCGTCGAAGAAACGAAATGAGAAAAACTTAATGACGCTAAAATAGACCACAAATCACTCAATTCCTCCTTTAACTAGGACCCGCATCGATGTGATTCGATTGTGGTATAAAACAAAAGTGCAACCCTATCGTTTATGTCGTCGTCGTCATAAAGTTTTATTCAATAAAATATCTCAGAGTGTATCAATGGATCGGGTATGTTGGGAATTTAAAGTGAAAATCAGTGCAAAGCTATTTGACTATGAATGAATGAATAGATTAAGAACAATTGATGCAATTGCACCGCAATATCGTGATATAGAGTAAGCGATCGCTATGTGTGCATAATTTTTGGTACACCATCATAGTCATAAGATTACTTCCACAGATATATCTATAAACATCCACTTGGCCCTATTACAAGATGTCCTAGTGACTGACACACATGGTGAAACACCAATAACTACCCTTAATGTAGTTTTCTCAACTGCAACAAACATACATAGTGATTTATGGACATTTTAAAGTCGCTAAAGAAAACTAGAAAAAAAAAGGCTGGGATGCGATGCACACGCCTGCATTTCGTCTGCCGATTTGTCTTGCTTAAAAGGTTTGTAGGTTTTCATGTTTTGGTCAAAAAGTTCCCAGTCGAATTGTTCTAAAAAATAAAAAATTGCCAATAATATTCTGGATATGATGAAATAGTTTGATTTCAAAATCTATTTTTGTGAACGAGATTTTTAGTCGTTAACTACTTTTTACCATTTTCAGTACCATTTTTTAAAAGTTTAATTATTTATATAAACATATACAAATTGGATGAATGAAATCAATTTTAAGGCAATGTCTTCTATGATTCAAGATATATCGAAAACCGAACATCAATTTTTACCAATTTTGCGTACATATAAAATAAAATTGATTTGAAGCCCATATCTCAAATTTTTTAAAAGATATTTGTGTCGATAATCAATTTTGTAGGTATTTATTTTTGTTCAAAAACTGTAGATTCGATTTTTCTCAAAATTTAATTGAATGTTTAAAACAATATTTCTTATACGATAAGATTAGTTTGAAGCTAATATTTTCAATTTTGGGTCGAAAACCTGTTTTTACGAACTTTTAGTAATGCTTTTCTTGAGTTATAATTTTTTGTTAAAAAACTGGCAATTCGATATTTCCCAAAATTTTATCGAATGTTCAGAACAATATTTCTTATAAGCTAAAATTTTTTTAAAGCTAACTATTTTAACTTTTGAAAAGGTATTTAAGTCGAAAATCAATTTTTTGAAAAGATATTTGAGTCGAAATTCAATTTGTACCAACTTTGAGTAATGTTTTTTAAGGTTTTTATTTTTTATAAAAAAAAATTGTCTATTTGATGTCTGTTGAAAGTTGAGATCTGATACTTTGTTTTTAAATACTTACTTTATTTTATCGTTATCAAATTGTACTAATTTTAAAATGTTTGTATATATGTTTGTATTGAAAATAAATATTATTACTGTTCAGAATCTTAAAACATCAAATTTCTCAAAATTTTACCAGATGTAAAAAACGATAATTTTTGTTGCAGAAAACTGTTTTGAACATGAAATCATTTTTTATTCGTAAAGGTGACAAATTTTTCTTTTCAGTTTTTTTGATTTATAAAAAAATCGTTAATTGGATTTTTCTCCAAAAATATATTTGTTTGGTATCACGTTACAATGCGTAATATAAAATTTAATTCAAGTCTTCACCGTTATTTATTCGTGAGATATTTAGGGTTAACCTAAATGTTCACCTCTTTTTTAAACTGATTTTACAAAAAAAAACACCCACTCAATTTTCTTGGGAGCTTTTTCTGCATCTTTCTGCATTATTATCTGTATAACAAAATGTATTTGAAGTCGACTTCTTCTGGTTCTTGAGCTATGGATGACGAAAAAAAAGTAACTAAGGTACGTACACACGCACGCACAGATATCTTTCTAAAAATCTTTTATTTCGACTCTAGGGACCTTGAAACGTCGAGAAATGTCAAAATTTTCAATTCGACAAATCGGACCAATTACAATAACTTAAAAAAAGATGAAAGCCGAGAATTGGTTTAAACACAGTGCGGAGTGCGGACATTATTATGGCCCAGTACTATCACAAATAACGATTAGATAATTACAGAACTTATACTCGTTTACTCTTTATCTTTTAGTACACCGTCAACGCTTTGACTCCTGCATTGACACGAATTTTGGAGTAGTTTGACATCTGTTAGGACGTATAAATATTATTGTAATATAAATGTATTTTCTTCGAAAATGATCGCAATTTTTCATACCAAAAAGTTTGAATTTTCGTGAGAAAATCAGACTTTTAAGACGACTTTTAGCCATCCGGATCTTAGCCATTCTCCAATAGAATTTGACAATTTATGGCTTGACGGATATAAAAAAAAAACAAAAACAAGAAGATGATTGTCAAACTAAATTTAAAAAAAAAATCAATTTTTGACTTCACTTTAGTTTTTACATTGACATGTAATAGGAAGGAAAAAAAATATTTTATACATCGTCTGCAACATCAATACCTATAAGTTAGGTTAAAGAGGCTGTTTGTGATGGAGTAGGACACACTGGACTTTTGTAATCACATGAGTTTTGAGGCTTTCTTTTAAGCTATTCTATTAGACAGTGGCCAGTTAAGACACCGATTATCAAGATAATATGCGATTTGATTGGAGGTGTTAAGCATCTTGGTCGCTTTAAATCAAGTGTAGGCCAGATGTTTTTTGTGACCTGACACGTGTTGTTGTTATTCCCCCTGATATTTACCTTCTTCATAGCGTCTTGCATTAGCAAAAGTTTACATTTAGAGATTGGTGTGCCAGCGTTAGCCAAACGTGGTAGAATGGGTTGTAGTGTATCTTTTCTGACGAGTTCATCTGCTGTACAATTTCCAGGAATGTCTCTGCGCTGCACCCATTAGAGATGATCGACAGATGTTGATATCACGTTTTTTTTAAGCCAGGACAAAATTTCTTTTATCGCCAAATGTTCCACCTGGAACGCTGCATTGATTGAGAAGTCGGAATGAGAGACTTTATTTCAGTGTTCCAGAGTAAACACCTCTACCAACCCCTTTGTTTGTTTTTGATCTATATTTGTAAAAGTGGACTTACTCTTCTTTCAGGAATGCGCTATCCCCTCAGAAAAATCTGGAAGGTATACAAATCCGGAAGTTTCTATTGGATTTCAGTTGGGCGATTGTGTAGTCTGTGTGCTTTGGCATTGATTCTAATTATTTAAAATTACGGAGGGGCCAATGCTGTTGCTAACCCCCTGCGATTTAGCTTTGAGGCTAATAGTAGAACTTTCAGCTATTTGTTTGTTAAGTATAGCAGGAGGTGTTAGGTAGAGTAGGGCACCTAGTGGCTCACCGCACATAAAAATCGTTCAATGCGTAAGCCCCAATTATCGTCAGTAGTTTTTTGCAAGAAAAGAGAACTAGAGTAGATTCTTTGACTCTTTCTTGTACATTGGATTTCAAATTTAGTTATTTGTCTAAAATAAGACCCAGGTACTCAGCCTCGTCAGATAACTTTAATTGGATTCCTTTAGAAAAGGGAGGGTTAATATATGGAATTTTGTATTTCCTCGAAAATAGGACTAATTCAGTTTTGTGTGGGTTGACACCCAGTCCACACAAACTATTGGATTATCTAAGTCATTTTGTAAGAATTCTTTGCGGGTTTTAAGATGTTTTCCTCAGACGGTTATAGCAACGTCATCCGCATAAGTAATGCCTTCGGTTTGATCCCTGCCTATGCCACCTAAAGTTTTTTCCACTGTTACTGCCTCTTGAGAAGAATTGACAAATCCTCTAAGAGTAATTCTTGTCATTTAGGTCTTTTCTATCCCTGACAATATTAACCACCATAGTTCTAAACGGACTGTTGCGCCACCTAAATTTTGTTTATAATATTATCAGGTTAAAGAGGAGAGAGAGTAGAACACCACCTTGCGGTGTCCCTCTACTAACAAATCTTCTAGAAGAAGATTTGCCCAGTTTTTGAGTTAACTATTCTATTAGTCAGCATGAAATGAATTAACTCCCAAGCCATCTCTGAGATGTTGGTGCAGATGTGATTGCAGATTAAGATATGAAATGTTTGTTCCCAAAATGAAAAAAAAAAAACATTCGGCCCTGATTTTCAAAATGAAATAATTCATTCTCGTAATACCACAAAGTGCACTTTTATAGGGGCACAATCACGATTCTTGATTTGAACGGATGTTCAGTCAAAATGTGTATTAATTCTAAATTGGCCACACAATTGATTCATTCAATATAATCTATTCAAACAGTGATTTTAAAAACTTGTAAAGGGAATATAAAAATAGACCCCTTGATATAAGTATTCATGAAATAAATCGATCTTCACAAAAGAATCAAAAATAGTAGTCATGTACATATATGGTTTAAAAAATGTAATCGAACAAAATTTCGTTTTGATATTTTGAATTTGACTTGCTGGACAATCTACACTCTATATTTTACTTTTCATAAACAAAGAACAAAAGATAAAAACAGTTTTTCAATTTGATTCATAATTTAATTTTTTTTTAATTATTCTTTAAATAATAATGATTTAATTTTTACATTACAATTGGGCAAAAACGTTGAGGCATAGAAACTAGCTAGTTAGATCAGATGAGGTCTTGTTAGTATTGTAAACTTTAATAAAAATGTCGAGAAAGATTTGGTTACGAATCCAAGAGCCTAAGGCTTGAAGCTTATCAAATTTGAATAGTTCATATGTGACCATACGTTGCCTACGCATTATATAAGCCCTTTCTATAGGCAATTTTATTATGCTCTGATACTGCTAAAGTCTTCACTACTCTACTATCCATAAAATTATTCTTAAATTATGAAAATCCGACACGAACATTAACGTCACGTCACTTTAAATTAATTAAACTCATCAGGTTGAGTACTGAAAACACTTACACTTTTCAAGATGTATAACCGGATGAGAAGATTTTTTGTATTCAAATACGTATCTATACATCGAACCATAATTTAATGGTGACTTAACGTATGACTTACATTATGTTGATGCTAGATAGGTACATACAAATAAAATATATTCAAAAGTCAATAGTCATGCTGACCTATATATTTAAGTTCATTTTAATCCATTACGGACGTTCAGTGCCCAGCATATCCGGTGTAATTCCCGCAATGAACCTTAAAGCACTTTTTTGAACTCACACAATTGACCCTTGAATTTCTGGGATACTTACTATGATGTCTGGGAATTGAATTTTCCGGCATACAACTAGATACTTCAAAATATTGTGGAATTCACTTCAACGAAACACATTTCAATACATTTAATATATGATATATGTATGAGTATGTACCTACCTATGAATAGGTTGTATTAAATATGATATTGTTCGTTTAAAAAGAAATGAGCAAATATCAAGCCATAATTTTCACAGGGTGTTCAACAGTTACGGACACTTCGATGAATTTTTGAATTCATGAATTTTTAAAAGTTTTGAGCCACTTTCTTTGTTAGCTCAGACATTATTTTTGAAACACACCGGAACAGTTAGCTTTCACTATTTGAAATTTGTCAATTTACTTGTTATTTTCTTCTATAGAAAGAGGAAACAATTCAGTTTTACCTATCAAAGACCAGTTCAGAAGTAAAACAGAAATACAATATTTTGTTTGACAGTTCAGTCAATACTCTGAACTAAAATAGAAAAAAAAACCAATTATACGCATGATATCTACTTTATTTGTTTTATTTAATTTATTTATACGGAAATATCAAACTACACACAAAATAACAAATTTCCTTCTCGCACTTGTTGTTTGAAACTCTTAAATTTAAGAACCTCGTTTGAGCTGAATTGAAAACGATCAAAATCATATCAAATACGAGCGACTTACTTGTGCACTTTTTTATTACGAATTATTTGTATTTTTTCTTCAAGGAGAATGCATCCATGGGCTGGGAAGTAGAGTACTGGATTATGAAATCTCAAAAAATGTACGATGATGAAGATGATTAATATGACAAAGTGACATGCGCCGCTTAATAATGACTCTTGGGGAGAGAATACCTCTATTAAGTGATGGTTTCCGTTTTTCATTGTACGTATATATATAGCTGCTGAATACGTCTGGCCCAAATAGGTTCTTATGTTTGTCTCCGGCGTGATTGAGTGCAATAACGGAGACGATTTTTGTTCGAAAATAGGATCTAGAGGTAGTTTTTCTTTTTACTTGCGACACATAGAAAATATATGGAAAAACATGACATTACAATGGTAGAGAAGTCGAAAAAAGTGGGTAACGAGTTTAGATATCCACTTCAAATAAATGCTTTTATACAGATAATAATACAGAAAGGGCTTTTAAGAAAATTGAGTGGTTTTTTACCCAAAATATTGGTAACGCAGCTGGCTGGAAAGTTATTTCATCTTCTATAAAAAAATATTGTTTTCAACATTCAGTATTATATTAAGAGAAAAATCGAATTGACACATTTTTATAAATAATAAAAAAAGACTAAAAAAAAACATTACTTAAAATTTATTAAAAAGTAATTTTCGACTTACATGTCTTTCAAAAAATTAAAAATATCGGCTTCAAACTAATTTTATCTTATAGAAAATATTGTGTTCGACATACAGACATTCTAAGTTAAACAATAATACTTACTTACTTACTACTAAAATTAGGTCCTTAAAATAAAAATTAAAACTACATATTCTACCTATAACTACTTAAAACTATAGAACAACACAGCAGCAAATCTAACTAACATTTTTTGTTTTTCATATTTTGTTGTACTTTCTTTTTTTATTTTTTTTTCTTATTCCATTCATGTTTTTTTTTTTTGAATTATATTTTTTATTTTTTTTAATATTTTTTTTGTGCCACCATGTCTATTCTACTTAAAACTAAACCCTAAAACTGTAAAAGAAGTATGTAAGCCGGCTACCTAACTACCCACTATCAAGTGCCGATTGAAGCCACCAAAACTGTTTCTCCTGCTTCATCCTATCAATTCGGTCCCGTTCCCTACTGAACCGAATTAGCTCTGCTCCGCCTTGTGCCATGACGTCCCGATTGTACAGGAGTCGCCTATCCACGGTTCGTCGTCTGACGTGGTAGATTAGCGGAACTGCCAATTTATGAATGAAGCCGCTCAAGCGTGCACTTTCAAAATACCCTTCGTTCGGATAAAACTCCCCGAAAGTTAAATTGTTGGTCGAAGACATAGCTCTTGCAATGTGACCTCGAAAGAGTCTTATCACAAAATTGTTAATTCTGTTCATTTGAGCCCTGTTGTATAGGACCTCGTTGGAATAGTAATGCACGTAAGAAGATTCGGCTGTTCGATATAAGCCGGTACAGCGTCGTAAACACTGCCGCTCGAACACCCGAAACTTCTCCATCTGGGAAGGGGCAACGTTGAACTACACAGGACAACCATACACGATCATTGGGCGTATGAGGGCCATGTAGCAAATTACCTTCACTCTGGGGTCAAGCCGACTGCTAAAAAACAGCCGTTTCGTCAGAGCGAAGGCTCCTCTGGCCCTGGTCAGTGCAGCATTTATATGTCTGTCGAAATATAAATACTGATCTAACCAGATACCGTGGTACGTCACTACACTTTTGCTTGCTAATCGCTGCCCGTGAAGATCAACGATGACCATCTTGCGCCAATTCTTGCACGTATCCCTCGTGGCCCTAGCCAAAGGAGTCCGGAACAGAATTGTTTCCGACTTCTGGACACTTATTTTCAGTTTCTAGTCGTCGCAATATGTCGAAATCACGCTGCAAGAAAATTCTAATAACCTCAACCTTTCGGGCCGTTCTGTACGGAATTAGATCGTCGACGTACGTTATTGCCTTTGTAAGACTACCTATCTGATCGCTGGTAAAAATGCTGAAGAGAATCGGCGAATTCACCTCTCCCTGTTGAAGACCATTTTTAATTAACAATGTTCTGCTGGAAGTTAAATTGCCACTTTTGGCAACAAACTTACTACCGTTATCAATATCATAAAGTATATACAACAATGGTTTGCCAAGCCTGCTTAGTTTTAGGTAAAGACCCCCTAACCATACGGTGTCAAAGGCCTTTCCAAATCAACAAGAACAGCACCTGTGCATTGTTGTTTTGATTTATTCCATTGGAGATCAGACAAGAGTTTAGACGCAGCATGAATTGTGTCATGACCCGCCTCGAAGCCGAACTGTTTATCCGGAATTAGTTTGTTTGCCCGCTGTAATTTTTCGAGTTAGAGTTTTTGCAAGATGATTGTGTTCCGCTTAAAAGGCGTTTTTGCGGTGGTGTGACGTATGTTTTATTTTTAGTATGTGTATGTTCTTGCTATTTGGCGCAGGTTTTTGTAGGCTATTCATTCTGTAAGGTATTTACAAGCTTAATTATAGGCAAATTTTTAAGCTCACCTCAAAACAAATGGTTTTGCAAGAAATTAATTTAGCTTTTTGAAAAATTTTAAAACTTTATTAATAGTTTGTTTGCAATCTACTCAGGAACTCCAAAATTTAAACCTTTCTCTAGGTGTTGCTAAATAGTAAATTGTTAATTAAACCTAGCATCCAAAGATGTCGAAAAAGTGACAGTTCGTGAAAATAAACAAAGCAACTACGCTTGTACGGATCTATTTATTGGAATTCCCAACTGTTGACTGGACCATCCCACAAATGGTCTTAAAAGAATAATTGAACAGATGTCATATGAATTTAGCAAATTGCCAAAAGTTAAAGTAGCCATTCAGTGATTTTAACTATTTTTGGCAAATTGTTAATCGATAGTAAGATGTTAATATCGTTTAAAATTTGGTCAATCAGCTTTTAAGCTTAGTTAATTGCTTAAAATTAATTGCACTAAATCGTCAGGCCAATATAAACCGAACCAAAAGTTTTCAATCAATTTTCACAATTAAGTGAAATTTAACTCATGTCCGAAAATTACAAAACAATCTACTGATTTTAGCAAACACACACAAAATATGGATCAAAAATAAACCTTTCCAAATTTTTCTATGTAAGGGAGTAAAGCAAAAACTGTTTGGAATGAATAAACATTGCAATATGACCAAGATTTAAAGTCGTCAAAAACGTACGGCGGAAAACAATTTTTAACAACTTTCTGATTTCTATCCTGGTGTAGTTAAATTTGTAACACATTCACATATATATATACCAGTAACAAAGCTTAACACTCAAGTCCAGGGTGTATGCGGACTTTAGCGGAAAATCTGTACACAACGATCTGTAGCCCAGCCCATGTGACTCATGTTGCATTCAAGACCTCACCTCACCCAAACAGGGAACTTTTATGAATATACATTATACAACACATTTGAGTATTGTAGACGAGCGTTGACGCCTTGAATCGTGCTTGGACAACTTAAACCTCGTGGTCATCTAAACATCACTAACCCAAGAAGAGACCTTCAATGGATAAACGGTTTCTGTGAGCCTTTGAACACAACTTTTAAAGCCTAGAAGTAAGAATATAGAAATTAGTTTTGCACCATGAAACTGGTGTTTCAGCCTCTATTTGAGTCATAAAGAAAGAGACAACTTTTCGTTTAAATTTTATTCTGGACACGAGTCATATGAAAGCCATCATCAGAATACTGCCTTTGCCTTTCTTATGTTTCGATTAGATAAATATGTTGTTGTTGTTAAATGATGTGGTCAATTTTATTTTTATATCTTTTGTGTTTTATAGTTTTACAGAAAATAATACACATGTACGCTCACTGGGATCAACTAAGGTTTGGGACTTTTTCAGCTTATGAGTTGTTATTTCGAAAAAAACTTGGTGGAATGAAAATGTTTTTTTTTTTAATATAATTGGGGTTAAGAAACGCATTTATGTTAAAAACTATTCAGCTTTAACTTTTAAGTAAGGAGAGACCAAATACTATCAATTTTTTCCTTCATCAAGAAAATCCAAAACTGGGTATGAGATTTGAAGAATCGGTCACTACCCGAAATTACTTATCAAAGAGATGAATTGATCTGAAAACAAATATTTATACCAAATCATAAATAATACTAAGTTGTACGATTTTCAAAATAAAAAATGATCAAGGGCAATATCAAAAAAGTTAAAAATTTGACTAGTTTATTTTTGACAGGAAACCAAGGTTAGGATAGGTTAAAGTGGCTGTCCGTGATGGAGTAGGATACACTCAGCCAAGTTTAGTGACACATTGTGATACCACATGTTTGAGTCCCTTACGAAATGTAAGACTGATTATGTTAATATGACTGAAATCGTTTAGATATCATTATTGAAGAATTTTCCCAGGTAATTTCTGCGTTGATGTGCTTGAGCAGGGCATGTACAGAGAAGGTGAAGAACTGTTTCTCATCCATACAGCTTCTGCAAAAGTCATTAAAGAATACGCCTAGCCACGTGGCGTGCTTTCGTATTAGACAGTACCCGGTTATAACATTAGTTATCGAGCTTATATGAGATCTGCTTAGCGATGGCAAGCACCTTGTGAGATTGAAATCTAAAGTAGGCTAGAAGTGTTTGTGACCTGACACGTGGTAATGTTATTCCACCTGAAATTTGATTTCTTCATAACGTCTTGCATTAGCAATAGTTAACATATAGCGATTGGTAAGGTAGCATTAGCTCAACGTGGTAGAATGTACCATTTCTGGGGAGTTCATCGACCTTACAATTTCCTGAAATGTCTCTATGGCGCCGCTCCCATCAAAGAAGAATATTAAAAGTGTTGTGCCATGATCGACAGTTACGGGCTGTTATAGAGCTTGTAGAAATGTAGTTATTCTCTAGAGAGAGAGAGATTTTATAGCGACGTGACTACTTGAGAAAATACGGATATTGGATGTTGATATCAAGTTTTCTTTAAGCCATGCAAAGCTTCTTTTATCCCCAAAAGTAAGTAGACTGACTCGTCTTTCAGGGATGCCTTATCTTCCTAATCTAGAAGCTTTTGTGGAATTGCATTTGGAAAGTATGTGTGCTTTGAATTAAATTGATTTTAAATACTTAAGAAATACGTGGTGGCCAATTTTGTTGTTAACCAATTCGATGAAGCTTTGAGACGAATGGAAGAGCTAAGTTAGGTGTTAGGTAGAGTAGGGTATTCCGTGCCTCAGATGGGGTCGTGCTTTTGATTCTATTTAGTTTTTCGTATGTGTATAACTAATGCGTAATTCGTGGTTATGAGCCCCATTTATTACCAATAGCTCCTTTTGCATGAAAAGAGAACAAAGGCTTTTTTGACTCTTTCTTGTGTTCTCCGTTTTCAATTTAGTTTTTTTGTTTTAATAAGACCCAAGTACTTAGACTCGTCTGAGAACTTTAATTGGATTCCTCAATTATAGCGAGGATTAAACTATGGACTAATTTTATTGGGTTTGACACCGATCAATCCAAATTATTACTTTGTCTAAGGCATTTTGTAGGGTGTCTTTTAGGGTGTTAAGATGTTTTCCTTAAACCGCTACAGCAACGGTATCCACATAGGCAATCACATCACTAACTTGAGGAGATGGGATAGAACAGCATCTAGCGGTGTTCCTCTAATATGATTATTATTATTATTATTATTATTATTATTATTATTATTATTATTATTATTATTATTATTATTATTATTATTATTATTACTATTATTATTATTAATTATTATATTATATTTTATTGTAGTAGTAATTATTTACATTTTTTCTTATACTTATATTGCACAATTTAAAGAGATATAGTATAACCCTACTTTACTTCTGAAAAAAATAACAATTTTATATAAAATTATCACAGTTTAACATAACTAACAAATCGAAGGAAAAAGCTAAAAAAAAAACCTTTTTCAAATTGTCAAGAAACATGGTTATCCAAGATTGGAGAGAATAGGAGGCTGGGAAGCATCGAAAAACGCTAATCGTAAAAATGCTTTACATGTAAATAAATAAATACAATCAAAGTAGAAAAAGTAAATATGTTAACAACCAAAAATAAATAAAAAATTAAATAAATAAATACATAAATAAATAAATAAATAAATAAAAATGAAAAAAAAATAAATAGTTACATAAATAAACAAAAAATCAAATAAACAAATGCATAAAGATGTAAATAAATAAAAACAGAAAAAGTAAATATGATAAGAAACAAAATTAAATAAATAAATAAATAAGTAACAAATATAAAGCTTTAACCATTTTATTTTTACTTTTTTTTCAGTTTCGTGTTTTTTTTAAATTTTATTGTGTTTTTTTTTTTATTTCTAAATAGCCAAATTTGAGATAAGGTGGTTTTCCGATAGTCTGCAAGATGCATCATATCGCTCAAACAAACAACTTATCCTAAATGAAACTTGTTCAATTTTGGCAAGTAAGTGGAGATCTTCCGTAGAATAGTTCCATGGCAGATTTAACATCATTTTTATTATTTTATTTTGGGTTCTTTGTAATCGAAGTAAATGGCTATTAGCCCATTTACTCCAAACATGTGACCCATATAACATAATACTTTGAAAGATAACCTTAAAAATGATGAGCTTATTTTCAACACTGAGTTTTGATTTGCTGTTAATAAACGGATATAGAATTTTTATAGCTAAGTTCACCTTATTGATTGCTTTTTGTATATGAACACCAAAAGTAAGTGTTTTGTCTGAGTGTACTCCTAAATATTTAGTACTCAATTTCCATTCTGTTGGAATATCATTAATTTGAAGCATATTGGTGGGTAAAAAACAAGCTTTTCTTTTCTAGTGAAAAAGACGGCTTGAGTTTCCCAGCATTTATTATAATTTTCCAATCATTAAAGTACGTTTGCACAATATTCAGTGCAGATTGCAAGTTGGTTTCGATATTAATACCAACTAAATCTGATGAATACAAGCACGTATCGTCTGCAAAAATGGCTGATTTACAGTTTGTTAACGTCGGGAAATCATAAGTAAATATGGTATACAAAACAGGACCAAGAACTGATCCTTGTGGTACACCAGCAAGGATTTCATATAGATCAGAGTAGGAACTGTTTACTGAAACTTTAAAAAATCTTTCATTTAATTAATTTATCATTTTTATAATGAAAGTTGGAAAATCCAGAACTAAGAGTTTGTGGAGAAGGCCTTTATGCCACACAGTGTCAAAAGCCTTCTCTACATCTAATAAGACCAGACCAGTGCTTTTCAATACTGAAAAATTACTTTTTATGTCATTCGTTATTCGATGCACTTGATGCACTGTGCTATGACAACTTCTAAACCAAATTGTTCTGCTGGAAGGATATTATGCTCGTTCAAATGCAAAACTATTTTATTTTTTATGAGTTTCTAAAGACCCTTACTCAGAGAACTGAGTAAACTAATGGGTCTATAGCTAGAACTTATGGAAGGATTTTTTCCAGGTTTTTGAATGGGAATTATTTTTGCTATTTTCCATTGCCTTGGAAAATAACCTATTTTAAAGCATGCAGTAAAAATGACTTGTACAAATTTTATACCTGATCTGGGCAGTTTTTTTTAACATTATGTTTTTCAAACCATCGAGTCCCGTACTCTTGGAATTTTTAAGGCTACCAAGCACAGTTTTCACATCCTGTACTGTAATTGTATCATCGCTAAATTGAAACTGTTGAGATCTTATAATTTCCATTGATTGCACTACAGCAATTTCAGTAGAACTACTGCTCGAAACGCTGTAACCTAATTGATAATTTTCAAAAAATTCATGAGCCAAAGCGTTTGCTTTTTCGAGATTCGTCAAAAGAACTGAGTTTAGAGTTTTTAGCTGGAATCTGACTGTTTTTTTTTCTTAACTATTTTGACAAGGTTCCAAAAAGGTTCTAAAATTTTGAATAACGTTGTTAATTTGATCAGGACTGACTTCATTGGGATCTATTATTGGTAACTTCTAATTTAGTACGCATTTTATTTTTAAACCTACTCCACTTAGCATTTTTGTAGTCAAAAATCATGTTCTCATTTTGACGAGGTGCATGATTGACGCTACACATGACCTCCAATATTAAATATTCTAGCAGAAGAGTTGTCCAGTATAAATTCTATGCAAATTACAGAATAAAACTAGATTTTCATATGAATATGCATTCGAATAAACTTACACAAGTCCAACAAATAAGTCACAAACATCAAACATCGCACAGACCCTCAGAACCATTTCTTATTAATTTGATAAGAAAACAACATCCATACATTCAAACAATGATTAATTCAATTAGTAGAAAATAGTAATGACAGTCTTGGCCTAAGCTTAATCGGGTCATCCACATGCTTCAGTGGGTGACATTTATAACCCGAAATTCCGATAAACCACACACTATTCTTACAAGCTTCCACTTGTCAATCGGATTAAAAAATTGTCTTAGCATCAGTGTTATAGATATACGTGGCATAAACTGTGAACCATTTTTTCTCAATTAGCAACGCATGTATTTTTAATTTTACAAATTACAAAAATTAAAAAAAAAAAACATAAACAATATATGTATGTACATAGGAAAATATTCTTTTGAATTCCTACACACCGTATTCGGAGACCATGTATGCATGTAGGTTCCTCCTTATTGTCTGTCAATACCAACCGTCGTTAGTTAGTACAATATTGCATGTGCAACGAGCTCTTGTTGATTGTCAGCCACAACCGACATCAACCCACCGCAGGCAGCCATACGGTGGGGCATGAATTTAGTAAAGCGTTCCCCGACAGTAAAATCACGCAAAAAGTTTTTAAGGCTTTAGAACAATTTATAACAGTTTTTTGTCATTAGAGATATGTTTATTTGCAAAAATCCAATGAAGACATGTCAATTAGTTTAACAGTATAGTTTATAAAATTAGTAATCGACCCTAGCGTGTTATAGTTCGGAGGGTGAAATTGTCCGCAAAGCAAACTTTGTCGGCAGACACAAATGTGTCAAAAGCTTAATAAACTCGTACTTTTAAGTGTTTCCTCGAAAAAACAAATTCAGGAATGTTTTAAGTTCCCAGAAGAATTATTCGTCAGAGGAAATCGCAAAAACTATTACATTAAGCTTTAAAGCATTTCAAAATATCTGAGAAGAATTATGAAGTAAAAATTCACCGAGCAATATTCAATAAGGGAATTTTCGTTTTCGAACGACCATGTGATCAGGAATCTAATCTATCGTCAGAAGGGGTTTGGGGCAGGTGTGTACTCTGAACGACTAAAACGTGCTCCAGGCGGAGCTTTTGGCGATAAAATAGGTCTTGTCCTGGCTTTAAGAAAACGTGATATCAACACCCAATATCCGTATTTTCTGCGATAGTCACGCTGCTATCAAATATCTGGGCTCTGTCTCTACAAACTCCATAATTGTTGATCATTTCAAATGGAGATGGCACAACGGTTAAAAAGTTACCTTTGCTGGGTGCCAGGCCAATAATACAATCTATACAATTTTAAGACTATTGCTAGTTCAAGACGATATGAAGAAGGCAAACATCACAAAAAACATCTGGCCTATACTTGATTTAAAGCGATCAAGGTGCTTCCTATCTCTAAGCAATCGCTTATAAGCTCGGTAATAGGTGCCATAATCGGACACTGTCTAATAGAAAAGCACGCCACGTGGCTAGGCGTATTCTTAAATGACTTTTGTAGAAGCTGTATGGATGAGGAAGAGATCTCAATCATATTAATATAAGCCGTGTTGCACGTTTCGTTAGGGACTCAAACTGGTTTCATTAAGCTTAGAAGAAATTATCAATATTAATGTGGTATCACAATGGACCATGAAACTGTCCTAAGTGTGTCCTACTCCATCACGGACAGCAACTTTAACTTAATCTAACCTAATACTATATAATAATTATTTTTAAAAACAAATTTTCCTTTTCAAAGAGTTTGTGAATTAAGGTGAATTGTAGAGTTTGATTTACGAATAAATACAAAGCTTTGGTAAACTCACAATTCTCGCATCATTTTGAGTCAATTCCATGCCTTCAAAAAAATTACATGGCTCCACTATATCCAAGACCTCTGTAAACATATTTTGTTTGCTATTTGAAAGCGCGTGTGTAAATGACATTTGCAACAACAACAACAGAGAACTTGATAATTCCCCGTGAAATTTCAATATGCTCAGTATTTGTGTATGATTTACATGGTTTATGAGGCGTGAGCAAATTGAGCAACACACACCACAAATTATGGGTAAGACAAGACACTTCAGTTTCAAAAACAAAAATAAAAACATTTTCAGCCAAAGGAGCCATCATAATAGCGTTTAATTGTATGCATCATGTTCACGGAGTTGACAGCTTTGGGTAGAATGAATTTCCAACCAAGTGGAAAACTCACTTTTTGTATACGTATGTTTTTGATACGCAATTAATAAACTAGGATTATTTAAATTGGCAAATAGTCTTTTGGGTGTGCATTATTTATTTTTCAATTGCAATTTGGATTGTGCTTAGGAATGTTCTGTTGTGCTAGAGTTCTACCTTTGATATCTAAATGTACATTTTAACAATATTATAAGCTTTAAAAGAGTTCCTATTTCTCTTTTAATGCACAAGATATATGATACATCAGGAAATTAAGAGGATTTTTTTAGGAAATGACAACTCTAATAATATTAAAAAGTGAATCTCAAATTAGAAATGTATAGGCCCTTAAAATCCCACAAACTCCACAAAAAGCAACTATTGAGATTTGCAACCCAATATGTTTTTCTAACAACAATTATATACATATGGATGTATACATTTATATACACTGCGTGTCGCCAGGTTAGATACCAACTCGCACAAGTGATTCTAAAAATTAAAAAGAGGTTGGGATACTACCCACACCGAAAACTTCCCATCCCGTTTGTTGATTTGTCTATCTTAAAACTTTAATGAACTATTCATAACAATATTTTGTGTGAGATAATTAATTTAAGTCAATATCTTTCGTTGTTTTCTTTGAGTCGAAAACCATTTCTTATCAGTTTTTTGTTGTTTTTGTAGGTTTTCGTGGTTTGTTAAAAAAGTCGTTAGATGAATTAATTGAATATGATTGATATAGTTTGATTTCAAAATCTATTTTTGTTTAACGAGATTCTAAGCCGAAAACTGTTTTTACCAATTTTAGTAGCTTTTCTTGAAAATTTGTATTTCTTCTATACAAAAATACAGACTTGATATTTCTAGAAACATATCTTACGTTAGCAACAAAATTTAGCACAAAATACAAACATCATATCGAGCTTCGAATATCAATTTTTACCAAATTTGAGTACTATTTCTTGTAGATTATATTTTTTTATGATTGGATTTTTATAAGAAATTAGTGAATATCAAAAGCAATATTTTCTGTGAAATAAAAAAGTTTGAAGACAATATTTTCAATTTTTTTGATAAATTAAAGCTATTTGAGTCGAAAGTAAATTTTTTCATGAAACAAAAACTGTCAATTGGATTTTTCTAAAAATTATTCAGAATGTTAAAAACAATATTTCTTATAAATTAAAATTAGTTAAAAGCCATAATCTCAATTTTTTGAAAAGATATTTGAGTCCAAATTCAATTTTTATTAACTTTAAGCAATGTTTTTTTTTTAGGTTTTTATTTTTTATAAAATAAACTTTCCATTCGATTTTCCTACAAATTGTACCAGATGTTAAAAACGTTATTTTACGTTGTACAGAATTGTTTTGGAGATAAAATCATTTTGTATTCTTAAAATTTTCGAGGTGACAACATTTTTTTTTTCAGTTTTGATTTATAAAAAACCATTGTTTTGTTTTCAAAATTATATGAGTTTTGTGCTACGTTATATTATATAAAATTTAATTGAAGTCGCTAGCGTTATTGGTTTGTTAGGGCCAGCAAAAAAGATGTTCTTTTTTTTAAATTGCCATCCAGACAATTTGTTTGCAAGTCCTTTCTGCGTCATTATCTGTATAAAATAAATAAATAAATTATTTGGAGCAACAGTCCGTACAGAACCAGGGTCTAAGGACTTACAACTTTCAATCATTCCTGTGTGCGAGTAATTGCAGGGTTGGAGAGGACCTAAAGTTTATATGACGAATCCGAACTGTTAATTTAAGAAAGTACTTTTTCATGACAAGAATTACTCTTGGAGAATTTGTCAACTCCTCGCAAGAGGCAGTACCCGTAAATAAAAACTTAAAGGGGCACAGCAGGGATCAAACCCAAGACCTCTCGCATGACAGTCCAACGCACTAAGCATCTCGCCACGGGTACATCATCTATATAGCAATATTTATTTGAAGTCGATACATCTACTAGTTCTCGAAATATGGACAGCGAAAAGTTTTCATGACAAGAAGAATATTACTCTTACACTTGAGGGTTTTGTCAATTCCTCGCAAGAAGCAGTACCCATGAACAAAATTGTAAGGTGGCACAGGCAGAGATTGAACCCTAAGACATCTAGCATGGTCTTACGCACTTACCTTTATGGCACGGTACTACTAACTCAAACAATATTGAACCTATACTATATGATGCCCACTCGACTTAAAAAATATAATGCTTCTTTTTTTAAAAGCATTGGAAACTATACGTAAGGCTTTTATTATTCTTACTCAACTCTGGTTTAACGGTTAAAACAAAGTACTGTCAACAAAAAAGGACCAACAACACCGACATCTCGGTCAAAACGTCACCATCGACAGACGTAGCTTTGAGGTAGCTGAAGGATTCATCTACCTAGGCTCCATTATGAACCCAGAAAATAACACCAGTACTGAGATCAATAAATGAATTACTATTGCTAACCGCTGTTTCTTTGGGCTTAGAAAGCAATTGAGTAGCAAAGCCCTCGTGACCTACGGTCCCGTGTAAAATTTGGATGAGAAGATGGAACGACGAGCTTTACAGGATGTACAGCGACGTAAATTTAGCTGTAAGGATAAAAGTCCAACGACTAAGATGGCTGAGTCACGGAAAGGCTTCGAATCCACTCCCACAGGACGAAGTAGAGGTATGCCGTTGATCAGGTGGCGTGCCAAGTGGAAAGTGACCTCACCCAACTTGGAATGACCAACTAGAGACATTTAGCTAGGGACCGAGCTATAGATAGAAAAGTTTGTTGTACGAGGCCCTTGTTCTTACAGGACTGTAGCGCCAGCTTAAGTAAGTCAGTAAGTATATCAGGGCTTACAACACAGGTAAACAGATATAATTGTAAAACATCTACGTTTTTTAGATATTGCACTTATTGATAGCTTCAATTCCTCGTAAGCCTTAATTTTTGACTCCTCATAATTCGAATGAACTAATTGAAAAGCAAAAATTTTTGTTGACGCGTTCAGTTTTTGGAGAAATACTAAAAACAATAAGCATGAGCTAACCCGATGATCCAGAAATATTTCACCTATCACAAATTTGAAAAACCGTGCGAAGGGATCTTTCTATTGCAAGGCCTGCCTTTTAGCCAGGGTGAGTTTATTTATAAAGATGAGAGTAAAATAGTACATGTATACCAAAAAAGCTTCATATTAACATCCACCCTAAGATCGATTAAAAATTACCTATAATTAGCTTATGGGATGATCTCATGACGTGTAGTGTATGTATTATTTGGAATAATCAAATGGTGTTCTTTTCCGGTCTGTTTATAAAAACAACAAAAAGTGGTAGTCTTTTTTTAAATACAAATTAACAGAATGTACACGTACAAATAAATTTAATAATATATGTAAATATATTCATCTACCTTTTGTTTATTCCTGCATTGCTAAATAAAATCATCACGAAAGTTTAATGAACGAATATAAAAATGAAGTAAAACGAATTTGCATATCAATTTAAAAAAAAGAGTATATCCAACAACATCGATGAAAATGTGAAATCAATGGTTTGTCAATATTATTAATATCAACACATGTTTCATATAATATTTTATGTTACATAGAATTAACGTTGATGTGCTCATTCGCATTGTCCCGTTAAATAATATTTATTAATTATTTATTTAACTTTTTTTAAACACCTTGGAATTTTATTTAAGAGCTGAATTCAGCTTTTATGCTTTTCTATTTTATACTACCTTACGTCTTTATTCCTGTCAACAAAAATAAGTTTACGCAATAGCTCGTAGAGAACCAGGGCCTAGTGGCTTGCAACTCTCAAACATTCTTGCTTGTGGGTAATGTCAGAAATGGAGGGGATTTACAATTTTTATGGCTAGTCTGAAGAGATTTTGTCAACTCAACTTGAACAGTTAATTTATAATTTTAGTCCAATTGTGTCTCACAGTTGGGTTCATCAAGCAGATTCTGTCGCACATTTCTAAGACGCAGCGCTTTATTCTATTCTTTTCAGAACTCCGCTGTATGGAATGAAAGTGTAGTAAAGTACCTTGGCATCTGGTTTGATCAGTACTACTATTTCGACAGACATATGAGTGCTGCACTGGACAGAGCTGAGGAGCCTTTGCCCTGACAAAACGGTTGTTTTTTAGTAGCCGTCTTTACAGCAGGGTGAAGGTGATTTGCAACATTGCTCTTATCTGGCCGATGATTGCCTATGGGTGCCCGGTATGGTTCAACGTTGCCCCATCTCAAATGGAAAAGATTCGGGTGTTTGAGTGACAATGCCTGCGACGACGTTGCCTTGGATTACACAGAACACCAGAGTCGGAGGCAAACATTGGTAGAGGTCACATTGTGAAAGCGATGTCGTCGCCTAACAGCTTAATTTTTGGGCCTTATTACCCCAACAATGAGTACTACGAAAGTGCACGTTTAAGTGGTAACGTTCCACCCGGAGCTTTTCTCTATTTAGACAATCGAGGGCAGGAAAAACCAGTTTTGGTGGCTTCAAATTGAGAATGTCATTTAAAGTTGTGTAGGACGTTTGGTCTTGGCCGGCTTACATAGGTTTAAGGATTAGGTTAGGGACAGGGTGACTCCAAAAAACAACAAAAAAAAACACAAACAAAAAGCTTACTGTGGCTGTTCTAGTTTTTAAGTATTTTTAGGTAATATTATTCGTTTTGGTTAGTTTTAAGTAGCTTAAGTATTATAATTTAATTCAATTTAATTTATTTTAATTTCATTATAATGGGTCTCGGTTTTCTTTTTTTATTAAGTTTAAAGTTTTATATAAAATTAAAAACAATGATAAAGACCAATTTTTTTTTAATTTTCTTGGTTTTAGATTAAGTTCTCGTGATTTAGCATTAAAATTGTTCTTAGACCGAAAGGCAGTAGTTATAAGATAATGGATCAACTTAGAGCACCTGCATAGATTTACATTTTTTATTATTATATTCCAATTCACAGTTAGAGTACACTTATAAATTTGTGAAAATTAAATAATTAAAAGATAACAAAATATGTAATAATAAAAAAAAAAGAAAAATAAATAAAATATAAAACAAATTAATTATGAGCACCCGCATAGATAGTGAGATTTTTTTTTTTAATTTTTGAAATTTACACTAGTTTTTTTAAAGAATTTTTGTCTAACTTTAAGATTGTTTTAAGATTTTGATAAAATAAAAAATAAATTAAAAAAATATTTAAAAAACGCCTTAGTCTATTTCATCAACAAATATATAAGTACACATATAAAAAACGACACCTTAATGATGGAAATCATATTTTTTCTAGAAGAATTTAAAATTCATAATGATATGAGAACGATTTAAAAAATAAAATACAAATATGTTGTTGTTTTCTTTCCTTTTTAAAATCACTTCCGAGTTAAAATCTCTTCTTAAAATCTTACCAAATGTTAAAAACAATGTTTTTTAAAGATAAAGTTAGTTTGAATCCAATCTCATTAATTTTTGCCAAGTTATTTGAGTCGAAAGTCAATTTATACTAAAATTTGGTAGCAAATCACACTCTATAACATACAATTTAGTTAGTAGCTAGCTTTATTATTTGTGGAGAGATATTTGTGGACAACTCACTTTTTCACATTTATTTAACTCTGCGATACACTTAGGATTTGGCCGAGTATCCCGAACTTTTGTAATTACGCACACATAGGCCGAAATCTTTCTAAAAACCTTTGTTCTAAATTCGAGAGAACTTAAACGTGTCATGTCAAAATGTTCAATTAAAAAAATCGGACCTATTATACCATAACTTTGTATAGGAAGATTATAAGATATTTTAGAATTGAAAAAATTAATAAGAATTTTCAAAATAAGAAAGTATTGAGGTGTCTTGTAACTTAACGGCAAATGTAACTCTTTAAATGAAAAGTTCAAAATAGTACACTATTCCATCAAGCTAAGAAAATTAAAGTCTAAATTATTTATACCATACTAAAAGGATCAATTAGAGATGCCAAGTACTGAATACCATTTTAATGATTATCGTCCTACGTGAAGGGAGACTCGTCGAAGCACTATCGTCTGACGATAATTGTTTTACGGAACGAATCCCCTGTCTTATTGTATTGCATTGCATGTGAGTCGAAAGTTTGGATGTATTTGTATGTCTTCTCCCGGTACTTTATGTATAGTGAGAGACTATTTTCAGATGCTGGAATTGTTTACGAAAATAGACGTAATGGTTTGCTAACAACGAATACTGAAATGTAGTTTTTATTCATCACAACTTGAAAGAAGTAGATTCTAAATACAAATATTAAAACACAAGAAAAGGTTTATTGAAAGATAATAATACTTTTTTATTCTCCATTTGTTATTCGATCGAATATTTTGAACTATATAGCGAATATTAAATATATAGGCCGAATGCCAAAAACGAGACACACTTAAAACAATTCACAAAAAATTGTCTGATGATTTTGCAAAGTAGAAATCTACGCCTTCTGGATACTGTTTACATCATTTTAGTATCTTACGGACTTTCTGAAAGTGCTCATTAAGTTTTATTGCCCCTTTATAAAGTTTTGAGCAAACTTTGAATTAAATACTTTCATAGTTTTGAAAAACTTGATATGATAGAATTGTTTGGATGAAGGATCCGTTCCAAGAACAAATATTGCTTTTTGCCTTTGTAGAAAATCGTTTCAGCATAAATGGTTCAGCGCTTACTATTGACATTTCAATTAATTATATATAAAAAAATATATATAGATTTGAAAAACTATCACAAATTTAATCGAAAAAGGCAACTTCTTGAATATATATAGCCCCAACAAGCCTAGTACACATATGTGTTCTTTTTAGTTTTGAAAAGTAAAATCTCAAAATTTAAAAACGTGATAGAGTAATTTTGAAGAAAGATTTGAATTAAGGCTATCAAAACAGATTGAAAAAGTGCAATTTGATTGCCATGAATAAAAGAATAAGAAATCATAGATAATTTCTAAAATGTGTGTTTAAAGAACAGATTATCTGCATGGAAAAGTGTTGTAAGGAAAAATCTACAAACATTAAAGAAAAGACACCAACAATCATAAGAAAAGTTATAAGTCCATAACTACGCGAATCGAAAAATTACCTCTTACCTTAAATTAAAATAATCGATGACTGTAGAACATATAGCAACTATATGGTAAGTATATTCAGCCCTATCATGAATTCCATCGTAATCGGAAATTTTTACGAACCCCGAAAAACTGTATCATGAAATCCGTTCGTAGTGGAAAATCTCATACAATTTTGCATTACGAACGGATTTCATGATACAGTTTTTCGGGATTCGGAAAAATTTCCGATTACGATGGAATTCATGATAGGGCTGATTACATTCGTACAAAAATTCAAACACGTGATTCTAATCAAACATGACATTTCGATGGTAGAAAAGTCGAAAAAGCCGGTTTGCAATGGTGTTTTTCAATTTTGTCGAACATTTTTGTATGGCTTCAGACGGGTGCCCACCATAGAACCTTTATATTGTTTTAAGATTTCTCAAGAATGAATGCACCGATTTCAATAATTTGTTTTTTTTTTTCGCACGCTTTTATATTATGTCCATAATATTTAATGCTCAAAAATGTTATTTTATTTATTTTTGATTTTTAAAAATATATTTAACATTTTTTTTCGGAATTCGATATCTCGAAAATTGAAAGTTATTTTTTTACAAAATTAAAATTTAAAATGTACATATATTAATAAGCTTTAAATTACTACATACTAAAATTTAAAAAAATATTAAAAACAAATACTGCTCAAATGATTTTTTAATATAAATTTAGAAAAATTAAGGATTTTTTTTTTGTGAAATCAAGCGACATTTAAATTTTTTAAAACGAACATTTTAAAATCTTTAAAAACAGGAAATATTTTTAACAAACTTTCTAGATACATGAGCAAGTTTATGCGACCGAGCCATGCATGTTATTTTTTTTTTCTTTTTCAATTTGCCCGATTTAACGGAGAAACCCCAACTAAACAATCGGAAAAGTTTAAAAATGCATGTGGTTTCTTATAAAACTAAAAAAAGAGACAATTGATTGAGCGATTAATGGGAAAACGTACAGCAACAGTCACGAAGCCAGGCCAAAGTTAAATTTAGGTTATTTTGCTGGAGTAAAATGATCCAATTGCGAATGTTCTTATTTTTTAGTTGTGTGAAAATTAACAAATACGCTTGAACATATAGGAAGTAAATTTGTTATTTTCCTAACATATATGCACGTACAAAGCACGCAAGCTTATGAGGCAATTATAGGTGAAGGAAAGTATCGGTTTATTGAGTTCAAATTGGGCACACTAGCTTACCTAAAGTATTACACTGGCTAGTGTTCCCACTGCCGGGCGGGTCAAAAAGTACATTTCGCATCTACTGAATACTCGCAAAAAAAAATTGAGTATGCTTTCTGATTTTTTTAAAAAATATAAATGAATACTGTGCCGTCTGTTGGTTGTAACTACTTCCTTATGATGTTAAGAAAAGAATTTGAATATAATTATCTAAAATCGACCACTAGTTTGTTTCTTCCCACACTTTGCAAGCTTTCTACTAAAAAAGAGTTGAATATTTTTTGAGCCAACTGAATAGGTACACAAATTAAAATTGTTATTGAATTGGAATAATACAAATTTCTGTCAAGTTTGATAGTTGGTACTTCCACCTTTATTGCGGTATGAAGGCTACAGCCTTTTGATATAGTTGAACAATAGTTTGCTAAACACAAACTTAATTGCAGAAATGAATGATTCCTTAACTTTCAACTGACGACCACCTTCAACAACTGTGGATACTAACCATCCTCAAGTATAATTAATAATTCCCTCAATAACAGATCAGTTTTTGAGGGAAGTGCAAATTTTGCTCCTCTGTTGAAGCTTTTATTATTTGCGCACCAAGTGAATAACGACAAAATACCAACCAACAGTTGGCCAAGTTTATAGGTCAAAAAGCAATATTAGACTATTTGGGAAAATTTCCTATACCCAGCTCAGTAGATTATGATGTAACAGCCTCAACCAATATATCTGATATCTTTTAATAAAACAACAACTCCTTTACAGTTGTGATAAAGGTTCTGACACATTTTTATTTTCTCAAAATCACGTGATTTTTTCCATATTATTTGAGTTTTGAACAACTCTAATAGCATAACTTTCTGTTCTTCGGCAAGTTGTGGTTTTTCTTAAGCTTAATTCGTTTAAGATGGCTCGAATTGTAATAACGGTGTTCAAGCTGCTGTTTCTGGAGTTCTTTATGTTTTATCTGTACGAATCTTTAAAACTTCGGTCAATTTTATCAGCTGCTGCACGTTCAGTTGCGTTTTGTAGACCAACCTATTGGTCTTAAATTTTTAGATCAGAAATTGAATTTCACTTAAAACACTAAAATTGTTGATTTGAACTATCCAGTACTTAAAAACCCTCATAAACAACGATTAATTTTTCGCTGTACTTATTCCGACTCAAAAAAAACACTTCTTTACGTATGAAATAGTGGTCACATGGACATATGTCACAAAAACCCTCAATATTTGGAAAAAAAATTAAAAACTATTTTGAAAATGTTTGTGTGTGTTCAGTTGAAGCGGATTGTATATGAGTTGAAGAAATAATAGTTTTGATTAAATAGGACTAGCAAATACAAAAATAGTTTTGATTTGGTTTTTGTTTTTTGTGTTGCATGTATTCGTTTTGAAATTTCACATTAAGAGAAGTCGATCATACAAAAATTAAAAATATTGATAATTTCGTAGCTTTTAACTTAAGTTAGATTAAAATTTTCTCTGACACATTTTTAAGACACACATAGTTTTAGCTTTTTTTGAAAATTAATTACTAGAAGACATCCCTTACAAGCTGGAATCCAATTTTAGCTAAACCTTTAACCACACATATTTCCTGCACCGTTAGTCAGAGAAATCCTAAGCACGTAACAACATTTTTCGTTAAGATGTGATCACTACCAAGCACTAGGCTGAGGTTACAGTTTTGGAATCGGTTTCGCTTTTAAAAAGGAAGTTGGAAACGAGCGTTGGAATTCCCAAATATCAAAAAATTAACTACTTAAAAAGAGTATACAAAAGTGCGTCATTAGGACATTAGTAATGAGTAATGACTATGTCCACCATTTTCGGATAAAACCTCTATAAGACGGTTTGGAATAGAAACATATAATTTTTAATAATCATAAGAAATTTCTATTAAGGTATCCTTGCTTTCAAATTGTCAGCTAGATTCATAAACTTTACAAGAAACAAAGGTTTTCAATTAAGTTAAACTGCCGTGCATATGGGGGCCATGCCATGGCTAAAGGTTTCAATTATGTTATACTGCGGTGCATATGAGGGCCAAGGCAAAAGGTCCACGTCTTTTGATTGAATTCAACTTCTAACAATCCTCGAAGTGTAAATGGGGGCATTTTGGTAAATTCAAGGCAGAGGTCCAAAAATGCTTCTAACTTTTGGAAATGACCGTACCAGCAAACAGTTATAAATGGTGATTTCTTAAAAGCTATAGGAAAGTTTTTCAAAAACAAATAAAAACAGATAAAATTCCGACAAAATCATGAAATCTTTATTTTTATCGATAGTACGGTCCATATAATTTAATGTTTGAAGATTATTTCATGCAAATGTTGACCTTGAATGTCCGTCAAATGATCCATCCGCTTAGTACAATTTTGGCATACACGGAAAGAAATGCATTGCGAATATTACACTGTCAGTAAACAGTGAACGCAATACTGTATGGCTTAAAAGATTTCCATTGGATAAAAAGTTGTAAGCATAGTTAATTTGGCCATACTGAGAATAGTAACGTCGACAATAGTTATAGCCGATACGCCAATGCCAGTATGGGAGTCAGGCCCATACTGACTGGCGACATGTACAATGATCCAAGCATTGTACGCATTTTAACACAATTGAGCCTTTACTTATTAAATTAAGCAAAAACATGCTATCAGAATTATTGCTAGGGTAAATCGTAGAAGATTCAAGAATCTTAATATTCTACCATGTAAGCACTTATATTTTTTTAAAGTAGTATTACACAAATTTTTCGAAAATTCTGGATATACGGCTGCGTGTCAACGGCATAAATTTGGTAACTGTACCTTACATTAAAAAAGCACACTTTTGTTACTTTTATTTAGTTACTGCACTTCGTTTATTTAATAAGCTGCCTGAGAATATTAGGTGCGGGAGAGTCGAACCAACATTCTTAAGAAATATTAAGCTTTTTCTATTTTCCTTAACTACAGTGAAATTGATACATTATTGCATGTGATTATTTGAGAAGTTAAAAAAATATATTTACTTTAGTTTCCTTGCTTGAATTTTTTCATATTTTGAGTTCCTTGCTTGAATTTTTTACTTATTTTTTTAAATTTTATTAATTTTCTTTTATTATAAAAGATCCCCGTCAATTGTTTTTAACATTTATTTTGTAATTTAAGGGTACATCCGCCACTTGCCTCTGGCAACAGGATGTTCCTAACTATTTTATTTGAAGTATAATGCTATAGTTTATTTAATTTTTGCTTATTTAACTATTGTTTATTTAATTTTTGCTTCTTTAATTATTGCCTTCAAACTCTTAATATTGTTTGCTTTAAGTCTTCATCTAAAATAAAGTCAAAAGTAAAAGAGTAAAGAAAAGTCTGTACATTATTGTTATGTCCCTTATACTTACACTAATGACAGCAATTCAATAAGGGTATCGATTGTTATTGCGAGAAAAACTAGTAGCATTGCGACATCTCCGATACAGTATGGAGCTGAAGGCAATGCTGTCTCGTCAAATGTACTATGCGCCCTTGTAGGAATATCACCGATACTATTTTAGTACTCCAGGCCATACTAGCATTGTCAAGTCAAGATCTTGCATTTTGGGCAAAAAAAAGTTGGATATCATTTCACTGTAGCGCTCACCAATCACAGTTACGTTACGATTCGCATCATCTTTGAAAAAGTACCGTCCAATAATGCCACCAGCTCATAAACCTCACCAAACTGAGACTGTTTCTGGGTGCATTGGTAGTTTTTGCAATGCTTTCGGCTGATAATTACTCCAAATCGACAATTCTGCTTATTTACGTACCCTGACCATATTTACGTAATTGACCATAAAATGGAAGAAGAGCACGATGAACTTTCTTAATTTGCAAGCGTTGTTCATTTGTAAGACGATTCATGGTTAAATTATTGACCAAACTGAAGATATTTGGCAGTGAAACAAAACACGAAACGTGCGTCCACTGTATAAACCAGTGTTGCCAAAATGATAACAACTTAAAAATCACTCTTTAGTTGTTACCGTTTATTATTGTGTTAGGAACGAAATAGACATATAAGTTCCTAATAGTAATTCAATAATTATATTCACAGCTTATTAATATTTTCTGCCTATATTATTGAATACAACCTATCAAAGTTATGTAAATATAGATATGTTACATTTATAGCAAATTATTCAGACTTCCACCTGTCATTTACGTATACCTATCATTCCCACACAAGATCGGAAGTCACATACTCTGAATTCTAAGTAAAAAGCAAGATCAAGTTCTAACATTTCTAGTTTATGTAAATTATTAGTTATTAAAAAAAACAAACTGACAAACCTGATTTTGTTAAAAAAAAAAAAATACACACACATTTCAGCACACCTACCAGCAACAAAAGAAAAAATGAAACCATTTACATACATAAACACAATTTAAGTATCTGAGAAAAAGACAATAGTGCAAAAGTGTATAGATATATACATACATATATGCGTATACTTTATTGTATAAAATTCATTGCCCTCTATCGAATATAAGTAAAAATATCTCTAGACCCCTTGCAATTATTTAGCCATGTGGTATGAAGAACGATTAATCCAAATAATTTAAGTATCGCCCGGACCATGGCAAGTTTATAAATAAAAAACCTCTCGTGTATAATTCAATAATTGCAGCTGTGCCACACCAAAACACAGTTTCGCACTACTCCATTATTAAAGTTGAAGAAATAAACTAGTTTTTCAGACCAAAGATATGATCATAGTCGCACGACTGCTGAACTAAGCGAGGGCATGGACTCATATATTCATGAAATACTTTTACTTTTTTTAGTCTGCAAACCATATACCACCACATAGATACTTTTCTATACTGTTCTGAGTTTTATATTGTTGCTATTTTTGAATAAAATTTATAGATCAAAACTTACTTTTCAATGTAATCACTGTCCAATTCCTTCTTGATTTTTTCCTCATTCGAACTCGAACTGACAATAGTTGTTGTATCTGAAATAATATAATTAAAAAAAATAAACAAATTGAAATCACAACATGCAATAAAATTTACATCACAAACAATATTTGCTATTGTTGGTCTAAACAAATTATTAACGCGTTTTTACCAACCACAACCGATCAAATCTCTCACAAGTAAATCTAAAAATGAGAGAAAGTTATGAAATAGAAGGTATAGGTAAATTTGTATGGTCAAGTAATTGGTTTGTTAATTTATTTCTTATTCAAATGGCGATAAACACATTTTAAGATATTTGAACTCATGTTGTGTATCTAAGTTTGGTTTTAAATGTGTTGTGTATGGCCTTTGAATAATAAAATGTTTTTGAAGCAATTAACATTCAATGGTAGTTTATACTTTGTATTGGCAACAAGTCGCGTGCTTTCATGTTTAAAAATAAACATCGCACGTTTTTTAATAGTAGTTCAGGTATTTCAGCCAGTTGTATCAAAAATGTATGATCGACTGTTTTTTGGCTAATCTTTTCGACTCGTGACAATTTTACTGAAAACACAAATTAACGAAGAAAAAACACAAATGAAGCTTTTGCACATACAAATGATAAGAGAGTGTTGCTATTCTTGAAGTTGAATTAATGGCATCTTCACATATGAACATAAATTAGAATACACAAATAAACTGGTTTACTTTAACACAAAATTTAAAATCAAGTCCTTTTAATTGAATTGTAGCTTTATTTATGTACAGTTATTTAAAACAGCAACAGCAAAAAGCTTAATCAATCTGTATGAATTGAAATGAAAGTTCATATTAAATGTTAAAATTTTGAATTTTGCCCATCAAATGTGTTCTATGGATTAAAAAAATCACTCTGCAAGCACAGAGATTGGGGTAAGATAAGAGCAAATTCATATGGAAACATTTCATATAATCTATCCTTACCGTGCCTACAAATTTAATGTACATATCCTTCTAGTCTTATTTATGTCCAAAATAGTTATTGTGAAAGTCCTTTTGTCCTAGATTTGTTTGTTACAAATATGCCTAGTCTTATTAGTTCACCTGTTACATTAAATAAACTTAAATCCGATCACTTCCCAGTTCTATATGAATTTTTTTGTTCAGGAGTTGAAAAAGTTCAATATTATCAAAATATAAAGAATGCTAACTGAAAACGTTTTAGGTCGATTCTGAGAACGAAACTTTGTTCCTTAGGACTTAGAAACAGTTAATAGCAAGAATGATGTCGATAGTATCGTAGGTATACACAAGATATTCTAACAACAATCGATCTTTCTATTCAAAACATTTCGACTTACATCTTGAATCTTATTAAAATCATAGAAGAAACTGGTAAATATATCGTGATAATGTTTTTTTATTTTATTAGACTTATTTCTAATGATTTGTTAAGCATATGAAGTCGGTATTGGAATAGTAAACTTCATTCTCTAGACACGTTATTCTAAAATATTGTTAAACTCATAAAAAGACAGACACCTTTCTTAAAATCCGATTCAAAAACCTACTTCACGAATTTGCTCTTTAGTTTCTTGGGGGGCCATTCTGTATCACAATATCTTGGCAATGCACCAACAAACCTTAACAAAAATTAACAAGATGGTCTTTGAAACGCCGCAAAATATTTAAGCAACTTATGAAGAAGTAGCTGAAATCATTTCTACGCTTAAAACAAAGAAATCACAATGGCTTGACCAAACAAGAAACCTATAAATGAAAATGTTAAAGAAAATTGGAATTACCTTCCTCACATTTCATTTGAATTCATGCCTGAAATTACTACTGCCCGGAAAACAGGGAAGCGGGTAAAAATACTCATATGTTTGGAAGAGATTGTTTAACCTAACGGAGCTTGAATTCTTCTATCACTTAGCATAGAAATTATGTTGAAAATAGGTCAACCTAATTTGCCGGGATAACCTGTCTCCATATCCCCGGTACATGATTAAGATAGAGGCATCCTTTAAAGATGATATCCAGCCATGTTACTGGTAATGCCATCCAAATCTTAAGATTTAAAGGGAAACGAAGTATTTACAGCCCAGGAAATGTTTTTTCTTGTAATAACAGAATTAATTTGTTTTACATGAACAAGATTAATGTTTGGAGTTATAAGCTTATATAAGTAGCAATTCTCGCATCGTCGCCATCAGTATTCCCAAATACTCAGCTGAAGAGGATGTCCACATTCTATCAAGTCTCTTCAAAAAACATGGATTGCAACAAGAGGGAGGAGATTCAGATTCAAAACTTGTGTTGAAGGACGCTCTCCAATTGTCCAAAAGTAGATTTTAGTATTTTCTTTGACATTCAAGTTAATTTGTTTCTCAAACAAGTTAAAAAAATTATTTATGATTTTGATTTTAATGTTTGAAGAAAAGTTACATACTACACTGAAAAATTAAATTTTCATTTAAATTTAGTGATGGTAGTCGGAAATAAAAAAAAGTTTCGCTTGATGTAACTCTGTACAGAAAACTAAAACAATTTTGCATGATTCTGTGTCAAAGTTTTGCCGACAAGTGATAAGATAAATTACATATATCGAAACGACATGTGAGGGAGCGGCTTTACAATTGCTTATCATTCCAAACGAATTTACAATTATGTATGTTCCTTTGATGTTTTAGAATACCGATGTACTCCAACATTTTCTAATAGAAGACAAAATGAAATAAAATATCCTTTAGAGATAAGAGAGTTGATAATAGAGAAAAGAAGAGCTCGAAGAAAATGGCAAAATAGTAGATTTCCAGATGATAAAACAACGTTTAACCGTATAAGCAACAATCTTAAAAAACAAATTTACAAATTCAAAACTGATTCACTCAGTACCTTCCTTAGGAATTTAACGACTGATGCTTCAACCGATTTTTCGCTATGGAAAGCAGTCAAGCGCCTGAAAAGACCGCAGTTACGAAACTCGCCCTTGAAATCCCAAGATGGGAAATGGATCGGTAACCCGAAAGAAAAAGCTAACCTTTTCGCTGAACATCTTGCGAATGTTTTTAAGCCATACTCATCAAACGCGGCTGAAAATAACTTACAGTTTGTTGATAAGATAGATGAAAGTGAAATACCAATTGTAAGACTTAAAGAAATAAAAAGTATGTGTTTGCATCAACTACCAAATAAAAAATCACCAGGTTACAATCTAATTACTGCTCAGGTTATGAAAGAAATACCATTGAAAGCCTTCATAAAACTCCAATATATAATAAATGCATGCCTTAAGCACCGGTATATCCCGCACAATTGGAAAATTGCTGAAGTAATTGTCATACTAAAGCAAGGTAAACCACCTACAGAAGTGACGGCTTACAGACCAATATCGCTCATACCAATTATGGCAAAAGTTTTTGAAAAACTACTTCTGAAGCGACTTAGCAAAATCATAGAAGAAAGAAGGTTAATCCCAAACAATCAGTTTGGCTTTAGAAATAAACATTCCACGATAGAGCAAGTTCATAGAATATCGGATGTTATAGAAAAAGCATTACAAGAAAAACAAGTATGTTCAGCTATTTTCTTAGATGTTGCTCAAGCTTTTGACAAGGTTTGGCTTGAGGGACTTGAGTACAAACTGCAAAGGGATCTTCCCAGGCAGTATTTTGAAATATTAAAATCTCAGATGGCTAATGGCTACTTTTGCAGATGATACCGCAATTTTGGTACCCAACAAATGTGTCTCTAAGGGAGCAGTAAAACTACAAAATGCCGTCGACACAGTGAGAGCTTGAACCGAAAAATGGCGTATTAATCTCAATGAAACAAAATCCTCACATATAAACTTTACAAATAAAAAGATAAACAATATTTCAATAATCATTAATAATCAAGCTGTACCTTACGCCAAAACGGCCAAATACCTTGGAATGACTTTGGATGCAAGACTTAAGTGGAAAGAGCACATCAAAAAGAAAAGAGAAGAACTAAACTTGAAATATAAAAAAATGTACTGGTTGCTTGGTAACAACTCTGATTTATCAACCCAAAACAAAGTAATGTTGTATAATCAAGTACTAAAGCCTGTTTGGACCTATGGAATCCAATTATGGGGCTGTACAAAGAAAACAAATACCGAAATCATCCAAAAATTCCAAAACAAAGTCCTTCGTGGAATAGTTAATGCACCTTGGTACATAAGAAAAACAGATCTACATCGTGACTACAAATAGAAATGGTTACAGAAGTTGTTAAAAAATACGCTGTATCGCACAACCAGAGACTGCAAAGTCATACTAATTCTGAAATGGAGTCCGTCTTGAATATAAGAAACCATATTCGGAGATTAAGAAGAACCAAGCCTCATGAGCTTATGGGAAAAGTATTAAAAGTTTAAACTTTCCCCAAAGTGATTGTACAAAATTAAGAACGAAAAATCGGAAGTCGATCCTTCAAGATTGGTCCTGATGAAGAGGTGGTTTTAGTGGTTAAAAGTCTCACACTACTTGGAGTCGAATACTGCCAAGTGTCTTTTAAGTTTTCTTCCTGTCAAACAAAAAAAAAATTTGCTTGCATTTAAAACGTTGGTTTAAAATTTAAACTGTGAGCTTCTGAAAATATTAACTGTACATTTGTGATTATTTGATAGTCTCAAGTTGTCACAAAAATACCACATTTTATAGTCAGAAATAACCTTCCAACTCAACTAATTTTTTTTTCAGTCTGTAATCATAGCATCAGCTATGAAAAAATGTTGTTGAAAACAGCCGAATTCAATTAAAATCAATGTTTTTACCTGGAATAATTATGGAATAAACTTTTTATAAAAATCCCATTTTCAACGTTCACATCAATTGGCTGATTTATCAGACATATCTAAAATTTTGCATCAAGCACAGAAAAACTTGCAAACATGAATATTTTACTCATTTCATCTTGGTCAATTATAACGTACTTAATTATCTACGCTTATTGACTTTTAATGATTTGATTGTTTACTTCTGACTTGATATTTGTCACATTTATTTTTCATTTAAAACTTTGAGAAATTGCATTTCATATCCAACGCTTACAATGACTCAATTTGAAACAATAGCATTGTTAAAAAACGCATCTTACGCATAATAATAGTATTTGACATAACCTTATTAAAAACTTTACAATGATTACAGTTCCGTCCCTGGTTCCGACGAAGACGAACGTCGTCGCAGAAACATAGCACGACAGTAAACAAAATTCCCGACGTTCAACTAGAAGAATGTCAATTGCAATTTCCTGTACGCGCTCTTCAAGCATTTTATGTATTGTATTGTATTTATCATTTAATCTCATGAATAGAATTTCACATCAAGCAAACAAAAGTCACAACCATTATGAATACACAGCTGCATCAAATTAAAGACATTCGAGTGCTGATTATAGTCAAATCTCACACCACAAATGCATTCCAATCAATAATTACAATAATTGTGTCTATCATTGCAAACCACATTCAAACGTCAAAAATACCTTCTGCTTCTTATATTCGAGTAGCACGTTGAGGTGCTGTCAACGTATTGACAGTATTTGATGTCCAACTGAGCAGAAAGTGCAATATAAATAAATACGTACTTCTACGAGTAAGAAAACAAAGTGGCAAAGTATCAACACAACGTGAAAAGTAATTGAAATTTCAGACTTCCTGCAATTATAAGCTCATCTAGACCGCTAACCCAGAAAAAGTTGGTATTCATTTCTCTAACGACCCCAAAAGAAATACAACACGAGCTAATGAGCTTCTTTATGACGTAAGAAGTTTTTTTTAATAAATAATCCGATTATACTGTTGTTTTCACAAATTGACAAGTACCTCAAAAGTGTCAGCGGCAGAATTTGACAGCTCCCGATTCTTTTGTATTCCACAACATAAGCTCAGAAAGATTTCCTTTCGTTTTTTATAAAAGAATGTGAAAATAATTAATAAAGAGGCAGAGACCAGAAAATCTTTATAATGACCCATCACCACTATACACGGTTTGATATATAGCGTCGCGCCCAGGGTACTATATGAATACAATTTCGGACATAATTGTTGGCACACAACGTTTTCTTAACTTCTTTTTTTAACTTTAGAAATATTTTCAGTAGTGGTTGTCAAAAAAAAACACAATTAACAAAATTATAAATATAAGGATATAAATAAAGAAAATATTAAAAAAGGTCAACATTTTTGACAGAGTGCAAAACGATGGACCAATTATAAGGTTAGTAATAAAAAGACAAGTTCTTAAGTTTAGTAACGGCGGTATATCTATTTGACATAGAATGCCAAATAGAAATTGTATTTTAAAGAATATATACATATGTTTGTACTTTATTTTTAACTAAATTATTGAAATGGGTCCGATTTGTCAAATTCAAAATTTTGACATTTGCACATGCTTTCACGTGCAACGAAAAATAACGTTTTTAACATCTGGTAAAATTTTGAAAAAAAAAAAATAAAAACCTAAAAAAACATTACTCTAAGTTGGTAAAAATTGAATTTCGACTCAAATATCTTTTCAAAACCTTGAGATTGTGGCTTCCAAATAATTGTATCTTATAAGAAATATTATTTTCAACATTCTGAACAATTTTGAGAAAAATCGGATTGACAGTTTTTTACAAAAAATAAAAACCTAAACAAAAAAATTAATAAAAGTTGGTAAAAATTGATTTTCGACTCAAATGTCTTCTCAAAACTTTGCGATATTGGATTTAAACTACTTTTATCTTTTAAAAAATATTATTGCCAACATTCAGTACAATTTTGAGAAAAATCGGATTGACAGTGTTTTTACAAAAAAATAGAAACTTAAAAGAAAATTTACAAAAGTTGGTAACCATTGATTTTCGGCTCAAATATCTTTTCAAAAATTTGAGATTATGGCTTCCAACTATTTTAACTTATGAGAAATATTGTTTTCAATGTTCTGAACAAATTTGAGAAAAATCAAATCGACAGTTTTTTTTTACAAAAAATAAAAACCTAAACAAAAAAATGAATAAAAGTTGGTAAAAATTTATTTTCGACTCAAATATCTTTTTGAAGTATTGAAATTATGGCTTCCAACTAATTTAACTCAAAAGAAATATTGTTTTCAATATTCTGAAAAAAAAATGAGAAATTGACAGTTTTTTTTTCCAAAAAATTGAAACCTAAACATAAAAATTAATAAAAGTTGGTAAAAATTGATTTTCGACTCAAATATCTTTTTAAAACTTCGAAATATTGGTTTTTAACTACTTTCATCTTTTCAAAATTTTGTTGACAACATTCAGTAAAATTTTGAGAAAAATCGAATTGACAGTATTTTACAAAAAATAAAAACCTAACAAAAAAACAGTACTAAAACTTGGTAAAAATTTACTATCGACTCAAATAGCTTTAATTTATCAAAACTTTTTTTTTATTTCACAGAAAATATTGTTTTCGATATTCAGTAAATTTTTTATAAAAATCCAACAGTCCGTTTTTTTTTCATAAAAAAAAATCTACAAGAAATAGTACGCACATTTGGTAAAAATTGATGTTCGGTTCTTGATATCTCTCACATAAATGTCATTCATCTAATTTGTAAAAATTTAAGAAATGCTAATGAGATTGGCAAACATTTGTTTTGGACTAAAAATCTATTTAACAAAACTAGATTTTCAAACTAAACTATTTTTTTATATGAAAAATATTGTTGATAATGTTAAAATTTTCAAGAATAATTCAACTGATAACTTTTTTAACCCAACCCGAAAGCCTACAAACTTTTAAGCAAGACAAATCGACAGACGGGATGGGAAGTTATCAATGTGGGTCGCAACCCAGCCTCTTTATGAAGTATGTTTTGTTAGCGTGGATCATGAAGTTTCTTCCAAAATTTTCAAAAATAAAAGCCCTGCGTTTTGTTCTCAAAAAAACTTTTTAGAATAGAAAACTACTTTTCCAAGTCAACAGACGTTAGTGGGGCATTTTTAAAGGAAGCAATCTCAATAACTGAAAATTGACGATCGAAACACTATTCTTTTTCTCTATTTAAGGACGTGAATATTTTTTTCATTTTTGTATATCATTTGTTTATTTTTAACGCGTTTTCCTTTTTTTGCAAATCTATTGACCCATTGGAGATTCTACAGCACGTATTTTTGAAATTGCTTCCACTCGACAATCGTCCACTGGCATGATGGTTAGTGCGTTGGACTATCATGCCAGAGGTCTTGGGTTCGATCCCTGCCTGTGCCAACTAAAGTCTTTTCACGGGTACTGCCTTTTGCGAGGAATTGACAAATTCTCCAAGAGTAATTCCTGTCATGAAAAAGTACTTTCTCAAATTAGCCGTTCGGATTCGGCATGTAAAATGTAGGTCCCGTCCATTCCAAAGAACATTACTCGCACACAGGAAAGGTTGAGAGTTGTTAGTCACTAGGCCCTAGTTCTCAACCGGACGGTTGCGCCACTCAATTTTTTATTGACCCTGTATATGAATGGTTTCATCAATGGAAACCTAAAAAAATATCTTTTACTCGAAGATATTCTTTATCAACATGTTTTTTCTTGTTTTAGATTTGTCTGGTATAATTTCTTCTGTGTACTTTTTTAAATGTTTAAAGTTTTTTTTTGAAATATGCAGAAAAAATATGCTTTTATTGTTTTGTCAAAGATTGAATTCCATTTTGAAGCAAATTTCTTGATGTGAAAAACTTTCTGCTTATCAGATACTCACATCGTAAGCCGTATGTTTGGTGCTAAAATTAAAACGGTCGTGAGAGATTTTTCTTCTTGGAACGTTTTCTTAACTTTTTTTTGAAATGTCCATACCTTTGGATAATACCTCTATATCAGACCGAAAAATATTGCATTTTCTTTAATTGTAAAAAAAAACACTTCATCTGACAAACTGTTTGACTGGCCTTTATATTCGATTGAGTGTTACAATCACTTTTTTCTGTTGACTTTTGAACTCATATGCCTTCGTCCTACAACTCGATTGTTGTAACAGACCTTGTGAAGTAATCTTTTTACCTTCATTCGATGAACTTTATCTCAAATTACAAACTTCTATTCCCAATTTTATTTTTTGAATACATCAAAATAGAAGTTGACAAAATGCAATGCATTTTAAAACAAATAAATACAACTATAATAAGATAATTTAGTGTGCTTCTGTATCTAACCTTTACATACATTTGTACATACAGTGCATGCATACATATATACTACGAGACAGAAGTCTTGCTTCTAATAATTCTATACTTTGACACGCTTATGGCGCTGATTGTCTTGCCTGTGATTTGGATCATGATGTGGAGACGTATTTTTATTACAAATGAAGGGAAACATAGTGTTTGATGACCAACAATATTTATCTTAGCAAGGCATATTTATATTCTGAAACGTTCGCGGCAGCATCAGAATAAATAAATACATTTTTGTTTAGTTTTAATTTCCTGTAAGCTGGTTTAGATTTAATTTTCTTTGGAAAAATTGGTTTTAAACAAATTTAATTTGAAAAATTGAAATTAAAAAATGCAATAAATAAATAAATAAAGAAAGAAAATAAATAAGGTGTCGCAAATGTCCATAGAGAACCAGGGCCTTGCGACTTACAACTCTCAACCATTCCTGTGTGCGAGTCGTTTCAGCAATGGAGGGCACCTACAACTTGTATGCCGAATCCAAACGGCTAATATGAAAAAGAATAATTTTACTTCTCGCAAGATCCAGTACCCGTAAAAGGTGTCATGCCATGCCTCTAGCGACTAGACTATATAAGGTGATAACAACACAAGACATTAGTCTTAACAATAAATTGTATGATGATTTTGAAAAATACTAATCTTTCTCTTTTAGATACAATTTAAAGCATTTTAGTATCTTACTTAGTTTTGGAAATTCTCATTACTTATGAGTCTTTTTTCAAATCCATATGAAGTTTCGAGAAAAACTTGAATTTGATGCTTTAATAGTTTTGGAAAATACATTTTGGACTTAACTTTTAGCGCTAATTTCAAACTCTAATTTAAGTTATTTGTTTAAATCTCCAAAGGGATATCCTTTACAAACAATTAATTCCGAAACTCCATAAAGTATTGGATTTTTGAATATAAGTGCAAATGAAGTTGAAAATGCATTACGTAGCTTAAGCCGCGATAAAAGTGCTGGCCCAGATGAAATTCCTCCAGTTATTTAAAAAAATGTGCATCTGCTCTTTCTGAACCTTTAACAATTATTTTTAATAATTCTCTTTCTAAAGAAGAATTTCTCTCTGAGTGAAAGAAATCCTTCATTAATCCAATACACAAATCAGGTTCTAAACAGGAAATATCAAACTATCACCTTTTGAAAAGATTGTATACGATAAATTATCGTTTTGGTTCAAAGAAATAATATCGCCTTACCAACATGGGTTTGTGGGGGGAAGATCCACCTCCACCAATCTTGCTGTATTTTCAAATTATGTCCTCAATAAAGTAGAAGAAGGTTTTCAAGTTGATGTCATCTACACAGATTTTTCCAAAGCGTTCGATAGAGTGAATCATTTGATACTTATATCTAAAAAAAATAGCGCAGGTTTTCACTCTGCTATGCTATCATGGCTTTCTTCCTACTTAACGAAACGTTATCAAATTGTTTCCATAGATAACATTCAATCTTCTCCTTTTTTGGTAACCTCTGGCGTACCGCAAGGTAGTCATCTTGGACCGTTATTGTTCTTGATTTTTATTAATGACATGTCTAACGTTTTTAAAAACTCACACCGCCTTCTTTTTGCGGACGATCTTAAATTCTTTAAAAGCATTAAATCCTCTCGCGACTGCCATTTACTCCAAGACGATCTTGATTGTTTAACTAATTGGTGCACCATTAATGACTTGTTTTTGAATGTCTCTAAATGTCAGTGTTTTATCCAATCAAATTCGACTACAAAATAAACAATAATTTTCTAGAAAGAGCTTATGAAAAAAAAGATTTGGGAATAATATTTGATTGTAAATTAAACTTTATAAAACATATCGAATACATCATTGCAAAATCTAACACCACGCTTGGTTTCATAAAACGTAATTCATCTGATTTTACTGATCCCTATACTCTAAAATGCCTGTATAATGCTTATGTCAGATCTATTTTAGAGTATGGATGTGTTATATGGAACCCTCATTACAACATTCATTGTACTAGAATTGAAAATGGTCACAAAAAAGTTCATTAGGTTCGTTATTTGGAAACTTGGTTGGAATATTGAAATGCCCTCTTATTCAACTAGATGTAAGCTAATTGATATTCAGTCACTCGAAAACCGTACAAAAATGTACTCTGTATTGTTTGTAAGTGATATTTTGTCTTCACGTATTAATAATTGCTCTTCGCTTCTGTCTTTAATTGATTTGCATGCTCCAAGTCGTCCTCTGAGGATTTTTATTTTTTGAAAGCGATCATAGGACAAATTATGCCAATAATGACCCAGTAACTCGCTGTGTCCGTCAAGTTAATCGTATATCTTGTGTTTTTGATTTTGACTTTCATAATAATCGTTCTACCCTTAAATGTAATCTACAACGTCATTTTATAATTAATTTTTGAAATAAGCAAAATACTATGTACATACCCATATATATTTATTTTTATTTATGTGAGTTATTTTCAAGTAGTCTGTAAGATATTTTTGTCTGATTGATGAATAAATAAATAAATACTAAAAAAAAATACTATACTATCTAAAATAACCGACGAATCAATTCACAACTCTGCAGCAATAATGGTGAATGAAAGAGTTGATGCTATATGCCAATTTTCACGTATACTTTATATGCAAGTCTCGTACGTCAGATGTAAGCAAAGCGAAGGGCTACCAAAACTTGGCATCATTCATCTTTTTAAAGTGGTTTTGATGTTTACATTTTTAAAACCGAGATAAATTTGGTTTCAAAATTTGCAGGTATAATATACTCAGATCAGTTGAATATGGTTGGTCAGTAATGATTTTTTTCAAAAAACTGTTTACTATAATTCTGAAGGTTGATTCATATTTGAGTTACGAAAATTATTTGTAGTTGATATAATTTTGTACCTAATTTTGATTAGCAGCTATCAATAACTGTCAGTTATATGCAGCAAAATGTAATTTAAAGAAACTTATAAATTATATATTGAATATATTTTGGTGATGATGTATGAACATGTAAAGATTACATTTTTAAAAAGTTTTATCCAGACTATAGAAGATTTGTTAAACCTTTTTGGGGAATATCGTTAGACTTGACAATTTAAAAATATATTGTTACTTTTATTTACTGTGCTTTTACCGCAATCCAACAGTGCATTCTTGAAATTTAATGTTGTTTACTTAAGTCATTCCAAGGCCACCATTTTTGACAACTCGTTTCTCTTCATATTACACCACACACTATGCGCAAGTAGGTATCATTCATTCAACAACAATTTCATTAACCTCTGGTAGTATTATGGAAATTCCTCAAGAATAAACATCACACTATTCACTAGAAACACTTTGGCACTGCCAAACCAGAAGGCCGCGCCAAAGAAGAAGCCATTGGAAGTCTTGTGGAAGCATCAACACGTCTGAAGAAACATAACCCCACCTAATCAGCCAGCTTGCTATCCTGGAAATGTAAGCATAGACAAGAAATTCGTGGGAAATGTTCAATTGTAGTTCTCACGCATGTCTTCGGGATATGGTCTGTTGATTTCTTTTTCACTACTTTATACTTCTTAGTTGTTCTTCAATATACGGAGAAGCAAAGAATTATTTCCTGCAATCATAAACATTAAAGTTGGTTTTGAATTTCAATCAATCTTCTTTTCTTCTTTTTTGCTTGTCTTTATGTGAGAAAAGCTATTTCTGAAAGGTGAGATCACTACTTATACGGAGGAAAATTAATTTCGCACACTTATTTGTGAAAATTTGCCAAGTTCTTCTATTAAAAAAAAAAAACACTTTCCCGAACCGCAAACCGGAGCAGAACAGTAGCTGATGTTGTCCATAAGAGATAATTAATATTTCAATAATGAGGAAAGGGAGGGTAGCAGGGTCTTGGACTTGATTTGCGGTGTGATGTGATACTTTGGCGGGTTTACTTTTTATGTTTTAGTTTTTATATTTAATTTATTGACGGTAATATGCTTTTGAGGTCAAAATCTGGAAAAGCATAACATACTGTGAAATATGGAAGTGATTTATGCTTTTCAGAACAATATTTTACATAGTTAATATAGAAAACTTCCAAAGCTTACATACAAAATACAAAATATATTAAATCAAATGGGGTGGCGCAACAGTCCGTTGTGAACCAGGGCCTAGTGACTTACAACTCTCAACCATTCCTGTGTGCGAGTACTGTTGTCAGGAATGGAAGGGACCTACAATTTAAGGCCGAATCCGAACGGCTAGTTTGAGAAAGCACTTTTTCATGACAAGAATTACTCTTGAAGGATTTGTCCTTGCATGACAGTCCAACGCACTAACCATCATGCCACGGGTACTACACAAAATATATTAAACAAATGTTTTTAAAACAATTTGGTTTTATGGACACAGTATACTTATACTATTTTATTAAAAATAACCTTCATAATCTTCTTCACTTACAACAATTTTACACATATAATGTTTATTCCTTCCCTAGCCTACCTTCTTCTGTGGTTTAGTTAAGTAAACGTCAAATTGCAGACATTTCCTTTTTTTAAAAAACATTGTTAACTCAGTCTATGGAATAAAGACTTTGTTTTCGTTATTCAGGGTTTATAAATTTGGCTCTCTATTTTATTATCTTGATAGTTGTTTATTTTATGAACTATGAAAATTTTATTAAATTTTGTTGGGTATCCGTTTTTTTATATGAGCGCACACTCAAGGGGATAATACTACCCTTATTATGTAGAAACAGTGTGAGCACTACGAAAGGGAGAGAGGGGTTGAAAGGAGGTGTCGGTGCACATTGGTTTTGAATCCCTGAATATTGCAATGGCTGGGAAAGACAGTGTGGCAAGGCATTCCACATTCGCATAGTAAGGCTTAAGAACGAATCTCTCTACTTGACAGTACGAACGAAGTTGGGCTCGAGGGTATATTGATGAGCATTCCTAGAAGAGCGACTATAACGGTTGAACTGTTTAAGGGGAGGAATGCAACTGGCTATTTCTCTAGAGCATAAACCATTAAAATAACGGTAAAACAGGGTGGGGCAAGAAACATTTCGACGATGTTCAAGCGACGTAAATGATCTTATGATGGTAATATCACCAATCAATCTAAATGCTCTACGTTCAATACTGTCCAAGAGGCTTAAGTTAGTTGCAGGAGCACCAGCCCAGATATGGGAGTTTTACTCAAGCTTTGGACGTATATATAGAAGGAGAAAAACTTCTTGCATCGCCTTAGAAAACCCAAACATTTTGCGGTATTTTTGGCGACATCGTGTATGTGATCGTTATACAAAAGGTGGTTGGTGATACACATACTGAAAATATCGAAATGTTCAGTCTCCTCGATGCAAGGAGGGTATATCTCGCTTTAATGATACAAGACAGCATTGGCTTTTCGAAGTATTAAATTCCACGCGGTTTTTTATATTCCCCATTGCACAATGCTTTTTAGGTCAGAATTTAATGAGCTTGCAGACAAGTAATCATTAATTAAAATGAGAAAGAGTGTTGGAGATAGAACAGAGCCCTGGGGCACACCAGCATTTATTTTGTGGTTTTCAGACTTGAATCCGACTTGTATTGAACTATTCGAAATGTAATTACTAATCCAATAAAGGAGGGATGCATGAAAACCGAAAGCACGCATTTTCGATAAGAGAGCCTGATGCCAAGCCCTATCAAATGCTTTTGAAATATGAAGTGCAATAATCTTTCTTTCTCAATAACGATGTACAGATTTGTTCCACTGCTCGGTGAGATGAACCATGAGATCACCGAAAAAGCTTTCGATCTTCGAGATATTTCTTGAGCTGATAATTAATCAGCGTTTCCATGACCTGGGAAAGAAGGGACGTAAGTGCAATCGGTCGGTAATTAGACGGCGAGGAAGATTCGCCTTTTTTGGGAAAAGGCTGGACAGATTCGTTTTTCCATCCGCTCGGAACGAGACCTGAGAAATAGGACATATGAAAAAGCTTACACAGTGGTTTCGCAAGCGTTTAAGAACACCTCTTCAAAACAATAGCGGGGATACCATCCGGACTAGCGGATTTATTATGTTAAGATCTTTTATCTTATCATATTTATCGTAAATTTTATCTTGGGTATCCATAAAAAAATTGACTATTTCTGACTTAAATTTTTGTTCGGTACTGTGTATAAAATTTTTACTGTAGCTTCGAAAAATTGAAAATAGACGTTTTGTGAGACGAGGTTAAATAAAATGTATACTTTTATTCTCACTAAATTCATCAAATTAAAACGTACATAATAATTCATAACCGCGACAATCAATTAAATCTTCTGCCAGTTTAATTCGCTACTTTAAAATACTAAACTAACCTTGAAATTCTGATCAAAAGCATCTTAATACTTGAAGGTTACAATTCATATGAAATATCAAAAAACAAAATTGCACATCAAACAACAACTTATGAATGAACTTTTACATATCTGACGTTGACTAGCTTACTCAAAATTAAAAGATACAGATATCGACGAAGCACCACCGCCGGCGTGTTGGTGTATAATACAGGTTGTAAACACCAATCAGCTCTATGATGGAAAAAGAAAAAAAAAATTAGCAACAATCGTGAGATTAACTTCCGATTTGTGAGTCAATTTTAATTCATAGTATGAAGTAACCTGCCAGGCGACAGAAATACACAAAACAAAGATCCAAGGAATTTCAGTGGAAAGCAATTAAGTGTTCGTTTGTCGTTTCCAACAATGTGTAGGAGTTCATCTAGAGAATAATTTACAATTTTCTGTTTTTATGACAGCACTTTTAATAGTTGTATAATGTCCAACGCGAAACTACTTTCGTATATGTACTGTATATAATTTCAGTTTCAGTAGTTCAATTGTGAAAAAGTTTTACGTTTTTATAATCGTGTTTAAGACTCCGTGTCGGAGTTAAACTTTCAAATTAATTTGCAGTCAAGCAAAACTGTGAAATTTTATTATGTTCATTCAGTGGCACTTGTGTGTACGTGTATGTAAAGATGCTTCATATTTTATGTTCTGAAATGCAGCTTAAGCCCTTTATATGATCTGGAATTTTTTAGATTTTTTTAATTTTGTTTAGACTCAAAAATATCAATTGCGCAATAATTATATATAATAACATGTTGTTTGACAACATAAGTTAATAAAATCTACATAATAATAGTTGAGGTCAGAAAATGATAAAAAACGACAAACATTCAAGAGTCAAAAATCATCGTGCCCTTGCGTTCGTGAGAATGCTGCAACAAAAACCAACGGGTTAATATGTTTCTTAAACCGATTTTCAACCATTGAATTAACCATAGAGTGAAGTTTAAACTAGCTTTAAGCTTTTACTTCAGTAGCGACAATTTTTAATAATATTTTTAGCATCAAAACTGGTTGCATAGCTTGTGATAAAATAAATTAATACGTCGCGCTGAAAAAATAAAAAGAATGGCATAATTGTTTTTGTATTCATTAAAAAATCCGTAGTTTGCGAAAGAACTTTTCCATTTTTAGCTATCATTAAGTCACTTAAAAATTGTCTTAACAGAGATTTGGGTTTTAAAAAGTGAAATAAGTCTTTATAATATACCGGGTTGCTTTCAAGTTGTTGCAACGAATCTTATTCGTCTGAAGGTGTTGCAATTTATATTGATGAGAGTTTTACTTTGTATTGCTGATGTAGTAAAGTTGTGGTTTTGTTATAAAAATGAAAACTACAGTATGGTCTACATACTCGTATATATTGGATGCGTTTATTAAAAGTGTCTTCTTTGATGAAATAAGCCAAATTGTTTCTAGATAAATATAAAACTTGTAATTTAATTGGTGATATTAATATTGATATTTTGAACGCATCTCATAAAGATGTTGAAAATTTATTATTTCTTATGGCTTTAAATGGTCTCAAAGTTTATATTAAAGAGGCAACCCGCGTTACCCTAACTTCTAATACTTGCATTGCCCACATATTCTAGCATTATAATAGGAATAATAAGTTTAATTTCTGAGGAAGTGTTCTAGATTATAAAATCACTGATCACAAATGATCGTTTTAAAAATCAATGACTTGGACAATATTTCAAATTCCTATAATGATAAAGAAAATCTAATAATAGATTAAACATTATCAAATAGCTTTTTATGCTATTTCCTCCTTTGGAACTTATAAAATTACTAGATTTTGCCCGCGACTTCGTCCGCTTTAGATTTATTATTTTTAGATAATAATATGAAAAAACCTGAGCTGTACTTTTTTGTACGTATGTTTAAATTGTGTAGAGATAGGATGAGGCCATACTAAAAGTGATGGTCATACGTTAGGTTAGGTAGGGTTATGATTTTAGGAAGAAGATTACTGCAATACATTTTTATATAAGATGTTTTTTGTTTTTCCTTCCTTGGCGAGAACGTAAAGATTTTGTGGGTTTGAGACTCGTGAGCACGCTATATATAAATGTCCATCGGAAAAACAGAAGTTTAAGTAATCTGTAGCCGTGTACCATTACATAATTTGGTGCGTCAAGATTTCTCATTAACAGAACTGGAACACCAACCTTCACTTAAGTGTCAAACTATCTCTTTACCAAATTTCATTTAAATCTGTTCAGTAGTTTAAGCGTAAAAGCGATCGGCCCACCTGAATTTTCACATGAGAATTCGTCATTTTCCCGGAGTAAAAAATAGCCTATGTCCTATCTCGGGTATCAAAATATCTCCACACAAAATTGTCTGAAAATTGGTTCAGTAGTTTACGTGTCATTGAGTAACAGACAGACAGACAGAGTTACTTTCGTATTTATAATATTAGTATGGAGTATGGACTGTATCAGTGTAAAGGTAACTCTTGTACTTCAGATGGAATATTTAGTAACTTACTTGAATTGCTTTATAGGTCTCAGATGTGTTATGTTATGTATTTAACTTTAGTATTGAACAAGGTTGTTTTCCTAAACAATTTAAATGTGCGGAGGTATTACCTCTTTATAAAAAAGGAAATAGAACAAATATGTCGAACTATAGACCTATTTATCTTTTCCCTACCATCTACAAAATTTCCGAAAAACTTATGAAAAATGATAACTTCTTTCTTGTTTTTTTTTTTAAGCGATTTAGAATTCGGTCTGGAAAGTCCACCGGAGATGCAATTCTTCGACTTTGTAGTCAACTCTGTGGCAACTTGGGTCATCATAAACCGACTATGGCTCTTTTTATTGATATGACTAAAATCATTGACATGTTGTTCATGATTTACTGCTGAGTAAATGGAATAGTGCAGAGTAGTTATTTTTCAATGGCTCAAGTCATACTTAAAAAAAAGTTCAAAAAGTAATGGTTAACTGCTTAATCACAACCTTCTTAAAAGCTCCTCCAGTAAAGATGAACTACACCTTTCTGTAAATCATCTCACCGAAGCCTTAAATGAATCAATGAGATCTTCATACCCTGTAACCATTTTAAAGGGTAAAAAGAAACCTTATTGGTGGCGTAAAGAACTATAACCATTCAGAAAGAGCTGTCGCAAACTCTTCAACAGATCTAAGTTCACTAGATCTTCTTCTGACTGACGATTTAATTGATCTAATAACGCGGGAAAAACTGCAATGGGCCATAGACAGCTTTCATCCATATAAATCTCCAGGACCAGACGGAATCATTCCGGCCGAACTACAAAAATGCTCAGACATGATCATTCCACCATTGGAAATCATTCTGACAAGCTGTGTAAGGGTGAGATATATTCGCAAAGCCTGGAGAATTGCAAAAGTAGTCTTCATTCCCAAAGCAGGGAAACCCTCACACGTTAACCCTAAAAATCTACGACCAATCAGCCTATCATCCTTCCTTCTTTAAACCTTGGAAAGATTGATTGAAATTTATATCAGACATAATTTAAAACCATGTCTCATTTCCACAGCTCAACATGCTTACTCTAAGGGAAAATCAGTAGAATCAGCACTTCACTCGCTGGTACGTACTATTGAACATTTCCTCGAATACAAAGAATATAACTGGTAGCGTTCCTAGATATTGAAGGAGCTTTCAACAACGTCAGTTACCAGGCGATCACAACAGCAATGGATAAGCTGAAATTAGAGAAATCACTCATAGATCTTATAAGTCTCATGCTCAAAAGTAGGACACTAATTTCTAACATGAGAAGTTTTACTACCACCAGATCGGTGAATCGAGGCACTCCCCAAGGTGGAGTCCTTTCGCCTCTTTTATGGAACATGGTAGTAAACGACCTACTTACAGCATTGGAAGCAGAGGGTTTTAAGGTGATTGCCTATGCTGACGACGTTGCGATATCCGTATCTGGGAAGCACCCCCAAGTTCTCTCAGAACTCCTACAAAATGCCCTAAACAGGCTAACTAAATGGGCTAAGCAATGTGGATTGGACGTCAACCCACACAAAACAGAATTAATACTCTTTTCGAGAAGATAAAAAATTCCTCAGATTAGCCCACCCAAGATTAGAGGAATACCATTAAGCTTTTCCGATCAAGCTAAATATTTGGGCCTCATTTTAGACAAAAAACTAAATTGGAAGGCAAATATTGATGAAAGAGTCAAAAAGGCTACTGTAGCGCTTTTTACTTGTAAAAAGGCCATAGGATCAAAATGGGGCTTCTCCCCAAAAATAACCCACTGGCTATACACTTCGGTAATCAGGCCGATACTCATTTATGCAGCCGTCGTATGGTGGACCGCACTGGACAAGATGGTAAATCTAAATAAGCTCATTAAAGTCCAGCGGTCAGCAGGTATGTGCATCACAGGAGCACTTCGCACAACACCAACCGCAGCACTGGAAGTCCTTTTAAACCTAACACCACTTGACATCTTCTCTAAAAAGGTGGCTGCCAACTCATGTGTAAGGCTTAGAGCCACCTCTCAATGGACCAGTAACAATACTGGACATACTACTATTCTAGACAATTTCATATCTATGCCAGATCGCTTAGAGTATACCATTCCAAAAATGGTATTTGGTAAAAGATTCCATGTGTCCATCCCTTCAAGATCATCCTGGGAAGAAGAGAGACCCCTGGAAGACGATGCGGTACACTTCTGTACTGACGGTTCAAAGACCGATCACGGAGTTGGAAGTGGTATCTTTTCAGAACAACTGAATCTCAGTCTATCCTATAGACTTCCCAATCAATGTAGTGTATTCCAAGCAGAAGTAATGGCGATTAAAGAAGCACTATCCTGGCTCAAAGAAAACGTTATATCATGTAAGGATATACGAATCTTCTCAGACAGCCAAGCCGCTCTTAAATCTCTCGCGTCTGTCTCCACAAACAGTCCACGATTGTCGATCATCTCTGAATGAGATGACGCAACAGTTTAACATTCACCTCATTTGGGTGCCGCGCCACAGAGACATTCCGGGAAATTGCAAAGCCGATGAGCTCGCCAAAAACGGAACACTTCTGCCTTATGTTAGACAAAAACATAACATAGGAAAACCACTTGCTACATGCAAATATCTTCTCAAGCAATATGCTCTAAAAACAACAAATGCTAGGTGGTCACAAAGTACCACCTGGCTAGCAACCAAGCAAATATGGCCAAGTATTGACTTAAAACGGTCAAAAAGCTTGATATCACTGAGCAGACAAAGTATAAGCTCTAAAATTGGAGTAATAACGGGACACTGCCTCATAGGAAGACATGCTCTGAGGCTAGGGGTCTACACAAATGACTTCTGTAGAAGCTGCATGGACGAGGAGGAAGAGGAAACAGTCCAACACCTTCTATGTACATGTCCAGCACTCTCCATTAGAAGGAATTACTTTCTCGGTAATCCCTTCTTCGATAACACCAGTGAACTGGCAACGATTGACACAAAACGTCTCTCTAACTTTATAAAAAGTACAAAATGGTTTGTTTAAATTCATTACTCTCCCATGAGTAACCTCGTTGAGGTCTACGTGTGTCAATGACATCTGGACAGCCACTCCAACCTAACCTAATAATGGTTAATGGTGTAATCAGAGAAGCTCGATATCTTAAATCTGGAGTAGATCAGGGCCCCGTACTGTTTTCTTTATAGTCTATATCAACTCTCTCTTTAGGTTGCAGTTGAATGGCCTTCTTACGGCCATTCAATATATTGTACCAATAATAAACTTAAAATTAAATAATTATTATGGATATCTTGCTTTGTTAAACATTTTCAAACATTCTTAAATATTGTAAAGCCTTCACTCATAATAAGATTGTAATCTTAATGTGAAATTGTCATTAATAAATACGAAATACGGCTTTTGCGGATGATATGTCATTTACCTACCAGTCAAATTCAGAACATAATTGCAAATTGAAGAATATCCCAGAATCTTAAGAACTTGGTTCTCTGTCCATTAGTAACAAAAAATATTGCCCTTTCAAAACTTTTAGTCAGCAGCTTTGCAATTACAATTTTATATTTCCTAGGTCGGATTGAAGACTGTTCACCCTTCCTTTAAATGGTTGTGGTAGACCTAATTTTCAAGCTGTCCTGTTGGTTCTTTGTTTCAATATTGATTCAGTGTACAATTTTAAATATCTTGGAGCTACAAAAGATATTAACCCTAACTGTAAAGATCTAATTTGTAATACAAAAACTTATTTCACACTCATTGCTAGAAAAATGTATCTTCTAAAACAATTTTGCTCATAAAGAGCTTTAACTTTAATTTTTTACGGGCTTATAAGCTCTTTGATATAATACTGTTTATCTAGCTGGGGTGGTTTAAATGCTTATACCTTAAGACCCTTGTTGATTCCTCGAAAAAATCTTATTAGAATCATTTGCAAAATCGATTCTACCTTTGAGACACTTTTAAAGTACTGAACGAATTTTTCATGCAAAGTGTCAACATTCTAAGTAGGAACTCGCACTGCTCACTTCTCATAAAACTCATTTTTCTAGCTTTTAAACTATCACAGCACCCAAGTCATTTGATAACTTACCTACATCTATCAGAATATCTTAAAATTTAAACTCTTTTTTTTTTGTAAAAAGTAAAAGACTGCCGTTTTACAATTGACTTAAATACTACAATACTAGTTTTTTGAAACACTTGTCTTAAACAATTAAGTATTATTGCAGCCATGATTGTCACCCACATCAGTTTTTAAATCATGTAACTTTAAATTCCCTATGTATCATTCAAAACAAGCTTTAAAGCTAAAGGATGATAACTAGTTGTAAAATGACAAAAAAAATGCATAAAATATATTTCTAATTTAAAAAAAAGTACCGTTAACTTCAACCACATAGCCAAGAAATCTTGAGGTAAAATCAGTCCTAAGAACTTTCATAAACTTCCTACAAGCATCCGCTTATTCATTATATTCAAAAAAAAATACGGAAGAAAATGGAACAAAATGAATATATTCCATAACAGCAACGCTTAAGTTCTATACTTTCATAAAATTAATTATTTTGAGGCAGATTATACAGTAATGTGCAAAACATTTGCAACTAGAACCTCGAAAAATAGTTTAGAAATCCAAACAGAAACATTCTTTCTTTAGCTTTGTAAACTTTTTTGATATTAGGTTATAATTGTTGGAAAAAAAATTAACACTCTTCACTTTAACAACAAATAAGTAACATATTTCTTGAATAGTTGGTAAAATTTTTGTGCAAAACATTTGCAACTTCGATCTCACAACGAAATTTCAAACTACATATTTTCTTACTTCAAGGCAAGGAAATGTTAATATTTACCCTTTATTTTTTATAGCGGCTGTATATCTTCTAGGCATCGAAGCTATAAGGTTATTAATACCCGATTGTGGAATGTCATTCCACTGCCTGTGAATTCCAGCGAATAGGTCACTTTAGTGCTTAAAAATGTTGTTCCCAATTCTTCTTTTCACAATTTCCGATAGGTTCTCTATTGGGTTTAGGTCTGGGGATTGGAGTGGCCATTGTAAAACCTTAATCTTTTTTTCTTTAATCCACTTTGTGTCCAACTTCGACTTGTGTTTGGGTTCATTGAAGTGTTGTAACGTCCATTTCCTAATGGGCATAAGGCAGAATGGTGTTGCAAAGGATGTCTACACAGTATTCAGACTTGATTATGCTCTCCACTTGTCGAATTGGCCAGATTCTTTGACCAGAGAAGCAGCTCAAGACCAAAATTAAACCACCTCCATGTTTGACCGTTCCTTTGGTGTATTTTGGGTTCATGGAATATCTCTTTAAAAGTTCTTTTTGTGATGCTCCTTTTTTGAAATCACTCAAAATTGTGGATTATATATCTGATGAATATTTGTTTTCCGCCTTTTTTAAAACAATTTTTTTTTTCAATTCCAAAAAAAATGTATTTTAAAAAACCGTTTTATCGATCAAAGTCCCGACTAAAACTAACTAAACAAATCAAATTACACGTACACTACCGGTCAAAAGTTTGAGGCCGCCTCTGAAATTTGAGAAATATCGAGTTTTAACCCCTAAATTGAAGTTTTAGGGAAAAAGTTAATACGTGAAAAAAGTGAAGATCATGTCTAGTTGTAAATGATTTTTATACTAAACATAAATTATTTATTTAAAAAACCAATAAAAGCTTTAAATTGAGTTTTCATCAAAAAACCCTCCTTTAAATTCAATAATTTTTTTTACAATTCTGGGCAATCTTCTTACAAGGTTTTGTATTTTTTCTTGTGGAATATTATTCCAGCAATTTTGTAGAGCTTCCCAAAGAGCATATTACGATGTTATGTGGTAATTCCGGACATTTCTGTCAAGCTCTTTCCATAAGAGCTCAATGGGGTTAATATCTGGAGACTGCGGTGGCCATACCATTACTTTTAGAATTTCATGATCTTCGTTTTGTTTCAGGTATCCCCGGCAAAGTTTTGAAGTGTGTTTCGGGTCATAGTCTTGCTGGAATACAAAACCTTAATCGATTAATCGGAGTCCAGATACCAAAAGGTGGTCTTCCAATATCGTTTAATAGACTTCTTTATCCATTCTTCCGATCACTCGTGGTAGATCTCCTACTCCATCGAAGGAAAAACATCCCCACACCATTACTGAACCGCCTCCATGCTTGACAGTTGGGACAAAACAGTATGGTAGTATCTTCTGTTCAGCACTGCGCCTGACGTAGACTCTGCGATTTGAGCTAAATATCTCAAACTGTTGAAGACTTCATCTGTCCAATCCTTATAGGTATTGGCCCATTCCAACCGTTTGATCTTGTTTTGGGGTCGTAGAAGTTGTTTCCGCACTGCAACGCTCCCAAAAAGTCCAGCATGCCTTAGCCTTCGTTGTATCGTTGATACAGATAATGATTCTTTCCGGATTTCATTGATCTCGGCGCGTACTTCTGGTGCTGTTTTCTTCCTAAAACGCTTGCTTATCATGATGATATGCAGATCTTCGGTTTTCGTCGTAACTCTAGGTCGTCCTGACCTCGGTTTATCCTTAAAACCGCCGGTACAAGAGTAACGCTGTATGGTCCTGTGAACTGCTCCTATCTTCAGTTTTGTGGCGATTTCTCTTTGCGTATAGCCTTCTTCAATAAGGGTCATAATCGCAGATCGAGTTTCAATAGTTAATTCCTTAGCTTTTCCCATAATGCGCACTTTGTTTACTGGAGAAGATCAAATAAATTTAAATTTGATCAAACCGAGCATTATATACAAAATCCTGAATATGTAGATATTCAAATTTTACATTTTTTACCCTTTTATTACCGCAGTCATAACAAAATTCCAAATTGAATGTAAAAAGTCATACAAAATAAAAACTATGGGAAATCCAAATAGATGCCAAAAACCCAATACTGGGTTTTTTTTACCTTTTTTCTCAAAATTCGTCATAATTTACAGAAAAGGATTAATATCTGGGGTTTTTTCACTTGCACCTTTTATAAATGGTCTAAGTGAACAATGCAGGTAAAAAAATCCTATATTCATTCATAAACCCAAGAGCGAGGTACAAATAAAGCAACCCTTTGAAGGTGGTCTTAAACATTTGACCGGTAGTGTATAAACTTACTAACCTCAAAATAAATCAGTTTAACCGTTATCAAAATGAAACGAAAAGAAGAATGGCCACTAGGTGCACAGCTGAAATCATTATTGTTTTTGTAAAACCAGTGCATTTGTAGAACTTGCATGTGGATCAGTCCTTTAAGATTATGAGCAGTAAGTTGAAACATACAAAAGTCTAAAACAAAAAAATAATTTGATAGGCGGTGATAGTTGCAAAAGTTTTGCACAGTACTGTACCAATAATAACGAACAATAGGTTTTGTTTCAACCCGACAAAGTTTTTAAGGCAACATTTGTTGCTACCTTAAATTTGTCATGCAGTGTATAATGTTATATTCGACACTTGCTAAGCTTATTACATGCTTTGTGTACATTTTGTAGAAAAGTGGATGTATACTCAGTTTTTATTTTATTTTACTTAGCTGTCCATTGTTACCAAATATAATTTACATTGTACATTCCACACATAGATAAATTAATCCGAACTCAAGCATTCTAACAATAAATTTAATAATAATTAAATGTGACGAGTGCTAGATTTTTTTTATTTTCAAAACTATGTACAACATCCAACATGAGATTATTAACGTGTGCATGAACCATGTATGTATATATTAGGTAGGTACTTAATCAATTGACGTCACTTTAAGTCGGTTTGCATCAGAAAACTTAGAATTCTGAAAAATTTTATAGTGTGTTTGTTGGAAATCAAAGCTTTGTAATTTCTTGAATAATTAACATTATGTGAGCTCGTGTACTTTGTATGTATACACTTCAAAATATTGAAACGGAATAAATATTGAAATCAAAGAGCTTATAATGATTAAACAAATTGTTAATTAATTTATTGTATTTTGTTTAAGAGGCAAAATGGCATATTTTACAACTGTTCGGTAAACTATTTTTCTTATAATATTTTGAAATAGTTTAACTAGTTTTAATTTCGAAATGAAGGACATCTTTTGAATAATTAAGGACAAATGTCGACTTGTTGAAAATGAATGAAAAATTGATGGTAAACTTATCTATTTTGCTTGGAATAGTGCATAATTGGTTGTATTCGAAATCCTGTTTGAGTCATAATAAAGGGTGTCCCAAAATTAACGCAAGATTTAAATTAAATAGAAAACGCTGTTTTTAGTCTTTTGATAGTTATATTTTTATTGACTCGTAAAGTACATAGGATAGGGTTATGTATGGAATAACACATCGGACAAATGGACTCCACGGCTTTGCATGCACATGCGCACTCTTTTGTTGAAATTTTCCATGACCATTCTGCATAAATGTAGCTGAATTTCGTTAATGCAGCGTTGAATCTCCTCCTTTAATGCACGGGTGGTTGTGGGCTTGTTGACATAGACTTGTGATTTCAAATAACCCCATAAAAAGAAGTCTAAATCAACGATCTAGGAGTCCAATTTTGATCACCGAAACGAGAGAGTACACGACCTGGAAATGTGTCATGCAGTAATTGAATTGTTTCACGGGCTGTATGACGTGTGGCACCGTCTTGTTGAAACCACATATTGGACACATCAATATCACCCAATTTTGGCAGAAAGAGCTGTGTAATCATGTTGCGATATCGAGCACCAGTAACAGTCACTGCTTGACCAGCATCATTTTCAAAAAAATATGGCCCAATTATGCCTCCACACCATACAGTCTCGCGTTGTGGATGCGTTTGTTTTTCGACAATCACATGTGGGTTCTCCGAACCCCAAATGCGGCAATTTTGGCGATTGACAAAGCCATCAAGATGAAAATGTGCTTCATCGCTTAGGATGATTTTGCTCGAAAAATCAGGGTCCATTTGTTGATTCTCTCTCATGCACTGCTTCGACATTCACATTTGAACGGCTTGTTTTTGGACGACCAGTGTGTTTGGCGTCTCCAACGGATCCAGTCTCGATGAATTTTTCAATTAATCTCTTCACAGTTGACGAAGTTAAAACACTATTCCGACCATATTTTGTATGCAATTTTCGAACTCCAGCCGCCAAGCTTTCACTATTTTTGAAATATTCTTTAATAATGAAGACACGTTGTTCTATCGTGTAACGGTCCATTTTTAATAACCCTATACTGTTAGCTGTCAAATTGCTTTTTTTTCAGGGTTGCCAACACTTCACTGCACAAATGGCGGCAAATTCAAATCTTGAGTTAATTTTGGGACACCGTTTTTCTTCTTTTTATTATTTTAACATACCCTTGTATACGTGTATTTGGTTAGACCACATGGTATACGCTGACATTTTTACCAAAGCCTAATTGAAAATCCATTAGTTGTCGAAATTGAATTTTACAGCATGCTAACAACATCCAAATATTGATGATTATGGTGATAATGGAATAAAGAAAAAGTCTTACATGAGTCATGATTGATGTGCGAAATGGAAATTAAATTTTAATGACTTACAAATGTATGTATGTTATGTAGGTTATATCTTATCCTGAATACCGCATATTGAAATCGACATCGAAAGTCCTTTTATATTGCCATTTTGATCTCGCACACGCAAGGCAAGCATGTGTCTTCGTCCAATTACAATTTACATTCCAATTTGCCATTTTCAACAGTTTATTTTTTGTTCTTGAAAAGCTGCTAGCTCTATAGTTCGAGTTACACAGCAGCAAGCAATTTCAATACTCGCTACAAATTGGTAACTCGAATCACCATTTATGTGAGTGAATCGCCATCACGGCAAATGTGGAAATGAAATCTAGACAAATTGATTTTACATTCAACTGGACAAACTGGGAGGCTAGCAGACTTACATACATTAGTGCGTATTACAATAAAAGCTGACCATAAACCAGCTACTGTTTTCAACTGTTTTAATTTCGATTTTGCCGTACTTAATTCATATTTTCTTCTCATGTTTACTTATTACTTAAATTATTTGTTAGTAAGCATTTTAATATAAGTTATTTTGTTAATATCAATATATTTTGTTTGTTTTAATATATTTTGTTTATATTTATATTAAAAACAAATTTATTTTATTCTACTGATGTAACTTTTCTGCTTGACTTTTTTAATTAAGGTTGAATTTTTAGAGGAGCTAACTAGATACTATGTGAGAAAATAGAATCTTGTAAAATTTCAGCTGTAAGAAATAACGCTCCTTCACTATTCAAGAATAATTGACATTTGTTTTTTTGCTAAACTTTAAGTAAGTGTGGCCCAGTGTGCTATTTTTCTGCGCGGCCACTTTTTACGCAACTTTAACATGAGGAACACGTGCAAGATTTTTCATTATTTCTGCTACCAATTTTTATTGCAAGTCTTATGTTATTATTATTTTTGTTTCACTTTTATTTCGAATCAATTGAATTCGATTAAGATTAACATGGAGATGTGTGCACCACGATAAAAGTTTAGTAAAATAAAAATTATGTTATGTACGCTTAAAGGAGACCATTGCTATTTATGTGAATCAAACGTGTGTTAAAGGCGATGCCCAACGAAGCTGTTTCCATCCGACCATCGTTGATGGATGGATTGATCGTTCACAGGGGACTTGGTACATGCTGCGTATTTGTCAATGATGTTCGCCTATGCTTACATTCCAGTACTTATGTAATGGAAAATTGAAATATAGTTAAACGATGTTAGATTAGCCAATAAAAATACACATGTACCGAAATAGATGATGTTTGGTCTCAAAAATTGTAACATTTATACCATTATTTATTAATTCGTTTATTTACAAACGCAATTTCCGGGCTGCGAGAATTGCAACTCCGAAAAGCTTAGAACTCCAAACAATAATCTAGTTTAAGTTGAACAAATTAATTCTTTTATTACAAGAGGAAGCATTTCCTGGGCTGTTAATACTTTCTCATACTACTTGTAATCCTACACAAACTGCAAGACAACACAGTTACGTGGCTGGATATCATCTTCAAAGCATGACTCTATCTTAATCATGTACCGGAGACATGGAGACAGGTTAAAGTAGTTGTTATTCCGAAAGTGGGTGGGCGTGGTCATGAATACAACAAGGATTTCGACCTCTTTTCCACTTTTCGTAGAATCTCCCGCTAGAAGAATCTCAGCACGCAAAGACAAGTCTACTGAGACGGCCTGCATGAAGTAGTGCGCAACAGGTGCCTTAAATGCCTTATTCTCCACCTCCCAACTGTAGACTTACACATAAAATATTTAGTATCGTGCAACCGCAAAGGTTTAAAGAATCAAACTGCTGGTTTTTCAGACACTAGGCGAACGAACGAACTGATTCCAGAGGAATTTTTCTGTGTAAATATCCTGCCACGTTCTAGAATGTTGATGAAGTTTCCGAGATGAAAATCGAAGACATGATTTTATTTCTGAATGCAATGAAATATCTCTAGGACCGCTTATTTTATTTAAATAAATCCGTCATAATATTATTTTGTTTATATTTTTATGAACGAGTTTGTGGTACCAAAACGAAGCTTTTTAGTGATAGTCGCAGCAAGGGTTGCTTGTGACTACTATCTCTACCTTCCTACCCTAACTTATTTACTAACTTAATAACTTAAAACAATTTACGACTTTATTTAATAGAAGCTACCGTATAAATACATTAAATATTATAAATATTAACTGTTTTTTGAAAGTTTTCTTTAAATTTGTAATTTTAAAATTGTTCATAGAAGTAAATAGAATAATATTATTATTATATATCGAACTAAGGGCAGCGAGGTAAATTGTAGCTTTAATGTAAACGATACTAAGCGGATGGAGAAATTATCGATCTATTGATTAACTTATTGATGAAACAGTGAGTGAGTATCAATGTAATACAAGACTTCTGTCTACGTCTCAACATGCCTACTGTAAAGGTAAATCGATGGAAACGGCGCTACACACACTAATACGCACTATCGAATACTCCCTCTGCCATCATAGAGAGTTCACTATGGTTGCTTTTCTTGACATCGAAGGCGCTTTTAATAAAGCGGACACATCTGCATACACTAACGTCTCTGAACGTAGAGAGTTCGTTGGGGAGTTACTAGCACAATAGTTACCTAAAAACTGTGAAACTTTTCTGCTACAACATTCGTTAGTAGCGGGACACCTCAAGGTGGTGTTTTATATCCTCTCCTCTGCCTATGCGGATGACGTTGCTATAGCGGTTTCAGGAAAGTATTTTAACACCCTACAAGAACTCTTATAAACTTCCTTAGATAAACTAATACTTTGGGCTGATCGGTGTTGTCTGGGTGTCAACAAACACAAAATGAAATTTCGAGGAAATACAAAATTCCATATGCTAAACCCCCCCTCTATATTAAATTAATCCAATTTAAGTTCTCAGACAAGGTTTAGTACCTGGGTCTTATTATAGATTGCAATTCGACAGAAGCTTCCAGATTTCTATACATACGAAATCTTTCTGGAAGGATATGGCATTTCTACAGGACAAGCCAATCCACTTTTGCACAGATGGATAAAAACCAAATTAAGGGTTTTATGGAGATGTGTACTCTGAACGACTAAAATTAAGTCTCTCATTCTGCCTTCCTAATCATTGTATCGTGCTCCAGGCGAAACTTTTGGCGATAAAAGAAATCTTATCCCGGCTTTTGTGTATTTTCTCAGACAGCCAAGCCGCTATCAAATCTCTGAACTCTGTTTCTTCAAACTCTATAACAGTGCATAACTGTCGATCATGGAGATGGCACAACAGTTGAATATTCACCTTTGCTGGGTGCCAGCAAAAAACATCACCTGAGTACAAAGAGGATTACAGCCACTTCAACCTTACCTGGCATAACCTGATTATAAAGAGGATTATTTTTGGCAATACAAAAGAAGGTGCCATTTCTGGCTTAACCAAACGTTTCATTGGCTTTTAACCTATTATGCTATAGTGCTATTTAAGTTAATTAAGTGCCAAGGAGGACAAACTAATATAAAATTAAAAGTTATAATTTTGTTTGCGTGAAAAACACATGATTTTGCATGAGTCAATATTTAACCAAAGTCAGTTTTATTGAATCATTCGCTAAACCCATACAAATCTTCTAAAAGCAGTAAGTAGTCGTTTATGGAACTTATGTTTTTGAAGGTTTTGACATTATCTGCCTTAATAAGAACGGGAGAATTTTATAATCCTGTCGCGGTTAAATCATTTACATATAAAAAAAAACAATAAGCAGCCTAAATGGATTCCTTGTGGGACACCAAAGTTGACACAAGCTGAGAAGAATTTTTACAACGCTTACTTAATTAAATAACATCACCTTCAAATTTAAGAAAGCGCAGAGCAAATTACAAAGAAATGGATTCCAACAAATGTTCAAAAAAATCAGCTCACACCTTTCAAATTTTCAAACTTCTTGCCAGTATCTTACTTTTTCCCGGAATTTAAAAAAAAATCATTTCCGAATGCTTCATTTGGTGCTATGACCTAATTCCTGAATTTAATTTCTTTTTAAAACAATTTAAATTTTAAACATACAAAATTTGTTTATTCCCTACACCAAACCCTTAACCAAAAAAAGAAACAAATCAAATCTACATAAACATTAGCTCATGCCGCAGACTATAAATACTTCTAATTAAAGACCAAAACATTGCCTAAAACAAGAAAAGAAATGATAACCGTGTGTGCAGAGTTCGTGGTACAAAAGTTTCTGCTCGACACGGACCTTTCTAATTCGATTTTTCAATTGATCTATATTTATTTACAATTAATTGCTGCTAAAGCACTGTGTTTACAAAAAACATACAATCAAGATTATTTTTCTGTATATTGGCTTAGGATTGAACAGGAATAAAAATGCAAGTACACACAAATTAAATCATTCTACAGTTCTGTATTTTTAGACCTGAGTAAAAGAACCAGCACATGTTGCACTAGAAAATTCCAAACGATCGAGTACTTTTCCTATGTCCACCGCCGACGCTGCCGTAGCTTCTTCCTCTCCTAATGATAAAAGAAAGGGAATGTAAGGTAGCGAAGATTATAACCTGCACAAAAGACGCCACAGCGATTCCTGAATTCCATTTTTTGTAAACTTGATTTAAGAGATATGTAGTTAAAATGTACCTTTAAACACATTATATTTGATATTACTACCCTTATTATTTAAAGACACATTTTGAGCACTAAGAAAGGAAGAAAGGAGGTGTCAATGCTCATTGGTTTTGAATTCCTATTGCAATAACTGGGAAAGACAGATTGTGGTAAGGCATTCCACATTCGCGTAGTACTGCTAAAAACGAATTTCTGCACTTGACAGTACGACTGAAGTTGGGATCGAGGGTATAGGTACTAATAAGCATTCTCTAGAGCACAAACCGTTAAAATAACGGTAAAAGAGGGTAAGACACGATACACATACCGAGAATATCGAGTTATTTAGTCTCATTGATGCAATTGCCATCCATGACTAATCGCTTAAACTATGCGAAACAGCATTGAGGTTTCGAAGCATTAATTTCAAAGCGGTTTTTTATTTTCCATTGTACAATGCTGTTTAGGTCGAAATCTAACAAGTTTATTATATTTTGCCGTTGGAGTTCCAAAGTTGAGGGTTTGAAAAAGAATATCAAAAGCTAAGAGTACTATTGTCAGCGAGACGATGTATTCGATTAGAAGTTGCAGACACGAGATCAGTAATACAAAATAGGAAAGAGTGTTGGATATATAACATAGCCCTGGGGCACACCAGTATTTATTTTGTGTTTTTCAGACTCATCTAATACTACTTCTATTGAAGGATCCAAAAATGTAATTACTAATCCAATGAAGGAGGGATTCATGAAAACCGAAAGCATCCATTTTCGATAAGAGATGCCTGATGCCGAACCCTATTAAATGCTTTTGAAATATCAAGTGCAACAATCTTACTTTTTCCAAAACGCTGTAAAAATTTGCTCCACTATTCGGTGCGATGAACCGTGAGATCAACAGAGGACCTATTGCTGCAAAAGCCGTACTTTGGAAAAAGGGATGTAAGTGCAATCGGTCTATAATTAGAGGGTAAGGAAGATCAGACTTTGTTAGAGATGGGTTGGACAAATGCTGTTTTACATCCGTTCGGAACAAAACCTGAGGACAGATGGAAAAGCTAACGCAGTGGTTTTGCCAGTGTTGAAGAACGCCTCTTCAGAACAATGGGGGGATACTATCCGGACCAGCGGATTTATGTATGTTAAGATCTTTTAGAACTATCGCCTCAGTACGAGTGCGAAAAAATATTGGCACAAACGAATTTTTTACAACATTAAGCAATTGATAGGATAAACTCTATTCGAAAACTATACAAGCTTAACAACAAATGACACAACTACAAAACTATATGTTTAATAGATAAAGTATATGTTTTCTTGCTTACCATACTGGCTGCATTTAACTTAAATACATTCTAGAATAGTTCATGTAATAGAAATACCAATTTGGAGGACGGGTGAAGAGGATATTCGTTGATTCCAGAACACGGCACAGTTTGCATTTAAAATGTCATTCAAGGCGATAGGTATCTCTCTTTACCAACCCATGTACAAAGCGCCCCCACTCTTTGTATGGAACAAACAATTTAAGGGTTGCAATTTTAAATTTCAGGAATCTGTATCTGTATATCCCTACAGAGTACACGGTAGACGGAAACTCGACACATAACAAGGAATACATTTTCCATTACTTTTTGTTCCTGATGATGTGTACAGTGTGTTTGTATACTCGAGTCTTTTTTTTATCATTTGGAGCGGTTTTAGCATAGAGCTATGCTTTTACTATGTGGAGTCTATATATCTAGGTAATTTAGCTGAGAAGGACAATGACACCTTTCGGCACACTCGCACTTGCACACTGTATTAGCAAGCAACAAACAACAAAACAAATTTCACCATCAGGACAAAAAGTAAAAAAGAGTTGAGGGTTAAGGATATAAGGTCGGATCGAAATTATTGTATAAACAAAATTCACCAGGGGTTGGTTTAAGGGTTCGTTTTATGAACTGGCAATGCAGTTGGATCAAATATTATGTTCGTGGTGGTAGTGGTGGTGATGATGGTGGTGGCTTTAGGTTGAAAAGAGTTTTTTTTGCTATTTTTGTTTTGTTCAATTCGATTTATACAATACTTTTTTTAACCCGGAGTTTGTTAAAACTATGCGGGTGTCCGGGTGCCTTACACATTTCAGTACCGTACCCAGGAATATATGATAAAACAATTTATAATTGTATATATATCACAACGACAGAACTTTCTTAAATTACTAAATCTAACACAGCTCAATAATTTTGATTATTCCAATATAATAATTAAAATAATTCTCTTATTGATAGGAATGGGTACAGACACTGAGGACATCATTTTCCGAAAATTTCCGTTTTTAGGATGTAACTTTTAAAAGTAAATACATCGACAAACTTTTGAATTACAATTTGTAAATATTGAGATGTACTGCTTCCACGAACAGACGTTGCGAAGTTACAGCGATTTAAAAAAAATTGAAAATATCGATTTTTCACTTATTGTGCCTAAGCTGTATCTAAAAGCGCTTAACACCAAAGAACATTAACAAACGTTTTACGCGTATCTACAAAATAAAAACATAAAAACAAATCTAACATAACCTCTATTCAGTCAATTACTCTTTTCATTTTTCTTTCATTTTATATATAGAATATTAGAATGGCTACATAAAAAAAAACGTGTTCGTTTCGGTTGTTGAAAGTCACGCACAAATTTGCGGCCACTACTTTGAACTGATTGTATGACACTCACAAGGGCTTTAACCGAAACAAACAACATGTGTCTTAGATGTTCTACAAGGTACAACATTTCCTACTTACCCTCTTCAGGTAAAAGATAACAACAAGTTCAAAGTGCCAAAACAACAAGAAGAATGATTAACTGAGTCATCAGGGTGTTGAATGTAATAAAAGAGCTGAGGTAAGAACTAAAAAAAAACCACATGTTTCGAATTTTCACAAAGAAAGAAACTGCTTTGGCAATATGCACTTAAATCAATTCACATCATTAGGAATGTTTGTTTTAGAAAAACCCTTCCTCGTACAGTTTAAATTTATATGAATAACAAATACAACACCGGTATTAGAAACACCGAAGTTAAAAGGTAAAATGAAATACTTCGGTAGATAGAGATTTCCGATTTTCGTTATAAGACGTTGGTTCTTTGAATACATCCTGAAGGCTTGAGGAATGTGCTCGTAGACTAGTGCCCAACACAAAAATCACTATGACGTCATTTTAAAAGGGGATCTCAGCCATTTCGAAAGAATTACTTTTCAACTTATGCCAATTTGCTTATTAAATTACTTGTTTGTTTTTCCAATGAGCTGATGACGGCTCAAATTTTTTTAATCTTTTCTGAAAATCTGCTCTGTTTGTTATTCTGACTATTCATATATGGAATCCCAAAAAACACGACTACTAACTGTATAACATATCTTAATTATAAAAATATTTTCTTTATTGTACAAAATTCGAATTATCTTAATCAGAAATCTTTTAAACAAAAAAAAGTCGCATCAAGTGATCAGAAAATTATTATTTATTGAAATAACATCTCAAGGAGATCTGCTTTCAGAACCTTTATTTAGTTCAGTCAAGGAAACTTTCTAAAACACTAACTGTAGGACAAAATATTTATAATGGATATCTGGGCAAGTTCTTAACAATTAAAGATTTGCAGCCGGTACAGTTATTTTTTCTAAAACGCTTTACACATTCAAAATGTGTTGACGGAACTAACTAACAATTAAATAAATTATTTGACGCAACAGTCTGTTGAGAACGAGGGCCTAGTCACTTACAACTCTTAATCATACCGAACGGTTAATTTGAAAATGCAGTTTTCATGACAAGAATTACTCTTGGAGGTTTTTTCAATTCCTCGCAAGAGGCAGTACCCGCGCAAAAAGTTTAGATTTCACAGGCAACGATTGAACCCAAGAACTCTGGGATGACAGTCCAATGCACTAACCATAATGCCATGTGTACTAACTATCTGGGCTAAAAATTATGCACTGCAAATAAACAAATCTAGAATTCAAGTCATGACAAATCGCACTAAAGACGATATAACGTTGGACGAAGATAAAATTGAGTACGTAGAAGATTACATCTATTTTGGGACAATCAAGAAAATAAAGAAATTAACAGACTCATCACAAAGAACTGAAAACAATTCCGGAGCCGTAAACATATTTTACAATTAGACCAAAGTGCAGGCACAATGAAATAACACTGGCCAGCTAAGGATATGTCAGACCACAATGGGAAGAAAAATTAGGTGGCGCAACAGTCCTAGTGACCAAGGCCTAGTGACTTACAACTCTCAACCATTCCTGTGTGTGAGTAATTGCAGGTATGGAGGGAACCTACAATTTATATGCCGAATCCGAAAGACTAATTTGAGAAAGCACTTTTTTATGACAAGAATTACTCTTGGAGAATTTGTCACTTCCTCGCAAGAAGTAGTACCCGTGAATAAAACTTTAGGTGGCACAATTAGGGATCGAACCCAAGACCTCTCTTCTTCTGCAGGGAGCGGTGAATTCGCCGATTCTCTTCAGCATTTATACCAGCGATCAGATAGGTAGTCTTACAAAGGCAACTGCAACTGCGATGATCTAATTGCGAAAGGTTGAGGTTATTAGAATTCTCTTGCAGGGTGATTTCAACGACTGGAAACTGAAAATAAATCTCCAGATGTCGGAGACAATTCTGTTCCAGATTCCGTTGACGAGGGATAGGTGCAAGAATTGGCGCAAGATGGTCATCGTTGATCTTCACGGGCAACCATTAGCGAGCAAAAGTGTAGTGAATCGGTATCTGGTTAAATCAGTATTTATATTTCGACAGACATATAAATGCTGCTCTGACCAGGGCTAGTGGAGCCTTCGCTCTGACGAAACGGCTGTTTTTTAGCAATCGGCTTGTCTCCAGAGTGAAGGTAATTTGCTACATGGCCCTCATACGGCCGATGATCGTTCATGATTGTCCTGTGTGGTTTAACGTTGCTCCTTCCCAGATGGAGAAGTTTCGGGTGTTCGAGCGGCAGTGTTTACGACGCAGTACCAGATTATATCGAACAGCCGAATCTTCTTACGCGCATTGCTATTCCAACGAGGTCCTATACCACGGGGCTCGAATCAACAGAATTGATAATTTCGTGATAAAACTCGTTTGAGTTCACATTGCAAGAGCTATGCCTTCGACCAACAATTTAATTTTTGGGTCGTTCCACCCGAACGACGCTTGAGCGGCTTCATTCCACCAGAGGCATTCCTCTTTTAAGACAGATGCGGTCTGATACAGGATAGATTGGCAAATCCGCTAATCTACCACGTCAGACGACGAACCGTGGATAGGCGACTCCTGTACAATCAGGACGTCATAGCACAAGATGGAGCAGAGCTCCTTCGGTTCAGTAGGGCTGTGTCCGAACCAAACCGAACTGATAGGGTGAAGCAGGAGAACCAGTTTTGGTGGCTTCAATCGGCACTTGATAGTGGGTAGTCGGGATGGGGTTCTAAGCCTTGGCCGGCTTACATACTTGTTTTATAGGTTTAGGGTTTAGCTTTAAGTATAATAGGCATGGTGGCACACAAACAAATATAAAAAAAAAAATACAAACAAAAAAAAAAACAAACATAGAATATAAAAAAAAACATGGAATATAAAAAAAAACATAAAAAAATACAACAAAATATGAAAAACAAAAAATTTAGATAGTTAGATTTGCTGCTGTGGTTGTTATAGTTTTAAGTAGTTTTTAGGTATAGAATATAGAAAAGAAGATTGGGGGTATCTATAAGCTCGATAACAACGACGACGACGATACTTTACGATTATATGCACTCAAGCACACTCGATGTTAATTGTAATTTAATAAAAATAGATCTGGTTGGGAGTAATATTACTTTTGGTCATTTACTCATTGGTTTTTACTATATAAATTAACCCTCTTGGAGGCCGGCAAGGCGGCAGCAGCAGTAATACATGGCGGCAGTGGCGTCGACGACGCCATGGATACATGTATGCTACTTTTTACAAAAGGGCATATATACGTATTGAATGTAATTGGATTTTAATTGAACTTTATCTGGTGGATGAGTTTTGATACATATATAGCTGTTCTGGACGTTAATTCTATATTTGTCAACCCTATACCCGACGAACAGATAAGTAAGGAACAGATGTGCTGGATGCTTCTATATAAACACAGTAGTGGATTTTATGACACCAGACAACAAGGATCAAGACCATATATTGTTACGGTTTGGAGACCGGCATTAGCTAGACACATATCGGTTTCAAATTTAGATTAAAAGATACATCGCTTATACTACTAGTATTTTTTTCCAAAAAATTTAGTTTTGGAAAATAAATTCTGAAAATGTCATCTAATAAAATTAAAAAAGAGGCTGCGATCCTACCCACACTGGTAACTTCCCATCCCATCTGTCGATTTGTCTTGCTTAAAACTTTAATAAAATATTCATAACAATATATTGTGTCAGATAAATAATTTGAAGTCAATATATTTCTTTGTTTTCCTAACACTTGAGTCGAAAACCATTTCTTATCAGTTTTTTATTGATTTTGTTAAAAAAGTTGTCAGTTAAAATTTTCTAAGAGATTTAAAAAAAATGTGTTACAATATTTTGCATATGATGAAATAGTTTGCTTTCAAAATCAATTTCTGTTAACGAGATCTTTAGTCGAAACCCAATCTTAACCATTTTTGTAGCATTTCTTGGTAGTTTGTGTTTGTTATATAAACAAATAGAGATTGTATTTTTCTAAAAACAATATCTTACGTTAACGACAAAATTTAGCACAGATTGAAATCATTTTGAAGTCATTACCTTTATTTATTCACGAGACATCGAGAACCGAAAATGAATTTTTAAAAATGTGGGGTCTATTTTGTGTAGATTTAAATTTTTATGAAAAAACTCACTGTTGTATTTTTATACAAATTGTATTGATTGTCTAAAACAATATTTTCTATAGTCTTTACCCTACTGTACTGTTTTTGAGCTATGGACGAAGAAAAAAGTTTTCAGAACGTACGAACTAACGGATGTACGAAAGTACCAACCTTTGAAATGGGCGAGTTCCGCTTAAAATTTAATTTTTGTCCTTAAGCTTCGCGCAAACAGAAGTAATCAGGTAATGATTGTATTAAATTACATGCTCATCCATTTTTTATTGGGAATAAAATCCACCACAGATTGCTTAGGTTTACCTAATGTTTTAAGTATTTTGTCTTTTGCAATCCGGACCTGAACTCACGTCTACACTTTTACATTGTACCATCTGTGGTATAGCTGTTACATGAAAAAAAAGTGGATTTGCGTCAAAATTTGTGGCAGAAATTACATGGTTTATGCCCGCCAATAGGCATTTCACGCTCCATCGGCTGAATTAAATGCGGAAACTGAGATTAATCTATGTGTGGATAGAGTAGGAGTATATGTACTGTGTTTTAAGTTTGTTTGTTTGTCTCTTGGTTTGTCTCATCGATTCTATCAGCCTTCTATCAGCCTATAAAATAACAGATCATACAAAAATATTACACAACAGACAAATATACAGAAAATCAACCACCTAGCAAGTAAGCATTTTTGTTGTGGTTTGGTATTGAAATTTAAAGTGATTTTTCTATGCTTACTGAATTATTTTAAGCCAACTGTTAGTTTAAAGTGGTTAAATGGAATGGCGAACGAATTGTTGTTAATTTCGTTTTGTATTTAATGGAAGGAACTTGGATAAACTGATCGAAAAACTGAGCTGTTGTTTAATATAGGAATTTTTAAATTTAATACCTGTGCAACTTTTAATCATGTTTTTTTTTTAATATAAAATAGTAAATTTTTAATTGAAATTTTATATGAAATGTTTTGTACTAACGATGTATTGAAATATATATGTATAGGGTGTCCCAAAATTAACGCAAGATTTGAATTAAATAGAAAACGCCGTTTTTAGTCTTTTGATAGTTATATTTTTATTGACTCGTAAAGTACATAGGATAGGGTTATGTATAATAACACATCGGACAAATGGCCTCCACGGCTTTGCATGCACATGCGCACTCTTTTGTTGAAATTTTCTATGACCATTCTGCATAAATGTGGCTGAATTTCGTTGATGCAGCGTTGAATCTCCTCCTTGAATGCACGGGTGGTTGTGGGCTTGTTGACATGTGATTTCAAATAACCATATAAAAAGAAGTCTAATGGTGTTAAATCACACGATCTAGGAGGCCAATTTTGATCACCGAAACAAGAGAGTACACGACCTGAAAATGTCTCATGCAGTAATTGAATTGTTTCACGGGCTGTATGACATGTGTCACCGTCTTGTTGAAACCACATATTGGACACATCAATATCATCCAATTTTGGCAGAAAGTAGTGTGTAATCATGTCGCGATATCGAGCACCAGTAATAGTCACTGCTAGACCAGCATCATTTTCAAAAAAATATGGCCCAATTATGCTTCCAGCCCAAAATCCACACCATACAGTCACGCGTTGTGAATGCATTTGTTTTTCGACAATCACATGTGGGTTCTCCGAACCCCAAATGCGGCAATTTTGGCGATTGAAAAAGCCATCAAGATGAAAATGTGCTTCATCGCTTAGGATGATTTTGCTCGAAAAATCAGGGTCCATTTGTTGATGTTCAATAATCCATTCAACGAACTCTTTTCTCTGTCCATGGTCATTAGGCTTCAATTGTTGTGTTAATTGAATTTTGTAAGCATGACGACACAGATCTTTGGTGAGTATACGCTGTAGAGAGGTTCTTGAAATTTGCAATTCTTGTCCACGACGTCGAATTGAGGTTCCTGGATTGTCAGCAACACTCTCACGCACTGCTTCGACATTCACATTTGAACGGCTTGTTTTTGGACGACCAGTGTGTTTGGCGTCTCCAACGGATCCAGTCTCCATGAATTTTTCAATTAATCTCTTCACAGTTAATGAAGTTAAAACAGCAGCCGCCAAGCTTTCACTATTTTTGAAATATTCTTTAATAATGAAGACACGTTGTTCTATCGTGTAACCCTATACTGTTAGCTGTCAAATTGCTTTTTTTTCAGGGTTGCCAACACTTCACTGCACAAATGGCGGCAAATTCAAATCTTGCGTTAATTTTGGGACACCCTTTATATGTAGCTATATAAATCCCCTGAAGAAGCTGGAAAACAACTGGCGAAACGTTGGGTAAAACCAAGATGGATTAGTTTTATTTTATTATTAATCGCATTCAACCGGTTGATCATCAAAGCCCAAGAAACAAAACGAAACAAAAATTTATCATTAATACCTAGCCATTAACACGAAATATCTTTTAAATTTGTTGCAAGTAAGTACCTAAACACGATTTTTCTCATTGCATTGTCACTGGGTGACTAAACTTTAGGGAAGAAGAACAAAAACTTGTTGGGCCGGATAAGGCCGATGGTCATCAAATTACACATGGATCAACACAAAAAAAAAATAACATTCAATCCACCACTCAAGTCGCATCAACTTATTTAATGTGTTAAACTACTTTAATTTTAATTTAATTTAATTTAATTATTATGTATTTAATAAATGTTAAAATAATTTCTTTACGATATTTATAAAGTAAATACATAGATGCTTGCATCTGGAAAGAGCATGTATAGTATATATGGCCTATGATCTTACCTTCGAAAAAAAATGCAAGTTTCTAATACAGAAGGTTTCTGGAAATTCGTAAACAGTATACAAAAAACTAATCTCTACCCGAAGTCTTTGTCAAATTCATCGTCAACTTATCATGAATCTAAGTTTATGGCAATCATTTTTGCGAACTTCTTCAAAGAAGCTCTCACACATACTCCTCTCTTCTTCTGAAGTAAATTTTCCTCATTTAAGTTCAATTTATTTTGAAAAATAAGCGAAGATACTCGTTCTGTTGTACAGAGTATCATGAAATGGATGAGTGTTTTAGTCCATGCCCTACCCCTAATGTTGTACCATCCTCCATCTTAAAAAAATTTGTTGTTTATTCGTCATACCCGTTATGTGTTCTTTAATGAGTCCTTACCGAATCTCACTGAATCGATAGAAGACCTTGAATCAAAGGTGAAAACCTTTGAAACTTCTATAAGTAAAGCTTTTAGAGTCTCTTGCCCAATTAAATATAGCCGTAAAACCCTTCCTTCGTGGTGGAATGAAGAACTGTCGAGTCTTAGGAAAATGACGAGGATAAGTTTCAATATCTGCCATAAACATAAGTTTTACCAACCGTATAATGACTCTCTTAAAATTTACAAGCAAGCCCTGTCATCAGCCAAAAGACAAGGCTGGAGAGAATACTGTCAATCAATCGAAGACATAAAGGACTCCACAAGCCTCAGCAAAGTTTTATCGAAGGAACATTGTAATCCTTCATTTCTAAAAAAGCCTGATGGAACCTGGATAGCCTCTCCAGCCGAATCTCTTGAGCTACTGATGAAGACGCACTTTCCGTGTTGCGAGAGTGATAACCCCGAATCGCTTGAAACCACAGAGCTAAACGTAGCTCATATGGAGCAAGTCAATTCCGTCATAACCAGAGAAAATATTTTGGGGGCCATCAATACTTTTTCTCCATATAAATCCCCAGGCATTAATGGCATCTCCATGGCTGGAACAAATTTTCAAAGGATGCCTCCTTCTCAAACATGTGCCCATGTCGTGGAGACAGGTCAAAGTAGTTTTGATCCCGAAAGTGGGTAGGCGAGGTCACGAATCCGCGAAGGATTTCAGACCAATAAGCTTAACATCTTTTGTGCTTAAAACCTTGGAGCGCACTCCAAGAGAGACCTAATATTTTTTCTCAGTGCGACAAAATGGCTCTAACATAATCGCTATTAAGCTTCTCTATCAATCTATCCCTTTCAATCAAAGGTCAAACGAGATTTTGGTATCATAACGGCGCACTACAGCGCTAATTGGATCTCAGGCTAGGTTGCCTTGAGATCGCTATTTCTACCTACCTACCTACCTACAGACCTATAACTAAATTATCTGTGATACCAAAACTGTTCGATCCCATTGAATGTAATGTGCTTTCCTTTCATTTTACCTCAATTATATGTTATAATCAGAATGATTTCATGAAAAGGAATCTTCAGTTACTGACTTATTCAACTTCACGTCCATTTTTCTAATTTCTGGCATCCTTCAGGGAAGTCATTAAGGTTCAATTTTATTTATAAATGACTTGGTTTCGATCATAAAAAAATCGTCCGATATTATTTATGCTGATGACATGTATCCCTGTATTTTCTGATTTGGTTGTTTTTCTTGATTCCAAGTAAACTTTTAATGATCATTTAGTTAAGAAGTTAATAGGATCCTAGGATTCATAAAGTGATTCGGTCGCAATAGTAGCGGTATTTAAATTAAATTCCCCGATGTATTTCTGAAAAAAAAAAAATAGCTGTAAGCGCTGCTTTTCGCCTCAAAACTTCATCGCAGTGAATTAACAACAAAATTGGCCACTCCGTAGTTCTTACGTATTTAGAATAAATTCCAAAGCACACAGACTACACCATGTGGATTGCAATTCCAGAGAAATTTCGAGATTTCTATACCAGATCTTTTTGGGAGGATAGGGCATTCCTGGAAGACGAGGCAAACCACTTTTACACAGATGGTTTTGTCCTGGCTTAAATAAAATGTGATATCAACATCAGATATCGGTATTTTTTCAGATAGTTTGGCCAATATCAAATCTTTGGACTCTGTCTCTACAAACTCTATAACAGTCCATAACTGTCGATCATTTCTAATGGAGATTTCACAACAGTTTAACTTTTGCTGGGTGCTGGGCCAAAAAAAAACAGATGAACTCGCCAGAAATGCCACAGAACAACCCATTCTATCACGTTTCGCAATGCTGGCATACCAATTGCCACATGTAAAATATTGCTTAGAAGTAAACCTAAAGATTTATGTCGTATGTCATTGGGCCATTTAACTGGCTTAAGTGTGTACTACTTATTACGTACAGCCACTTTAACCTAACCTACAGTACAGACCAGGGGAGTCATTCCGTAATTTCCGAAACGATAATCGTCAAAACGATTATTATTAACGATATCGTCAATAATTTGCTTCACGTAACTTTATCACTATCGTCTCGTTTAATTGTTTTCAGTATAAGTTTGTTGAGTATATTCCAAAAGTCAAAATGAACTCAACGAAAGATAATGCTTGTTCAATAACTTGAAAATGTTATTAAACTTGGTTTTTCTCTATGGGAAATTTTTAAAATTTGCAAAAAATGTATTGTTAATAAATATGCCAATTATTTTGTGATGTTTTTTGATATTCTCACTTTTTGTGTTTTCATTTGTTGCCGCCGAAGATAAAACTATAATATCAATATGTTTGTTCAATGTCTGATATTTTTGTAAATCAGCTGCAGTAATAAACCAATTTTGTCCAAGCGAAGGAAGTGAAGACTCCATTTTATCCACAGGGAACATAACTTGGCTTCAAAAATATTGTTTGTTTTCAAAACTTATTTGGATTAGTGCTTTGTACAAGAGCGATACTAAAAACGTTTCCTTTCGAATATACCAATGTTCCTTCGCCCCAAAGTTTTAATAGTTACATCAAATTTTAATATTGAATGTACATGTATATGTATGTACAACGACAACCCTCTGGCAAATTTATTGTTTATAATATCAGTATAAAGTCCGTTTTTTCAATTCCAAGACTACAATTGTTTGATTTATTTTACAACAATTAAGAGAGATTACTAATGTTTTATTTAAATAGATAGAAGGTCTCCCATTCATCTCTTCATTTTCTTTGTAAATTCATTGTATTTTTTTGAGTTTTTATTTTAATTTTGTACCAAAACTAAACTACACCGAAACTTTTTTACTTTAATTTGCTTAATTGTCAATGGAAATTAATAGCAGACGATATCTACTTAGCTATCGTGCAAACGCTATCGTTTTGACGATTATCGTCTTACGGAATGACCCCCCAGTATTGATCCACAAAACTTCTGGCATAATAATTTATTGATCGTAATGCTTTTATAAAACTAGATAAAAATTCATAAAACCTTACGCCTCTATGAATGAGTTTAGTCGAAAATAGTTTTTCGGCAAAACTAAAATTTCTAAGCGTTTCTAGCTTTAAATTTGTTAAAAATTTGATTAACATATCAATCAAAATTATGTTCAAAAAATAATGATTTTATTGACATTTAAATTTTTGAAAAACCTGGAACTCGAAACCGTATCTAAACCAGTTTCCTTAACATAAAATCGTAATAATAATACAGATACATACATACATATACATACATATGTACATACATATGTGTGTATGTATGCATGCACATTTGTCATTTTTAAAATAAAACAAATTAAATACGGCACGTTTACCCTAAGGTATCAAAAATAAAAGCAAAAAAAGCAAGTTGCTTAAATGATAGTCCATTTATTTTACGATAGATTTTGTTGAATATTTCGTCTACAACACAATTCTTTATTCGCTATTTACAATTAGACAACATTTTTCTCTTTTTATTTTTACTTCTTGTTGTGCCCTTAGACAGGAAAATAAAGCCTTTCTTTTTAATATCTTTTTAATATGTTTAAAGGTATACAGTGGCTTGTAAACCACACTCAGTGAAATTTCATTCCGAAAAAGATCTATACATATACACATGTATGTACAAAGATAAATTAACGTTAAAATTGAATTAATTATGTGTCGTTGTCAGATTTTACTTTATCCCATCCAACCCTGTATGATAATGTTGACCCTGGGACAACTGAAGTTAATTGTTAATCTCGAAAGTCTACCAGCAATTCACCATTGAAAACGGTTGCTTGTTAATAAGTCAATCCACATTGGATTTCGGTTGTAGATTGCCTTGGATGAATCGAACACCGTAACTACTACAGGAGCGGATGAACCAGCCGAGCCGGAACAATTGACCCATGGGCCCCAATCAAGAAAAAAGAAGCTCATTCACCTTCGTTACACGGCCATGAGGTTCGTACAGTCCCTTGGATAATTTGAACTGAGGAGTCTATTATCATAAATAAATAAATTAATTAGGTGGTGCAACAATCCGTTGAGACTTACAACTCTCAACCATTCCTGTGTGCGGCTAATGTTACCAGGGATGGAGGGACCTACAGTTTTAAGCCGAATCCGAACGGGTAATTTGAGAAAGCACTTTCCATTAAAACAATTACTCTTGGAGGATTTGTCAATTCCTCGCAAAAGGCAATACCTACCAGTGTAAAAGACTTTAGGTGGCGAAGGCAGAGTTTGTACCCAAGACCGCTGGCATGACAGTCTAACGCACTAACCATCACGCCACGGGTACTACGGAAATCTATTATTAGTAGATGAAAAAATACACGTTTCATAAGGCCAAACATATTCTTAATTTATTTGTAAAAGAATACTTTTCCAGGTTTTACACTGATATGGCACAAACCAAGGTTTAATGGTTAGCAAACCCTTATTATAGAACCAATATAGCAATACGTATATTCGTTTAAGTCAAAAATGTCAATTTTACCTCCAGTCCACCCTTGCACCCGTATACTCTGTTGTCCCATGGGCATTGCACCACACCACAATGCAGCTTTCAGTAAATCCTGGCTATATTAATTACACCTAAGTGGGTTTACTTTCCCTAGTATGATTTTCGTTTGTTTTACTTCGAATGAGGCTGCATCCAAAAATTCATCATAGGACAGATAATCCATGGGCTCAGTTGTCCCTTTGGCCATAAATTGAAGGCACTATTTGCTTTCATAAATCAGAACTGCAAGCTGACAACAACATTTTATATGTAGGTAAGTGTGCGAATTCGGAATTTTTCTTTTATTGTTGCTGTAATTATATTTTGTAATATACAAAACCCAAGAACCTTTTAAGTTATTTAAGTTGTGATGATGGTAACAGTAACAGCAAAAGAGGCGAGAGGAACGCCGACTTCTCAGAAGGAAAAAGAGAGTGCATGAGAAGCGTGAGGTCTAAGATTTTGAGAGGCATAAATCAGGAATGAGGTTCGAAAGTTTTATGAACAGGTGAAACGAAATTCACAGGTACATAAACCTAGAACCGAAGGCTGCAAAGACGAAAGTGGAAACATCATAGTGGAATCGCATTGAATGCTGAGGATATGGAAGGACCACTTCTGCAGACTGTATAACGGCGACGAAGAACTGAATTCCGCTGTCAGGCAGGATGATCCATTCAATATAGACGACGAAAGCCAACAATCCCGTCCTCCCGACTTAGACGAAGTAAAGATTGCCATATCTAAGTTGCAGTCTAATAAAGCCGCTGGAGCGGATGGCTTGAATGCCGAGCTCTTTAAAGCAGCTGGAGATAAGTTGGTTAGGAGCATGCACCAACTTATCTGTAAGATATGGTCGGAAGAAAGCATGCCCGATGAATGGAACCTCAGTATTGTTTGCCCGATCCTGAAAAAAGGAGATCCTCTAAACTGCACCAACTATAGAGGAATCAGTCTACGTAACATCGCCTTTAAAATCTTCTCTGCCGTAATATGTGAACGTCTAAAGCCCATCTTCAACAACCTGATAGGTCCTTATCAGTGTGATTTTAGACCAGGCAAATTCACAATCGATCAAATATTCACATTACGGCAGATCCTGGAAAAAACCCAAGAACACCAAATCGACACCCACCATCTTTTCATCGATTTCAAGGCCTCATATGACAGCTTCTACAGGGACGAGCTGTATAGAGCCATGTCCAGTTTTGGCATCCCTAGTTCACACAGGACTGTAGCGCCACCTTAAGTAAGTAAGTAAGATAGTAACAGTTCCTATATATATTTTTTGTAATGCGTTAATTTGAGTTTTTCTTTTGTTTACTTGATATGGGTAAAGTTATGTATGGCAGTGATTAAGCATCAGCTTATACAGCGTCTTTTTTTACTATTTTCCATTTGATTTGTATAGATATTTTTGGACTCAGCCATTTTTCGGTTGATCAAGGGCGGATCAAGACTTTTAATCATATGATTTTAACATAAAGATAAGTTTTTGAGCACCGCTTAAAAATGTTCTTTAATTTTCTCTTATTAAGGCTGACAAAATTTAAATAACATAGTGTGTATCATAAAATTAAATTATTATATTTAAAGGGCTAAAGTGACAAATCGGACTCAATACTCGTAGAATGCTAGTAACCGAATTTTAAAAAATTACTGTTGTGCTTGAACTTTTTGAAATGTTGGTCTTAAAGGAGTCAACAATCTTAAAAAAATTGTTGAGAGAAAAATGTTTGCTTCTTTAATTTAAGGAAATAGGTAAGGAGGTGCATTTAAGTACATAATTTCTCTAAATAATTAATAAAAACAAATTAAGTAAACAAATAAGTTGGGAAGAAACTTTAGTGAAACTTCAGTTCTCGGGAGATTCAAAGATTTTATACTAAACTAATAAATATGAAACGTTAATTATGTTTTCAATTATTCAATAAGTCATTAGTTTACCGTAAGTGTCACCACCATTGTTGCTTTATTTATTTATGTATGTTCTTAAAATTCGTTGTTAAATCTTAGTTCTGAAGTGATCAATCAAATCCACTTCAAAAAGAAGTTTTATTTAATTTTTAAACATCATAAAATGTTTTGTATTTAAAAGAAAATAAATTTTGAAACAAAAAAAAAAAACATTAAAAGAAAGCATTACACTATTTATGTGCGTTAAAAAAAATAAGATGGAATTGAGGACGAATTTCAGGAATATAAATGCAATTTAATATTAAATTGCCGATATCTTATTCTAGACTTCTTCCTAAGAACGTGAATATAGCTTTTTCTCTAAAAAAAGATCTTATGAAAATAATTTAAAGCAATAGGTACTAATTTTTTTTCTAAGTTCTAAATTGTGTGAAAACAAAGATTTTTAGTTGTTTTTGTTAAATTACTAACAAATCTTTAGATGAAATCTTTACTGAACTGTATAAGCTTTATGTGTCATATGACCTCCCTGCATAACTTTGGTCATAGTTTTGTGCTGCACGATTGGAATAGGGCTGGATTTCCGATTCATATTATGTTCTTCGTGCAGTCAATAGTTAAAAGTAGTACTTTTAGCAACAAAGTTTAGAGCAGTAAAATTCAAATTTTATTTATTTCAAATATAAAATATAAAAATTAATGCAATACGATAAGTTTTGAACTCAAAGTAATTTCTACCAAAATTTAAAGAATAATCTCAGAGGGAAAGGTTTGCTCTTGATTTTGAGAAATAAAAATAAAGGGTGTCCCAAAATTAACGCAAGATTTGAATTTGCCGCCATTTGTGCAGTGAAGTGTTGGCAACCCTGAAAAAAAAGCAATTTGACAGCTAACAGTATAGGGTTATTAAAAATGGAGCGTTACACGATAGAACAACGGTTCTACATTATTAAAGAATATTTCAAAAATAGTGAAAGCTTGGCGGCTGCAGTTCGAAAATTTCATACAAAATATGGTCGGAATAGTGTTTTAACTTCAACTGTGAAGATATTAATTGAAAATTCATGGAGACTGGATCCGGTGGAGACGTCAAACACACTGGTCGTCCAAAAACAATCTGTTCAAATGTGAATGTCGAAGCAGTGCGTGAGAGTGTTGCTGACAATCCAGGAACCTCAATTCGACGTCGTGGACAAGAATTGCAAATTTCAAGAACCTCTCTACAGCGTATACTAACAAAAGATCTGTGTCTTCATGCTTACAAAATTCAATTAACACAACAATTGAAGCCTAATGACCATGGACAGAGAAGAGAGTTCGTTGAATGGATTATTGAACATCAACAAATGGACCCTGATTTTTTGAGCAAAATCATCCTAAGCGATGAAGCACATTTTCATCTTGATAGCTTTGTCAATCGCCAAAATTTCCGCATTTGGCGTGACGCGTGACTGTATGGTGTAGATTTTGGGCTGGAGGCATAATTGGGCCATATTTTTTTTGAAAATGATGCTGGTCAAGCAGTGACTGTTACTGGTGCTCGATATCGCGACATGATTATACAGTTGTTTCTGCCAAAATTGGATGATATTGATGTGTTCAATATGTGGTTTCAACAAAACGGTGCCACATGTCATACAGCCCGTGAAACAATACAATTACTGCATGAGACATTTCCAGGTCGTGTACTCTCTCGTTTCGGTGATCAAAATTGGCCTCCTAGATCGTGTCAGTTAACACCATTAGACTTCTTTTTATGGGGTTATTTGAAATCACAGGTCTATGTCAACAAGCCCACAACCACCCGTGCATTAAAGGAGGAGATTCAACGCTGCATCAACGAAATTCAGCCACATTTATGCAGAATGGTCATGGAAAATTTCAACAAAAGAGTGCGCATGTGCATGCAAAGCCGTGGAGGCCATTTGTCCGATGTGTTATTCCATACATAACCCTTACCTATGTACTTTACGAGTCAATAAAAATATAACTATCAAAAGACTAAAAACGGCGTTTTCTATTTAATTCAAATCTTGCGTTAATTTTGGGACACCCTTTACAACCTATCAAAGAATATAAAGTTTTAAAGAAGTATGTAGTACAAGGATTAATTCATTTGGATAGGTTTTTTTAGTTATTTTTAAATGAAGAATTCTACCAAGTTGAAATTGGTGCAGAACGATACAAACAAAATCTTAGATAAGCAAACGGTAAAAGTTGAATTTAAAATAAAATCTAACTGGCGCAAACTCACTTCAGTGGTTTAACCTTTCAGCATGAATTTATATACAACGATATAACAGAAATTAGGTGATGCGAAATATATAATCAAGCAAACAAATTAAACTTTCATTATAACTAAAATAATATTTGCGTGTTTTTTGAAAATAAAAATAAATTCGCATTAAATACTCAAGTTTTAAAAAAAAACAGCAACATTTATTGTATAAACACATGAGAGTGTTAGGAAGGAGTTAAGATAAGATACCGGTGCACATTGGTCTTAAAATTTTGAATATTAAAATGAGAGTGAAAAACAGAGTTCCGCAAAGCATTCCACATTCTCGATGAGTGGTTAAAAAAAGATCTCTATACTTAACAGTACGCCCGACATTGAACCCAAGAATAAACTGTTGAGCCTTCCTGGAATGCGAGTATTACGGAGAGATCCTAAGCGCCTAGCAGCGTTTTTGGCGATATCGAATATGTTATCATTCCATAAGAGGTGATCTGTGATACACATACTGAGTACTAAAAGTTGATAAGTTTCCTGGATGCAAGTGCCGCTCTTGGATAGCGACATGGGGGGTGGATTACGCTTTAACGACCGGACACAGCATTAAGTTTTTAAAGCATTAAATTCAACACGGTTCTCAATTCCTCCTTGGACAATGCTGTAGAGATCGGAATTTAATGAGCTTATCATACGCCGCTGTTGAAGTTGCACATCCGAAGGACAAGGATGTGAATCTAGAAATGAATATGAAATACTGAGGGTACTGTCATCAGCGAACCAGTTAAATGAATTAGAAGTGCCAGAAAAGAGATAACCATGAGATCACCAGTGGACCTCTTCCTTCGAAAGCCATACCGCCGGCGATTAAGAAGCTTCCGTCCATCGAGACAGCGTTTCCTTGACTTTGCTAAAAAGGACTTGAATGCTATTGAACGATAGCTGTAGGGAGAGGAGAAAGAGACCTGTAGAGAAGGAAAAATGGAAAAGCTTAACTTATGAAAAGCAGCTTTCTTTTGTTAAGAGCAACGTGGCTTTATTGGACGATAGCTGAAGAGAGAGGAGAAGGAGACCTGTAGAGTAGGAAAGATGGAGAAGCTTAACTTGTTTAGTTTGAAACGCAGCTTTAAGAGCAATGTGGCTTTAATCCACACCGAGCAAATTTAGATCGGTAAATTTCTAAATTTCTAGTAATCCAAATACCTATAGGTATAAATAAGCTTAGACAATTCATGTCTAAAATCATCCATACACATATATTAGTAACATTTACATATGACTCTCTATATGCACTTAGTTTATTTTATTTTTTTTTAACCCATCAAGAGACAGCTGCAGCACAAAAAAAAAGTTCAAGCCTTAATCTATCCACACATCCTTTTATTACCCAAACCAACAAGAAAACACGGACTTATACAATAAAAGCCACCTTTTGAACGTTGTTAAGTCATTATTATTGTTCAGTGCCAAGGAAATGGCATGATGACTCATCATCTCATCATCATCAAAGGTAAACAACAGTATAAGCAGAATAACCAAAGAAAATGAAATGCATGTGGGGAGAAGTTGGTTTCTATAGTTATACCTATATATCTACGAAGCAAAATATATAAGATAAATACGAAAACCTGACGTTTCAGTCACCGAAACCCAAGTGAATAATGGTCGGTAGAGTGTATCTGAAGTAGTGTACTTAAACCTTTGATCACGTTTTATGCTGTTTCGATTGTTTTTATTTTTCTCTTCCGTATGAAGGATTGAAATAAAAAAATAGACCAAGAATATTAAACTGGATTTTTAAGTAATATTTGAGTCTTTTGTTTTTGCTTTTATTTGTATATAAATGTGATATGTATGTACCTACCGACTTTGGTTTTGTATTAACATAAATACAAATAATGTGACGAACATGTTGTGAGTGCAGAAAACTTAAAGATTCAGGTTATTTACAGACTTTTGAACTGGAACTACTTTTTTAAACAAAACTCATTCCACTATCATCAAATGGAGCATCTGTTAGCAATTTTCAACCAAACAATTTAACTAGCAATAAGCTTCTAGGTAACTACCATAAGTTGTTAAAAAAAAAAACTGAATAATAAAATTTTCATCGAAATTTGCTTCTGTTAATTAGTTTGTAGAAACAAAAAAGTTAAAAGTTGGATGTAAGTTTTAATTCGACAGGGTAGTATCCGTCGAGTGAGTTTGTGCGTAGGACTGTCATGCCAGAATTCTGGGGTTTAATCCCTGCCTGTGCCATTTAAAGCCTTTTCATGGGTAGATACCAACCCTTGCGAGGAATTAACAAATCTTCTAAGAGTTATTCTTGCCATGAAAAGTGGTTTCTCGAATTTGTCGTTCGGATTCGGCTTAAATCTGTAGGTCCTTCCATCCCTGATAACGTTACTCGCACACAGGAATGGTTGAAATTTGTAAGTCACTTGGCCCTATTTCCAATGGACTGTTGCGCCACCTAATTTATTTATTTAATATTCTAGGTATCTATGACAAATTGGACTAAAGACAAGCTTCTTGATGTTTTAGAAAACAGTTTTTTAAAGAGTTTTAATTTGACGGAAAATCGATTATATTTGTTGTAGAACTATACTCAGTCTTATGTATGTTAAAAACAAAAGTATTTCCTAAACCCATTTTTGTATTATCAAGTTTTTAACTTATGTACATAAATAAATGTGTTTTTACAGTTCTTTCATTTCCACGTTAGCAAGTGAACTTTTATAATAGAACACTTTAAACTTTTTTGAGTTGGACTAGAGATTATAAGGCACAATATAAAGAAGACGAATGCTTAGTTTTCGATAAATTCTCCATTACCCGCAATTGTTTTTTACAAAATTTAATTCAAACCAACATTTTTGAAAGATATTCGAAAAAAGAAAGGAACGTGCGATGTACTAATGCATATCTATTAAAGTACATTTAACACCAGTTAAAAATTAGCAAGTTTGTATATACAGTGATGGAAAAATTAATAGATGGAACTAATAAATTAATTTGGGATCTTATTTAGAGTTTCTTGATCGTCTGTTTAGAAAAACAAAAAATTGTTCAGATAAGATGGCAAAAATCATGTCAGACGAGTAAGGAACTTTAAGTTCGATCCCAATACACGGAGATGATAGTTAAGAATTTTGGTGGAAGCACCACGAGTTTTTGATACTTTTTTCACCTTCTGAAGCTAGTCCAATTTTTTAATTTAATACAAAACATGTGTTGTGGACTGAATTGGGGCTCTAAGCATTGAAATGATGCTTTTTCATGAAGGCATTTGCCAATTAATGAGGACCCATGCAAGATAATCAACCCAAGCACTCATTAAACTTGTAGAAAGAATATAATCTCCTACTTAATAGAAGGTCTATAAAAATTATTTGATTTTAAAATAAAAAAACAATATCTCTGTGGTGAACAAAAGAAACTGCAGGGCCAAAAACAAGCACATCGAAAACAGATTGATGGTATTCCATACTTTTCAAGAGATGTTTCTTGGTGGTTAATATTGAAAGATGCTATTAGGTATGCTATTTAAAATAAATGTGCAGCGATCATGTATTCAAGGATTAGCAACAATTTAAGCGTTAAACATTTGTATTTGACACATACAGTAGCATTCTTAATTCTTTCCAGGGCAAATTAGTGGTGAATACCTCAGAGTTTTTTCTTTACAGCCTGTTAAAAAAAAATAAATTAGTTTATAAGTACTGTTCCCAATACGCTGTTTATTGCTATAAATAGAATTTGCAAGCTAAGGTTATTTCTATTATTTCTTCCATCACTGTATAAAACACAAATTCAACTTATACCTATTTAAAATAAAGATTAAAAGTTAAATAACTTACCGCACTTTAAACGATCATTAATCAAATCCTCGATTAGTTGTGGACACTCATTTTCGATGGCATAGCAAAACTGCTTGAATCTCTCGAAGCCACTTTTTGCTATTATTTCTATTAAATTGGCACACTGCCAGCGATGGACATCCGCATCATTTACCATTGGATTCTCTGTGACGCCACGACAATCACCAACAACACTACTCCGAACGCTTATGCTTCCGCCACCAGCTGATGGCGTTGGTGAACTGTTTTCACCATCTTCACCGTAAATACTACTTCTTGCACTTCTTTCACTACCCGCTCGCGATAAACCTCTACTTGGAGCTGGGTAAGATTTCAAAACTTCCTCCTCGGATGTTGTTAATACTGAATTTTTAACTAAAACCGCCAACAGGTCTGTTCCCTGTAGATCACTAATAATACGATCCTGATGGCGTGACAATAACGAACGTACCTCTTCCTCTTCTTCTTGAGCCATCTTTCAGAACAGAAGAGCAAACTATTTATGGAACAAAACCACCAACACGTATTCCTAGATTCGTCAACACAACACTCACTCCGCAGAAATCAATCCGACTCACTGTAGTAAGTTGAAAAAACACGAATTTTACTCACACTACGTTTTCACTATAAACTGCACTGCACTATCTTCTTTCTTCATCGTCTACCAGACGACTCCTTGTTTACATTTTGCTTCAAAAGCCGGATTTCACATTTCACAGAAAAGTGTGGCAGTGAATAAACAAAAAATAAAACAAAATATTAATTGCAAACGCAAACGCAACTACAACTAGCAATTGCGATTTGCGAAGGGGAGTGGAGCACAACAGGAAAAAGTATCACCAAACAATCAACCACATCAAAACTCCAATAAGGTGCTTAATTTAGTTTTGTATTTTATTGCATAGCCTCGTTTCGCTCATCGTAAGCAAAATACAAAGTTAAACAATTTAAAATTACAAAACTCACTTCACTTTATGTTTTAAATATTTTATTTAAATAAACAACGTAATAGAAATAGAAAATACAAGCTAAATCTGAGCAGAACAAACTCTATTCCAACTAACACCAGACAAACGTTCAAAATGAAACTGAACGGACCGCTACCCAGTGAACCTTCGTTGAACCCCGAAGGAAGTAAGTAAAGAAAATAAAACGACTACAAGCCGGCTGCTAGCGAGGCGATGGTTGGTGAAGTTGTGTTGCACACATATAGTTGTATGGAGAACACATGGATAGGGAGACAAAATGCAAAAGACAGAATGGATAGACAGAGACAAACAGTAAAGCAGAAAAAGATGTCAATAAAATAACGAAAAGAAATCTTGTTACGAAGGTGCACCAAAGAAGAGGAAAACTAGACGAAAAACAGAGCAACCAAACCAATACGGGAAGGTAAATAAAATAAAATACTGCACAGTAGAAATGTTGCTACAATAATCTGGCAAATTTGGTTGATTAAAATAAAATTACACATTAGAATAAATGAAACAGGTATTTGAACTGAGTTAAAAACGGTGGTCCAAAGAGAATTAGTGGCTTATTTAGTAAGAGTAAATATTTCTATTTCTTATGGAACACAACGTGTTTAAGAAGCTGCCTTGACTGATATCAAGTAATGCATATTATCACATCAGTTTGTCAAGACTTTATTGATGGTTGCAGGGCGTAGCTTACGGATTGATTGAATAATATTAGCGCAAAAAGGACACCCTTAGTAAATTGTTAAATATTTACCAGATTGCTTAACATTTAGCAATAATTGCTTGCTAATAAATTGTCAAACTCTTAATAATAGCTTCTTTAAAATGTTTCGCTATTGACTTCGAATAATTGAAACTTTTTCGGATTGTTGGTATAAAATCAATCCTTCAAGCCAAGACTTATAGAGGAAATATATTATCTAGAGTTCCGACTTAATGGGTTTGCTCTCTTTCGGCCTACATAAGGATAAGCATGTGTTAGTTGTCCCGTGCATTTCTTATGGGACCAAGTCATTATTAAAGTAGTTGCTATGGAATTTTGTGCCGATCTTGTTTAACCGCAGGGACAAAACTATGGGTGAACTCAGTCGCTCAAAAAAGTGATCCGTTGAATTCAAAAATTGAAAAATGAATGCAATAATTTAAGAAAAATGAATTGTGCAACTTCTTTTCAGTGACAACTGTGTTAAGAATAATATTTGACTGCTTTTGGCAAACAAATATTATAATTTTGATGGAAATTTCCGCTAAAAACAGACAAAAAACATGCAGAAAGTATAGGGGATCATAGAACTGCAATGCAAACGTAGCCCTATTTGAGTTAAGCCCAGATAGATTAACAACGAGGTTAGAATTTTAACTACTCCACAAAATGTAATACACACCTCTATGACAAGACTGCTGAAATGATAAGGTGATTCTATCGCACTAAAATTCTGACCAAACTCTCGCTCCCTGTGGATGCATTGGCTTTTTAACAATAATAAGCGGAGTTTCTCTTAAGGTTGATGTTCAATGTACCGCACTCTAAGGCCCAAACTGCTAAGCAATAATGAACCAGTTATTAGGGTATTATGTATACATATCTTGAATATTAAGGCAATTGTACCTTGAAATTCTTGTGTAGAATTCTTTTCAGTCTAATGCAAGTATAAATATCTACAAGTCGTGATAAATCGGACCATATTTAGCAAAACCCAAAATTTTGAATGTTTTAGTACCTATTTCCAAGGTAAGAATTTAGAATGTAGAATGGCCCACCTACTTGCTGTCACATACAGTACTGAGCTAGAAAATGTAAACGAAAAAATGTAATTGTGTTTTCATGACAAGAATTGGGGAGAGTACTATAACTCAGCCGACAAAGTTTAGTGACGCATTTGTATAGAACAGTTGAAAAAAACGGTTTTTGCAATGGGAGGGGGTCTATCTCCCCACATTTAAGGGCAAATTAAAAAAATGTGTACGTTGAATAGAAATAATAATTAACAAATATGGAGATTTCAAAGCGAGGTCTAGAAATATCAAGGGAGGTCTGGAGATTTCAAGGGAGGGCTGGAAAAATGATGGGAGGTCTAGATAGATACAGGGAGTTCTGGAAATATCATGCTAGGGTTTGGCAATATCAAGGGAGGTCTGAAACTACCAAGGGGCAGGTCTGGAAATGTCTGTCAAAGGAGTTTTGGAAATATTAAGGTGGCTTGGAGATTTCAATGGAGGTCTAGAAAAATCAAGGTGGTCTGGAATTATAAAGGGTATATAGATTTAAAAGGAGGTCTGGTGATTTCAAGGAAGGTCTGGAAATGTGAAGGAAGGTCTGGAGATTTTAAGGGAGACTTAGAAAAATCAATTGGGTCTGTAACTATCAAGAAATTTCATCGATAGATTTCAAAGGAGATCTGGAAATTTCAAGGAAAGTCCAGAAAAATATAAGCGAGGTCTGGAGATTTCAAGGGAGGTCTAGAAAAATCAAGGGGGTCTGGAATTATCAAGGGAGGTCTGGAGATTGCAAGGAAGGTCTGGAAATATCAAGAGAGGTCTAGAGATTCCTATGGAGGTCTAGAACAATCAAGGGAGGTCTGGACATATCAAGGGGGTCTAGAAAAAATCAAGGAAGGTCTGGAGATTTCAATTGAGACTTAGAAAAATCAATTGGGTCTGGAATTATCAAGGGAGGTCTGTAGATTTCAAAGGAGATCTGGAAATTTTAAGGAAAGTCTAGAAAAATTAAGGGAGGTCTGGAGGTTTTAAGGGAGGTCTGGCGATCTTAATGGAGTTCTCGAGATTCCAAGGGAGGTCTATAGATTTCAAGTGAGCTCTGGAGATTTCAAGGGAGGTCTAGAATAATTAAGGGAGGTGCGGAAATATCAAGGGAGGTCGTGAGATAAGAAAAATTAAAGGAGGTCTGGATGTTTCAAGGGAGGTCTGGAAATATTAAGTGAGGTCTGGAGGTCTGCAATAAATGCAAATTTTATTTCAATTTTGGAGCAACTCTTAATAATTTTGAATTTAACAATCTCTTTTTTATTAAATCAAGTTTTTCTTGAAGGAGACATTAATCTTAAAATTTATTGCTAAGAACGCAAAAAGCTATTACACTATCTTTAGCCATTTGTCCATTTTTTGAAACAATCAAAATGAATGTGAGGAGGATTGTTGGATCTTATAAGTTACTTGTTTGGTTTAATACATTTATTTAACAAAATTATTTCCTAAAAACTTATTACTATTAGAAGGTCAACGCAAACTGTCAACGCGTTGACTATTCGACGTAAAAATGACGTCATTTGTACAATTAATTTTTCAAAACTACACACAAATTATGTTATATGTTAAAATGTTATAATTTTAACATTCTTTCACACATTTATAAGAAAAAAATGAAAATAACGTTGGATTAAATAAGCAATATTTTGTCAAATCATGTAAAAACGTTTTTAAGTATTGACGCTGTGAAATTTGACTGTGCGATGACACAGAAAGTTTAAATTTTGTTATTACGTCAGAGAGTCAACGCGTTGGCCCTTTAAGTTGACCATTTTATTCTAGCTTAAGTCATTGCTTAACTGCAATCACGAAACGACTTAAGTTCTTACAATTCTGCTTAATACATAACAAACTACCCTCATAAAAAGTTTGCATTTATGAACGCAATTTTGGCGGTACTACGGATGTTTTACAAATACAACCTCAGCCTCTATTCAACACTGATAGCACCCAGCTTAACCTTCCGAACACAACAGGGGTGCTATAACACCCCAGGCATTTTTTTTAATTGTAATTTTGCTTCATTCTTTTTTCTAACGTTTTTCGTAAAAATATTTGTTTTTTTATGACTTAATTTTTTATATGTTTTCAACAAAGTATATTAATTGTATTGTTTGAATAAAAAATGTATGTTGTACTTTAAAGTATTTTGTCATCTATATTTTCTTGGCTGGGGTGTTATGTCACCCCTGTTGTGGTGTATGTATATTTTAAAAGTGTTGTGGTCGGAAGGTTTATCTTTTATAAACAGTGAGGTGTATACAAGACGGAAATGTTATTTTTTTTAAGGGGGCCCTTAATCCTTTCTAATATATCCCTGAGTGTATTTCACATTATTATGATTTTATGGGAAAATCAAATTCATTATCGAAAGCAGCTAACATACCACTATAAGAAGAACAAAATTATTGCGAATGATATTAAGGTAATCAAAGGAAGAACAAGGAATCGAAAAAGGGACCTGCAGCCCGTACCCATGGACATGGAAACATTTCAATCATCAAAAGATATCCGAATGAGCTTACGAAAGAGTACTTTTATTTTTACCTCAATTTCACCTGTGTGGTTTGCAAATAAAAGCAAAAAGAATGTTTTGCTTTTAAGTTGGAAACAAACAGGTACAGCTGTGTACCTATGTATGTACCTGTGTCAAAATCCTTTGATCTGAAATTGGGGTTATTACTATGAAAAAATTAAATTGGGTGGCGCAACAGTCCGTTATGAACCAGGGCCTAGTGACTTACAACTCACAACCATTCCTGTGTGCGAGTACTGTTGTCAGGAATGGAAGGGACCTACAAATTTTTAGGCCGAATCCGAACGGCTAATTTGAGAAAGCACTTTTTCATGGCAAGAATTACTCTTGAAGGATTTGTCAATTCCTCGCAAGAGGCAGTACCCGCGAAAATTCATTTTTTTTAAATTACGGTGGCACAAGCAGGGATTGAACCCAAGACCTCTTGCATGACAGCCCATGAAACAAATTTTGAGAACGAACTATCAACTTTAACTATTTGAAGTCTATCAGCTAAACATAATTTAGCCCTTTTTAATAGAGAAGAGTGAAATATCAAATAATATCTTTTTGAAGACTATTTTCCATATTCGTTATGATGTAATTACGAAATTTGTTGCCCTTGGTTTCCCTGCTACAAACTCAAGTTGATAAACTAAAATATAAATCTTAATTAACTCAGTTAACCTATTACAGACTTTCTTTTCAAATACTTTCAAAATTGTACAAATGGGTCTATAATTAGTTACATCCTATTTTGAACCCGATTCAAAAATTAGTGATAGATAAGAAACCTTCCAGCATTCCTTTGGCTAGGTTAAGTTAGGTTAGGTTATAGTGGCTGTCCAAGATGGAAACGGACACACTTAGGCCAGTTTAATGGCCCATTGTGATACCACATGAGGCTTCCTCTTAAGCGCAATGGAACCAGCTTGAGTCCCTTACGAAACTGGAGACGCTGATTATACCGATATGATTTAGATCGTTAAAGAAGAATTCTCCTAGGTAATTCTTGCGTTTTCAGAGCAGGGAATGTGTAGAGAAGATAAAGAACCGTTTTTTCGTCTTCCTCGCTTCTTCCAGCTTCTGCAAAAGTCCTTTGAGAATAGTCTCGCCTAGTCTCGTGGCGTGCTTTCCTATTAGACAGTGTCCGGTTATGACACCTATTATCGAGCTTATATGCGATCTGCTTAGAGAGAGCAAGCACCTTGAACGTTTTATATCCAGTGTTAGCCAGATGTTTTTTGTAGCTTGACACTTGGTGATGTTGTTCCACCTGGTGCCTGCCCTCCTCACAGCGTCTTGCATTAGCAGCAGTTTACAAGTAGCGATCGGTATGCCAGTACTTGCCAAACGTGGTAGGATGGGCTGTACTGTACCGTTCCTGGCGAGTTCATCTGCCTTACAGTTACCTGGAATGTCTCTATGGGCCGGCACCCAGCAAATGTGAATATTAAACTGTTGCGCCATCTCCATAAGAGATGATCGACAGTTATGGACTGTTATAGAGTTTTTAGAGACAGAGTCCAGAGATTTGATAATGGCCTGGCTATCAGAGAAAATACGGATATCAGATGTTGATATCACGTTTTCTTTGAGCCAAGACAAGACTTCCTTAATCGCCAAAAGTTCCGCCTGGAACACGCTACAATTATTGGGAAGGCGGAATAAAATACTTAATTTCAGTCGTTCAGAGTGCACACCTCCACCAATCCTTTCTTTTGTTTTTGAGCCATCTGTGTAAAAATGGATTGACTCATCCTCCAAGAATGTCTTATCCTCCAAAAAAGATCTGGGAATTATAGAAATCTGGAAGTTTCTGTGGAATTGCAGTTGGAGGATGGTGTAGTCTGTGTGCTTTGGAATTGATTTTAAATACGTTAGAATTACGGAGTGGCCAATGTTGTTGTTAGTCCACTGCGACGAAGCTTTGAGGCGAAAAGCAAAGCTTGCAGATATTTCTTTGCTAAATATGTCAAGAGATTTAAGGTAGAGCTAGGTGTCCAGTGCCGCAGACGGGGTCGTGCGAGGCGATCCGCTTATACATAGGCAAGCTTTATTTAGCTTATCCCTGTTTATACCTTTTTTCTAAAGCAGTCCACCATACTGCCACACCGTACGTTAAAATCAGTCTGATTGCCGATGTGTATAGGCAATGCGTGATTCTGGGTTGTAAACCCCATTTATTACCAATAGCTTTTTTGCAAGAAAAGGGAGCTACAGTAGCTTTTTTTACTCTTTCCTGTACGTTGCGTTTCCAATTTAGTTTTTTTCTAAGACAAGACCCAGGTATCTAGCCTCGTCTGAGCATTTTAATTGGATTCCTTTAATATAGGGAGGGTTGACAAATGGAATTTTGCATTTCCTCGAAAATAAGACCAGATCGGTTTTGTGTGGGTTGACACCCAGTCCACACCGATCAGCTCAAAGTATTAGTCTATTCAAGGCATTTTGTAAGAGTTCTTTTAGGATGTTAAGATGCTTTCCTGAAACAGCTATAGCAACGTCGTCCGCATAGTCTATCACTCTGAAACTCTCCGCATCCAGACTAGTTAGGATTTCATTCACCACTAAGTTCCAGACACCTTGTGGTGTCTTTCTACTAACGAATTGTCTACCAGAAGAGTTGTCCAGTTTTGAGTTAATTATTCTGCTAGTAAGCATTAATTGAATTAACTCCCGAAGCGAACTCTTTACATTTAGAGATGTTAGTGCAGATGTGATTGCAGATGTGTCCAGGTTGTTAAAGGCACCTTCGATGTCAAGGAAAGCAACCATAGTGAACTCTTTATGATGGAGGGAATATTCGATGGTGCGTAACGCTGTTTCCACCGATTTACCTTTACAGTAGGCATGTTGAGACGAAGACAGAAGTCTTGTATCGATACGTGCCCTTAAATGTATATCAATAAATCTTTCCAAGGTCTTGAAAACAACTTTTACTTCTCTCCATGCCGAAGGCACATGGACCAGGTAAAGACAGGTGGTAAAAATTGCCTCAAGGATTGGTGCAATTTTATCAGTAGTCTTTTGTAACTGGGCTGGTATTATTCCATCTGGTCCTGCAGATTTAAATGGGTTGAAGCTGTTGAGAGCCCATTGTAGCTTATCCCTTGTGATCAGATCTTGTGGATATTTTGTATTTGAACTTGAACGTATATAACTATTGCAAGTTTCGGTAAGAGAACTACCAGGAAAGTGAGTGTCCAATAGTAAGTTCAGCGATTCATTACTTGAATTTGTACAGGAGCCGTCTGCATTTTTCAAGCAGCTTGGCATAGCTGGACTAGTTGAAAGAATTTTCCGTAACCTAAAGGCTTTAGAAGTTTCTTTTTCCTTTACCTTTTCTTTTCTTTTTACCTTAGTGCCTTCTTGTAGATTGTTAGGGATTCTTTGTAAGAGTCCCAGTGACAGGCTAGTCTTGCGGCTTTGGCCCAGTTGAAAAGTTTCCTGCATTCTTTCCTGAGCGAGTCAAGCTCTGAGGCCCACGATTGTGGTGGCCTCTTTCCTCTTATGTGTTAAGTGGACAAGCAATTCCTAGCGTTCTGTTCATAGCTGAGGTAAGGTCATTGACATTGTTGTCAAGTTCATTAGCGTTAGGGGAAGGACTAGATAGTCCAGGTTCTAGTAAACTCTGTAATGAGTTCCTGTATTAAGCCCAGTCAGTTTCGAAAAGTCAATGGATTCGGGTTATCATCCACATTTATATTGAACTGGATATATCTATGATCAGAGAACGAGTGTTCTTTGGATACTTTCCAGTCCGAGATCATATGGTGAATAGTATCTGAGACAAGAGTTATGTCTAAGACTTCTTGTCGAGTTTTAGTTATGAAGGTTGGTTCATTTCCAACATTACTTACTAAGAGGTTAGTACCAAGTTTATAATCAAAAAGAGACTCACCTCTGTCGTTGATATTCGAGCTACCCCATACAGTATGATAAGCGTTAGCATCGCTCCCAATAATTAGGCGGATCCTTTGCCTTTCCGCTTCAGCGACGACTTTCCCCAGAGTTTTTCCAGGGAGAGGGCCAAGGTGGTCATGGCCACGATACGCCAACGCTAGCCAGATGTATCTTTGTGGTGGTATCTTTGTCACTGAAATGATGGAGTAAAAATACATTAATGCCACGTTTCACTTGTATGCAAGATCTAGGTTCAGGAGTCCTGAGTCCTCGAACAACGGATCCCACAATCCATGGCTCTTGGATCAGGACAATGTGTTCCCCGTTTCTCGCCAGACGGAGGATGGAGATTAATCTGTACTAACTGCAGCATTTTGAATACAATTGGGCAACCTCCACCACGGTTTTGTTCTGATCCTCTGAGTCGGAGGATGAACCCAAGAGTTCGTCCTCGCTCAGAAAGATCATGTTAAGTTCATTAGCGTTAGGGGAAGGACTAGATAGTCCAGGTTCTAGTAAATTATGTAAGAGTTCCTGTATGAAGCCCAGTCAGTTTTCCGATAGTTTCGAAAAGTCAATACACTAGGGTTATCATCCACATTTATATTGAACTAAAATATCTTTTCAAAACATTGAGATAATAGCTTCTAGCTAATTTTTACTTATAAGAAACATTGTTTTCAACATTAGGACAAATTTTGAGAAAAATCGAATTGACAGTTTTCTTACAAAAAATAAAAACCTAAAAAAATGTATAAAAGTTGGTAAAAATTGATTTTCGACTCAAATATCGTTCCAAAAATTGTAGATATTGGCTTTTTACTACTTTTATCTTTCAAAAACTATTTTTTTTAACATTCAGTCAAATTTAAAAAAAAACGGAATTGACAGTTTTTGTACAAAAAATTAAAAACTTAAACAAAATTAACAAAAGTTGTGAAAAATTGGTTTTCGACTAAACTACTTTTATCTTTCAAAAACTATTATTTTTAACATTCAGTAAAATTATGAAAAAACGGAATTGACAGTTTTTGTACAAAAAATTAATAACTTAAACAAAATTAACAAAAGTTGTAAAAAATTGGTTTTCGACTAAAATATCTTTACAAAAATTAGAAATATTGGCTTCAAACTAATTGTATCTTATAAGAAATAATGTTTTTAACACCTGATACAATTTTGAGAAAAATCGAATTAACAGTTTTTTTTTACAAAAAATATAGCTCTAAAAAAAACAATACTAAAACTTGGTAAAAATTTACTTTCGACTGAAATAGCTTTTCAAAAATTAAAAACATTGGCCTCTGACTTATTTTATTTCACAGAAAATATTGTTTTCGGTATTTAGTAATTTTTATATAAAAATCCAACAGTCCGTTTTTTCATAAAAAATTAAATCTACATAAAATAGTACGCAAATTTGGTAAAAATTGATACGAGTACATATAGACAAAGCATTAAGCAAGACAAATCGACAGACGGGATGGGAAGTTATCAGTGTGGGTCGCATCCCAGCCTCTTTTTTTTAAAGTATTCATTTTGTATTAGATTTGTATATTAAGTAGATTATTAATTTCACAAAGGTCAAAATTAAACAGCTATAATTTAATTTTTTTTTATATTAAATACAAATGATGAACGGATGCTACGAATCTCAAGACGTAGCTTGTTAAAAGTTCTGGGTGCTACTGAGGAGTAAAAGTTTAGAAATTAACGATTGTTTTCATTTTTACAAAATTTTTTGCAAAATTGGCAAAAAATTGGTTTCCGACTCAAAATCTCGTTACCAAAAATAGATTATAAAATCATAACTATTTATATATGCTAAATGTGGTTGGTCATTTTAGGTTAATTTCTTAGAAGATGCCTTTACTTACTGATGTTCAAATGGTAGACATGTGCATTCAAGAGGACACAAGCGTCCACAGGTTTTTATCAAAACCCACCTCTGTCTATCAACTCCTACTCTCACCTCCCCGCGGTGAACATCGGGTGCCTAGTACTTCAACTGGAGATTGGGTTCCAACCCCAGTGGAAAGTTTTTGGGGGCAGCAAACGAGAGAGGGGGGGAGAGGTGTTTCCACTAAGGCGCCTCTCCTTATCCAGGCGGCAGCGGACGAATTCACGAGATGGAATCAACGGTGGCGTCTACAGTTCCAGTAAGGTTGAACTACTTAGTGAACACCTTATAGGGCTTCTTCGACATATTCGGAGCCCAGGCCTGTAAGGAGCGTTTTATCCGGCTCTTCTTCCTTGGAGTTATACTAAGGATCTGGCCCTCCAGGTTGGGGGTTGTGCCGTCGGGGTGACTTCCTGGCCACGTAAAAACATCATAGTTTCGAAGCACCAACAAGCCTCGGATACAGACGGATTTACTGTTGACAACCCACGCAAACGAAATAAGGACAACGAACTTCGGATATGTACGTGGAATGTTAGGTCCCCAGACCACGTGCAGCCGAACAATTAGCGGAAGTCCTAAACTGCTGCAAGGCAGATATTGCAGCCATCCAAGAAGTGCGATGGGATGGACCGGGCAAACGCAAACTAAAAGACTGCGATATCTACTACGGCGACTGCTACCGAGAACAAAGACGGCGTCTATTTGGGTGTGCATTTGTTGTTGAAACTAGACTTAGGCAAAAAGTCTTGAGTTTTAACAGTGTGAATGAGCTCCGTAAATTTTACCAAAAGGTAAAAAAAACCTCCCAAGGGTACCAGCCACGAACCGAAGCCTGTAAAGACGATCAGGGGAACATCGTAGTAGAACCGCAGTCGATGCTGAGAATATGGAAAGATCAATTCTCCAAATTATATAACGGCGATGACGAACAGAATGCCGCTGTAAGGGAGATAGAACCAGTCAACCTCGGCGACGTAGATCAACAATTCCGCCTACCCGACCTTGACGAAGTGAAGATAGCTATATCCAAACTTAAGTCAAACAAAGCTGCTGGAGCTGACGGCATTGCTGCCGAACTATTCAAAGCAGCAGGCGATGACTTGGTACGGAGCATGCAAAATATGGTCGGAAGAAAGCAGTGGAAGTGGAGTCTCAGCATAGTTTGCCCGATACATAAGAAAGGAGGCCCTCTAAACTGCGCCAACTACAGAGGCATCAGTCTCCTTAACATTGCGTATAAGATCCTCTCTGCAGTATTATGTGAACGTCTGAAGCCATTTGTCAACAACCTGATTGGTCCTTATCAGTGTGGATTTAAACCAGGAAAGTCCACTATCGACCAAATATTCACACTACGGCAGATCTTGGAAAAAACCCAGGAGCTTCAAATCGATACCCACCATCTCTTTATCGATTTTAAAGCCGCGTATGACAGCATCTGTAGGAAAGAGCTCTACCGAGCAATGTCTAGTTTTGGCATCCCTGTCAAACTTATCCGTTTGTGTAGAATGACGAATGACGATGGAGAAAGGTCGGAAAAGATCTTACCGATTTATTTGATGTCAAAAAAGGTTTTAGACAAGGCGATGCACTGTCACGCGACTTCTTCAACATCGTTCTGGAAAGAGTTGTGCAAAACTCAACCGGCAACACTAGAGGCACAATCTTTCAAAGGTCCATCCAATTACTCGGATACGCAGATTATATTGACATAATTGGAAGATCAAAGCGTGATGTGAGTGGAGCGTTTTTGAGCATTGCGACGGAAGCGAAGAAGATGGGTTTAGTGGTCAATGAGAGCAAGACCAAGTATATGCTGTCATCAAAAAAGGACACTGAACGACGACGTCTTGGACAAAACGTCACCATGGACAGCTATAACTTTGAGGTAGTTAAGGACTTTGTCTACCTAGGCACCGCTCTTAATGCAGACAACGACACCAGCGCTGAAATCAAACGAAGAATAACTCTTGCACTCTAAGACACTCATCATCCCGGTTCTCATTTATGGCGCTGAGGCCTGGACCCTGTCAAAGAAAAATGAGAGCGTCTTAGGATGCTTTGAGAGAAAAATTCTTCTGGCGATTTTTGCGGTCCCGTACGCATAGATGGAGAATGGAGGAGAAGATATAACGACGAACTGTACGGGCTGTACAGCGACACTGACCTAGTTAGCAGAATCAAAGTCCAACGGCTTAGATGGCTAGGTCATGTAGAGCGGATGGACATCAACGCTCCAGCCCGGAAGGTCTTCGAATCCAATCCCGAGGGACGGCGCAGTAGAGGAAGACCGCGACTCAGGTGGCGCAGACAGCTAGCTAGGGACCGAGCTGGCTGGAGACGCTTGTTGGTTGAGGCCCAGGTCCGCCCCGGACTGTAGCGCCACCTTAATAAGTAAGCCTTTACTTACTGAAATGACGTTCCTTTTTTTATAATTAACAAGCATTAACTGTGTTTATGTTTTAACACAGTGCGATCATTAGGAAAATAGAAAAGCATTTAAGAGAAAGGAGATAGGTCTTAAAGTTTAAGCAATAGTTGTTTTTTTTTATTGTTGAAGGCCTAGGTGGTTCAAGATTTGTTCAAATCCACCCATAAATGAGTTGAGTTGAGATCGGGGAACTGTGTCATTCTTTTTTAAGACCATACACATTTTTGGGTCAAAATCGAAAATTCGAACTTTCTTAAAAATAGACCGATTGATTTGTTTTAATTGTCGTTAATTTTTGTTTTACTTGGCTTCTTTCAATATAAAACAAATATTTTTGTATTGCTCCAGAGAGTGCGTACCACAAAATGTTTTTAAACTAAAGTTGAAACATTTTATAAAATAACGCTCTAACGATTTTCATATAAACATTTTGAAAAATTAAAGTTATTTTTTGAAAAAATCAAAAGACGTCTAAATGTTTGGAAAAAAAAACTTTTTTGCACATTTTTAAATTTTTAAATATAGGAACAAATTTTAAACAGACTGTTTGGATACATGAGCAAGTTCGTGTATTTTATTTAAATAAATCTCAAACCCACACCAAAATCTTAAAAAAAATGTTAAACCTCTGACCTTTTTGATTCTTGTGTGCTCATCACTTCGATTTTCTTTCGAATGCAAAATATGACTTACACTAACTACTGCAAAAAAACAAAATTGACTGTGATTACAAAAACAACGTTTTGAATTAAGCCCAAATTCTACGCCACTGCTTTTTATTTATCGAATAACTCTCCTTATATAGAAATGATGTGTATGTATACTATATACATAAGTACATAACTTTACTAACTAACGCTGAATGAAATACACCGTTATTAATATCAATCAATCAATTTAAGTTTTGCTTTTTGACAATGAAAAGCATATACATCCACCAAGAGTTCCAGTTCGGTCAGTATTCAGTTGCAATTTGACACGCTAAGAAGGATTAAGCTCCTGTACCTTTCAAGTTTAAACTTTTATTCATTCATCTTAATAGCTTCAAATAACACGTGTTTTTTTAAATTTAGCGATTTTTAAATATTATTTGTCTTGTTATAACATCGTTTTTGTTCTTAAATTTTTGACCATCAATATGACCATCGATGCCAATTATTATTTTGACATCAGAGAAGAATACCCTAATCTGGAATCGGAAATTCGGGGCATACTTATGGCACATGCTCAGAATGGAGCAACGATTCAACAAATTCGGGGTAAATAGATCAGTTTTAAATTGTGTGGACCGATTTTTTTTGAAATAAATATTTTGTTTAGATGACTTTCTTAGTCTAACGGGTGAAAGGTTTCCCGTTTATGAAGATGTCACTGATTTTCTTTTGACCATTCCATACGTGACTGCTATGTGCAACGAAAATGGCACACGAATTTTCAACATCATGCCTTCGGAGAAGACTCGTCATGTCTACGATATGGTCATTGGCCAAAAACCTCCTCCCTATAACAAGCCACCATCCTATCATTCATCGTTTGGACCGAACAGTTACAATTGGAATACCAATAATAACAACTTGTATAGCAACCGACCATCTTCTGTACGGACTCGATCGGATAAAAATAGCTCACGCAGTGAATCGGAAGGCTTCTATGAGAACATAAACTGCTTCTTCGAGGACAACTACCAATACTTGTAAGTAATTTTAGTGTTTTAGGGTTGATCATTAGCCTCTTTTTTTGAAAAAAAGTCTTCTCCTCTCTTTCTCTCAATATCTTAAAATTTGACAAGTCGGTACTTTAACTCATGTTGTCAAAAATGATTTAATCCCAGCATGTTAATTAGGCTCCATGCTAAACGGTATCTGACATATTTTTTTAATTTTTACGAACAGCCATGTCTTAATTTTGGCTTAAGATAACTGTATTAATTTTGAGCTGTTAATTTTAGTGTTTTATTTGCATTGTGTACATTAGAAAGAAGGTACTATTTAATTAGACTTTAAGTTTTGTCGAACGAATGGCATTTGATTTTAATAAAATTTAAAAAAGAATTATAGTTACTTTGGTTTGAAGCAAGCTTTTTACAAATACAAAATTGAAAACATGAGCTCAAGTTAACATACAAATCATTTGTGAGCTTGTTTTTCTAGTTATTCAAAGTGTATCATCAAATTTTGTAATGACGAGTTCTAGCGAGTTAGACGAGTTTAGCTACCAAGATTAATCGTGAAATTATTGCCTAAAAAGGGTTGTTTGCTTAATTTAAAAAAATAAATTAATATATATTAATTTTTAACTTTCCATATGAAGTTATTGTAATCGGTCTGATTTTTCAAATTGAAAATTTCGACACTTCTCGTCGTTCAAGGTCCCTAAAGTCTAATTAAAGGATTTTTAAAGATATTATGTCTGTGTATGCGTATGTACGTTTATTCGTATGTCCGTACGTTCGAGAAGCTTTTTTCGTCGTCCATATCTCAAGAACCCATAGCGACTTGATTTAAATTGAATATTATATATTGCGACGTGATATTAAACTAATATAATTATTAAAAAATGCAATTAACGGTTGTTTGTATAAATCAAAAAAAAATTAACAATAAAAATGATTTTCTCCTCGAATATTTTACCAACTAAAAATGATTTTATCTCCAAAATAATTGGGTGCAACGTAGCATAACGTTTTTTACAGCTGGTAAAATTTTGAGAAAATTAACAGTTTTTTTACAAAAATAAAAACCTAAAAAAACATTACTTAAACTTGGTAAAAATTAATTTTCGATTCAAATATCTTTTCAAAAATTAAAAACATTGGATCATAACTAATTTCGTTTTATAAAAAAATTGGTTTTGGACATTGAGTAATTTGTTTATAAAAATCCATTTAACAAAACACGAAAACCTACAAAAACAACAAAAAAAACTGTTAAGAAATGACACAAAATATATTTTTTATGAATATATTGTTTAAGTTTAAGCAAGACAAATCGACAGACGAGATTGAAAAATTATCAGTGTAGGTAGCATCCCAGCATCTTTTTTTCTAGTTATTCAAAATGTATCATCGAATTTTGTAATGACGAGGTTCGTTAAAACCTTAAGCAGGAGCTAAAAGAAATTACTGCCTAAAATTACTGTTTGAAATGGGCTGTTGTTCTTTTAAAAACTAACACATACTCATTTTTTCCTTGATAATATTGAAAAATTTTCTACTGTTTAATATAACTACTATATAATAGAAAATAATTTTAATCAAAACCAAAATGTAGTTAATTTTTTTGGGATAATATTTTGATTCATCAATCAATTGCCTTTCATTGAATATTTCAAAATTTGTTATTTATGAATATTCAAATGGAAAATTAGTTTTTTAAAAATATAGTGTTCTAAAGATTTTCTTTATAGTACAAGGGTTAAACTAACGTGTTTGTGAATTCAATTTCAAAAGTTGTCTTACTTATTAATTCCTTATTTATTATTTCATATGTACATACATACAATGGTGGATCCAGGGGGGGCGGGGGGTGTCATAGGGGTCATGACCCCCCCTGGGAGATAATTTGTTTGCTTTTTCGTAGGAATTTCCTTCAATTTAATACTAATCGTATTGCGTTAATGGATATGACCCTAATACATTATTTATATTTATATTTTACCTCCTTAAACTTTGTTACTAAAAGTACTACTTTTGACTGAGGACTGGACCAAGAACATAATGTGAATCGAAAATTCAGCCTTTTCCAAAACGCCTCACAAATTCACCAATTTTTGACCAACTGACGATCCAGGGGGGGGGGGTTTCTGATATGAGATATTAGTAAAGATTTTATCTATAGATTTTTTAGTAATTTAACGACATTCACCAAAAAGTGGTTTGCTGTCAAAAACAACTTAAATGTTTGTTCTCATTTTAGAATTTGAAAAAAAAAAACTTTAGTAATGATTTAAATTATGTTCATGAAAATTGTTTCTAAGAAAAACAGCAAATATTCAGGTTCTTAAGAAAAAACCTTGAATAAGAGATCATCAATTTTATATTAAGTTGCCTTTAAATTCATTTGGGTACCCCGATTCCGTCCGTCTGTCTCTCTTTTCTGGCTCCTACAGTCCAAAAAATTGTGTTGATTGAAATTAAAGTTTTCAGCCGATTAGCGTAAGGCTTTTTTTTTTATTTTATTAATACGAAAAATCAGGGCCGTCTTTAATATTTTGGGGGCCCTGGGCACTGTTCGAAAATGGGGCCCCTTTATGATTATATACAAATGTTATGTTATGTTATAAAGGTATACAGAAAAAATCACATAGCTTTGAATTGATATTTATTCTTTTTGTTTTTGAAATAAATATTTTTTTTTAATTCATTAAAAAGATAATTAGTTATTGCAGCATTTAAAACATAAACATAAACAAAGTAAAAATAAAAACAAAAAATAAATATTTCGTATAAAAATTCAAAATAAAATAAACAAAATTTAATGAAGGGGTGTTTTTTCATTTTCGTGTCGACTAATTTTCAAGTGGTCTTTTAAATACAGGCATTCAGCGTGTAGTTCATCCCATTCATATCTCTGGTGTAAAATTTAGCAAAGATTTGCAGTTCTGTTTTAAGTCTTCTGAATTCAGATTTTTGAATCGAAAAAAGTCAAAACGTTGGTCAATCTTCGTATACGAACCTAGTTGCTGTTTAAAATGAACGCTTAGTGTGTCGACAATGGGAAGAAGGGTTTCAATTTTAAATCTTTCTTTCCCAGTCAGAATTACTGAGGGTCCAGAGCCGTCAAAAAAAGTCTGGCGTGAGCATCTACACCTCACCCTTTCAGAAAGGTTTCCGGGTTTTTTGTCTGGCTGATGAATCAAAGTTATTAAAATTGTCCCTGAGTCCAATTATAAATTCATCTATTGCACTCAGCAATATCCAGGGTAATATTTTGGTTAGGAAGTAAAGTACTTGTTTTGTTAATTTTTTGCAATACAGAGTTCCAAAGTTCTGTAAGTACGGTAAATTCAAGTTTCTACATTTTTTTGCAAAGACTAAATGCTTCCTCTCTGGCCTCTCGTGCCAGTCCTAAATCGTTCGCTATAGACATCAAAGCTTCTTCAATTTCTTGATGACATTTATATAAGGCGCTGATGCACTAATCAGCTCGCGCCAACCATCTTGTTTGAGAAAGACTTTTTAAAACTTTTTTTGGACCTAAATGAGCAGTCAACACACTCCATCGATGAGAAGATACCGAAAAGAAGTTATACAATTTTTGAACAATGTCAAAGAATTTGGTTGCTTCTAAGACACACCCAGTGGCACCCAGCGGCATGAACTACCAAGTTTAATGAGTGCCCTGCATATGGTACAAAAGTGGCAAATTTACATTTTTCTTTTATTATTACCTGCAGACCAGAAAACCTTCCTGACATATTTGCCTCGTTGTCGTAGCTTTGGCCTCTGATATCTGTTATCAATCTGTTATCAAAATGTCATGATCCTCTAAAAACTTTAGAATGGTTTCCGCTAAATAATCAGATCTATGTTCGTTAATTGGAATAAAATCCAAAAACCTTTCAACGGGCTCGTCTTACGTAGCGAATAATAAATATTAGTTGATCAATATGAGACTATTAACGTTAATTGAAAAATATTTTGCCATTTTGACATCTTTTACAAAAATTTTCAAGACCTGTCTTCCCATGAGATGAATAAATTCATTGCAGATATTTGCTGAAAAAACGCATGATCACTTATTGGATCTCCAAATTTGCTTAAATGATCTGCGAGAAATCGGTCAAACTCGCTAAGCAACTCAATGCATCCCAAACAATTCCCGTTATTGGGAGATCCGAGAATCTCATTGTTACCGCGAAATGGAAGTCCTCTCGAAGCTAAAAACTTTACAACAGCTACAATCCGAGTTGTTGCAGTTTCATGATTAGGGCCCTGCCCCTGGCTTTTTGATCCGGAATTTTTAGAAAATGTGGAGGACGAAATGTTTTCAACTTGGGAAGATGACTACTCATTGTCATGCAGCTCGCCTTTTTAAATAAAAATAAATGTATACATATTTCTGAAGAAACTAACTTATGAAATAAAAATGTGTGCTTGAACATTTTAAATTTCTTTTAACGAATGAAGTTTGGACATTAAGCATCAAAGCGCATTGAAATTTCTGGATTAATGTATTGATTATTAATTACTTGCAGACGTTTCTCCTGCAATTGAAGTGAAATACGATGTCAGTTTTGGTAATTTTTCAATTATTTCTTTCTGTTGTTTAGATTTCTTTCTTTTCTCGGATCCACATATGTACATATAAATTCCAAGGGAATGTGATTTAAATTGTTCAGCAAAGGTTGTTGTTCAGCAAGGAAAGTACGAATTCTGATCATTCATTATGCATCTAAAATTGTATCGAAATATTTTTTTTCCAGAAAATAGACCAATAGAGGTTAAGTAATGTTTCAGCAATGTGGGGGCCCCTGGTGATTGCCCAGTGGGCCCAGTGGTAAAGAGGGGTCTGCGAAAAATAGCAGCAATCCCCATACAAATTTTTTGGTTAAAACATGTGATTTTCTTAAACTGTCTGTAAATTTTGTGTTCTTTCTACAAGAAAAACATATTTAGGTATTCCTCCAGAAGGATACCCCTCAAAAATCTTCATTTTGCTTTTAAATTTTCCCAAGAACTAAAGGACCGATTTCAAATTGATGATGATTTTTTATGATCAAAAATTTATTTATTTTTATTTTAAGAAAAAAGAAAAAGCGAGTACTGTTGTCAGGGATGGAAAAAAGTTAATTAATCTAAATTTTTTTTAAAATAAAATGGCATTTAAATTTTTGTGAAAAATGTATTTTGCAGGTACATTTTTAAATCTTAAAATACCTATAAACAGACTTTTTGGAAGAAATTAGCAAGAAATTCAAAATTAGGTGTCGCAACAGTCCGTTGTGAACCAGGGCCTAGTGATTTACAACTCTCAACCATTCCTGTGTGCGAGTACTGTTATCAGGAATGGAAGGGACCTACAATTTTAGACCGAATCCGAACGGCTAGTTTGAGAAAGCACTTTATCATGACAAGAATTAATCTTGGAGAATTTGTCAATTCCTCGCAAGAGGCAGTACCCGTGAAAAAAAGTTTTAGGTGGCACAGGCAGCGATCGAACTCAAGACCTCTCGCATGACAATCCAACTAACCATCATGACACTGGTAAAATAAAATAAGCATTTTATTTATTTCAAAATTGGCTTTATGTTGAAAACAAAAGATCTTAAAAAATTAAATAAATCTACTTTTGAAGTGAGTTTGCATTGGATGCTCTAGAACTAATATTTAAACACGAATTTTAATAATATAAATGTACCAAAAACAGCAAAAGTGACACTTTTGTTAAACTAATAACTAATTGAAAAACATAATAAACGGGTCATATCTTTTGATATACAAGCTTTGAATCTCTTGAGATTTGAAGTGAAAAGTGATTCTGAAACGTGTAATTTGTGAGTGGAACACAAACGTTTTCTCCCAACTTATTTTTTTAATTTAATTTTTTAGAGGAAATGTACTTAAAAGCACCTATTTCCTCAAATTCAAGAACCAAGCATTTTTCTCTCTAAAATTTTTAAGTTTTGTTGACTCCTTTAAGATCGACGAGTAAGCAGACTGATAGCGATAGTAATAACAGACTCCTGAAAATTGAGTTCAAAAAAACTTCGTCACAAAAAGTCCGAAATTTCTTCATATCAGATCCTCTTAATTTCTGGATTTTTGAATTTTTTTAGCGTTCTTAGCATAAATAGAAATGGATGCAAGAAAAGTATATTTTATTTTTGGAAGAATAGCTACGTTTCAAAACAATTTCTTACATTTCTGCGAAAATTGCAGCAAAAACCACCTTAACTATTGTGTTTTAGATCTTTAATATGGCATATTTAGAAAACTTTTGGATTCTGGGAATGCTTTCATATGCAGGGAGTCATACACATTAAATAGTTATACCATACTTTGCTGGGCAACAGTGTTCTAAAATAATTTGATAACTAAAGTTATCATTTTAGTAATTAAAATGTGTAAAAGTTAGGTTAATATAATCGTACACATTATGTTATTTAAATTTTGTTAGCCTCCTTTACAAAACATTAAACAACATTTTTAAGCGGAGAGTAAAAACTCATCTAAGTGTGTGCCCCCCCCCCCCCTGATGAAAAGTCTGGATCCGCCCTTGCATAAAAACATTAAAATCTGTTACTATATTTTGTCTATTTTTTTTTTATAGATTCAACCGGTTTAATAATAGAGAAGATATTGCAAATAATTTAAACAACAACAATCTAAAAAACATTAACAATAATCAACAATGTCCTCCAGTGAACAGTTTCACAAATAACTTAAATTCAAACAACGATGACGGACTATTTAAAAAACCACTTCCAAAAAACCGTATTTACACCAGTAGCCAAGGACCACCATCTCCAACCACAACGAAAAGCCACCATGACCAAGAATGGGGTTTAATTAACGACTGGTCTCAGGATGCTCATCTTTTTGATTTTCAACTATTGGGCGATGATTTTATGTTGTATTTGGCCCGCATGGAATTGAAATGCAAGTTCAAGCCAGGTTTGTCCTAAGTTTTTACATGTTTAATTCCAAATGAAAATTGTTACATTATTTCTTTTGACGAAATATTTTAAGATGAAAAAGTTCTGCAATCAGGACTTTGTATTTCGGGGCAAACCATTTCAGCAGCCACTAAGCGAATCAGCCAACTAAGCTATGTTAACAAACGTATGATTATTAACATTGGCTCGGTGGATATATTGCAGGGAAAGCCTTTGGTTAAAATTCAACATGATTTCTTAGAGTTACTCTCGGTCTTGAGAGAACGAGGAGTTATGCCAATTGTCACCACTTTAGCACCATTAGCTTTGTTCGGACATGTAAAATCAATTAAGGATCGATTAGAACGGTTCAATGTTTTTATTAAACAAAGAGCTCCAAAGGTAATCGATATATGGTCATGTGTGGTGAATGAGAAATCACAAACGCTATTTGATTGTTTCCAAGGGTAAGTTTTATAATTATTTATATGAGCTGTTGAGTGCACTTTTTATTTTTTTTTTTTAAAGTCATTGAAGTTGTTGTTCCAAATGAGTTGCAAAAATAATGTTTGTATTTAAAAAAATGAAATTTGAAATATATTTCTGTCCATAGATTATGGTCGCTTACAATGTCTCAACAAAGTACAAACTAACCCTTAAAAGTTAAAAATATTTCTTTCAACCTAATTTTCTTTAAAATGTGCCACTCAGCAAGTGAACCGTGGACGTTTTCCTTAACAAACATATGTTCGATATATTTTATTTATTTTTAGTCAACCACGTCAAGTCACCGGGAGTCATGTTTCGTACTTATTTTGGAACAAAATTGGCCGGCAACGAATACTGAAGAAAATCGAATCTGAAATTGAATATTAACTTAAACCTGATCATGATATCCTCTTAGTTATTTTCTTTTTATGGTTTCTATTCAAGACTTGACATTAGTTTTTTTAAATTATTTATGTATGTATTGTTTGTTTCCTAGATGAAATTATAATAGTCCACTGAAATTTAACTTATGAAAGAGCTTTACAGTCTAGGTGGCGATTGTTTGATTACTCAAGGCATTGCAGTTTTTAAAAGAGTGAACAATTTCTGGTGGCTTGGTTCTATACAAGTACAAAATCACCACTCGTCCAGTAATTTTTAAGTTTAATTGTTGAATAGATTAAGAAGTTCTGGTCAAATTTTTGGTCAAATAGAACATTCAATAAATAGGGTACCAATTTATTGAAAGTCCTATGAGGATAGCAATCAATCAAATATTCGACCCGAACGATGTTCCAATTTTAGACCTAATTTTGATTGAAAACATCTCTTACATAAGGCTTTCGATAAATGGGGTACCAAATTTCTCGAAAGCCTTATTAGGTATATTCAGTCAATATTAGTACTAAAACGGAACGGTTTATGTCTCAATCAGACTAAAAATATTATTCGACTGGTGTTTTTGTAAATGTTTGCACTAAAGTTATCGGCCATTGTCGATTTTTTTAAAACAGCAGACATAAAGTAAGTTACCTAACGGTCGCTTTATTTGTTTACTAGAATTTATTTAAACACTCACTGTGTCATTGTGATGTTTTTAAAAATGTTGAATAAAGAAACTCACTTGCTCTTTTTTATTTTGTACCGAACAATTTTAAAGAAAACGAATACTAGTGGACTAATATAAAACCTATACTTGTTTGATCATTATGTTTAATTTATTTATTGTTAAGTTTAATGTAATTTAAATGTTGTTTGTCAATTATTTGTAAATTGTTATCTGTAGGCATATATTTGTATATTTATTATTTTGTTAGATTTTTGCCGGCATTAGATTACGAAGAAGCCGTTAATCTTTTTTAAACTTTTATCTGTGCACAATAAATATTTAAAAGATTTTTAACGGTAGTCTAGTTAAGTTTGTAAATCTATAAAATTCTCTTTAATAAATCACATCCATGGATGATTTAAAAAAAGAGAGATTTATAGCAAAAATATTTATAGAAGTTTAAGTTTTTCTTGTGATATTGTTAATTTAATATTAGTAAGTTTGTTTAAATTGTTTATATTTAAAAAAATTATTATTTATTTTGTTATCTACTTAGAAATCAGTTTAATTAAATTAGTCTAGATATTGTTACCCACCTTGAAGTGTTAAGATTGTCTTTTTCCTATGAATTTGCATATGTTTTTCTTTGGTGCATCTGAAAAATTCTGCATAATTTATGTGAAAGATTCCATCTTAAATTTATACATGTTCAAATTTTCAAATCGATTCAAAGTTATTGTAATTTTAAGGATATTTTAGTTGTTAAAATAAAACGCATAGTCTTAAGTCTAATCAATTTTTCTTTGAATTTAATTTTTGAAATCGTTCATCAGATAGTTGACTTGAACGTTACACAAACAAAAGACTATTTTTCTAAAGGATTAAGATGTCCTGAACTCGAAGCTTCTCTTTAAATTTTCCTATTAGATTAGGTTATTAAAAACTGTTGAACTGTTTAAGGGGAAGACTGCAGATGGCTATTTCTCTGGAGCATAAACCGTTAAGATAATGGTAAAAAAAGGTTAGGTTAGAAATCTTACGACAATGTTTAAGCGAAGTTAATGATCTAATGATGGTTTTATAACCAATTAATTTATATGCTCGTTCAGTACTGTCCAAGAGGCTTAAGTAACTTGGAGGAGCAAAAGCTTGGGAGTTATACTTAAGCTTTGGTCGTGTATAACAAATTTTGGAGATATGGCGTATGTGATCGTTCCACTAGAGGTTGCTGATACACATACCGAGATAATCGAGTTCTTCAGTCTTATTGAAGCAAGTGCCGTGCCATGTCTGATGGCAAGGGGGTATATCTTACTTTAACGATAAAAGACAGCATTGGGTTATCGAAGCATTAAATTCCACGCAATTTTTATTCCCCATGCTTTATTACCAACGCTGTTTAGGCGGGAATTTAATAAGCTTGTCATATTTGGTCTTAGCAGTTTCACTTCCGAAGAAGTGGGATGTGAGTCTAAAACCGAATATGAAAAGCTAAAGGTAAGTCATAGCGAAAAAATGTATTGGATTAAAAGTTGCACACAGGATATCATTAATAAAAATGAGGGAGAGTGTTGAAACAGAGCTTTGGGCACACCAGCATTTCTGTTTTGGTTTTGAGAATAGAATCCATCCAATATACTACTTGAATTGAACGATCCGAAAGGTAATTACTAATCCAATGAAGGCAGGATTCATAAAACCGAAAGCACGCATTTTTGATAAGAGAACCTTACTAACTTCAATACGATGTAAACAATTGCTCCACTGTTCGGTGAGATGAACCATGAAACCACCATTGAACTTATTGCTGTGAAAGCCTTACTGTCGGTCATAAAGAAGCTTTTGATCTTCGAGGTATTTCTTGAGCTGATAATTAAACAACGTTGCATGACCTTGAAAATACTCATACGTACATAAGTGCAATCGGTCGTAATTGGGGGTGACGAAGATTGGCCTTTCTTGTTAATTTGCTGGACTATTGCTGTTTTCAATCCGCTCGAAACCTGAGGAGTATAACAGATGAAAAAGCTTACCTCTTCAGAACAATAGGGGGGATACCATTCGGATGAGCGGATTTATGTTGGTTAAGATCTCTAAGGATTCTTTGCCTAGCAAAGGAATTATCTTTCTTTAAAGAGCTTAGTAGGTAGAAATGGCGATCTCAAGGCAACCTAGCCTGAGATCCAATTAGCGCTGTAGTGCGCCGTTTTGATCCTTTGATTGAAAGCCATAGATTGATAGAGAAGCTTCATAGCGATTATGTTAGAACCATTTTGTCGCATTGAGAAAAAAGATTAGGTCTCTAATCTTTGTCTCAGATAGCTCATCGAGTTCTTGAAAGAATGCTTTTCCAAAGCATTACATTCTGGTGTTTACCAAAGTAGGAGACTTGCAGAGGAAATGGATTATGGTTTCACTTTCTCTTTGGTCACTACAGCTACGGCAAGAGGTGTTGTAAGAGATACCCAACTTCATGCAGAACTCCTATAGGCCAATGTCCGGTACAAACCACAAAAATCCTGGCTATGTCTTGCCTTGGCCTGCAGAGAAGATCGTTTGTACGGGTTTTGTTATAGGTGGGCCATATCTTCCTAGATATAATGCAGTTGGGTAAAAAGCTCCATCTTCGGTTTGATTCAGTTTGGTAGATAGAAAAGATTTTACCCTTCATAGCACCAAGAGGAATGTTAACCATTTCCGCAAGTGAGCTATGAAGAGCCGATCCTTGCCTGGCTAGCTCGTAAGCCCGTTCATTTCCCACGATACCACTATGGCCCGGAACCCAGATCAGGGTGACACCGAGGTTAATATTCAGGCTCGCAAGCTCATCCTCATCGCGACATTGCTGGACCAATTTAGATGAGGATATGGCCGAGTAAATGGCTGTGACATCTGCCTGACTGTCTGTAAAGATAGCCGCATTTCGGTTTTGGTTTGGGTTTTGTTTAAGTAACTTGCAAGCCTCCCTTATTGCCAGCAGTTCAGCCTGAAAAACGCTAGCAAAGTCAGGAAGCCTTAAGGATTTGGCTACATTTACGGACTCAGAAAAGATCTCAGAACCAACTCCTCACTCCATCTTTTACCCGTCAGTAAAGATGGTTGTTTCGAAACCTATCGACACGATGTCATCCTCCCAATCTTCTATCGATGGGAAAATAACCTTAAAACCCTTACTAAGGTTCAAAGTAGGAGTGCAGTAGTCAGTGTCTACCGAGATAATTTCTTAGCGAATCAATTTCGTAGTGTTGCTGTGACCATAAGGTTTTGACAACCAGCTATTTGATTCCTTCAGCCTAATAGCGCTGCAGGAATAAAAAGGTCGATTGGTAAAAGATCAAAAATAACGTTTAAGGCGTCCGTTGGGCAAGTACGCAAGGCCCCTGTGGTGCCCATGCAAGCTGTTCTCTGAACCTTCTTTAGCTTATTAATATTATAGGCTTTGCTAAGAGCAGGCCACCACACAATCGAACCATATGTTAAGATTTTGCGTACTACGGCTGTGTACGTCCATCAAATCATCATCGACTGAAGTCCCCACTTTTTGCCGAAAGTTTTGCTGCAGGCGTAGAAGGCAACACAGGCCTTCTTAACCTGTGCTTCAATATTTAGTTTCCAGTTTAGTTTAGGGTCGAGTATAACTCCCAAATATTTTGCATTGGAAGATAATGATAGGATTTGACCGTTGAGTCGAGGTAGCGTGAAGGGCGGTACTTTAGTTTGGGTGGTAAAGAGCAACAGTTCAGCTTTACTTTCGTTAACTCCTAGTCCACAACAAGTGGCCCAATTGCTAACTTTCTTCAAAGCTGACTCCGTGATTTCACTAATCATAGAGGTGTACTTTCCTGACACCAATAGCACCAAATAATCCGCGTAGGCTACCGCCTTCACTCCACATCTCTCTAATTTAACGAGAATTGTATCCATGACCAGAAGCCATAGAAGAGGCGAAAAAACACCACCCTGGGGTGTTCCCCTACTCACGTGTTTTGTTGCGATTGTATTGCCTAGAGTGGCTCGAATCTTCCTACCACTGAGCATGGAAATAATCCATTCTCGAATGAAGTCTTCTACACCGAACTTAACGAGCGATTCTTAAATGGATTCTGTAAGGAAGTTGTTAAAAGCACCTTCTATGTCTAGGAAGGTGGCAAGAGTAAATTCTTTATAATGGATTGTTTGTTCTACAGTACGCACTACCTCATGGAGGGCAGTCTCCGTAGATTTGCCCTTAAGATAAGCATGCTGAGAGCTTGCTGATGACAGGGCTTGCTTGTAAATTTTAAGAGAGTCTTTATAAGGTTGGTAAAACTTATCTTTGTGGCAGATATTAAAAATTGTCCTCGTCATTTAAAGAGCTAACAAATATAGTGTTATTGACAACAAGTGTAAGAAACGAGCAAGAGGAAGAATCCCTTCCCATTTTTTACAATTACCAAACATTTTTACTGCTTTGGGACATTTTTTCGACATAATTTTTGCTGATATGTAAAATTGGTTCGTCGAATATGGACGTTACTTGGCTTGCTTGATTTTTTTTTAGCTTTCCTCAGTAGGGTTGGCTTTGCAGCCTATCCTTAGGTCTGAGCATTTAATTTTGTTTATTGTTCTCATTTCCAAAAGAATCAACAACATTCATTTTTGTGCATTTATCTTTAATCGAGTAAAAAGCATTAAAAATCACATGGAATTTTCAGTAAGTATTTATCGTAAATTTGTTGCCCAAAATTTTGTGTGTAAAAATTTGTACCGACAGTCAAGCATTAGGAGGACACTAAAATGAATTGAAATCTTTGTATACAAATCATATATTCCGTAATTTCCGCTTAATTGCTCTTCGCTTAATTGACCGAAAACATAGCTTTAAAAATTTTTCAATATACATACAACAATTGACCCTAAAAAATGCAACTAACAACCTGTTATAAAATGGCCAGTGCAATTGAGCGGGAATTGATGGCTGAAATACAAACACGCTTTAGGTTCAGCATCGCCTGACGTTTACGATTTCATCCATAGGAATTCAATGCGGGCTATCACAACGGAGCTTCGTCCTCACGTTTCGTTTGACAATCGTAAGGAAAAGAACGTAATGTGACTCTAAACGGAAGCTATAGTTCAATTATCTGAACATTTGCTTTGTCACAGCTCAACAGCTGTAAAAAAATGTCAACAAAGAAAATATTTGCTCTTTGGAGGGATGAATAATAGAAATGTCATTCAAAGTGACCTCGAAGCAAGGCCACCGTAACGCAGACGAAGCTGAAGCGTGTTTGTGATTCAGCCATGAGCATTTTTTTACGTTTTACGTAGCTGAAACGTGGCGTTGCGAACCAACCTCGCCCCTATTGTCTCCCAACCATACAAAGGCCACATAAGATTCCACTTTTTGAACAAACCCGTAAAGCACCTAAAAAATACCAACCAACACTACCTTGCCGATATAAAAAATAAACTACCTTATCGTCTTCATCTGCTATCTGTCACTTCGCCCAATTCAATTCAGAATTCATTTTCATATTCAGATTCACAGTTTTCTTCTATCGAATCGATCGGCCATAAGTAATTTTAACTAATCTCTTGGAAAAATGGTTTCTATTTTATCGCGTACCGGAGTTATTGCCGAAGTTTTATGTCCACGGGTTGGACAAAAAGTAAGTGTATAAAAACATTCATTTAAATCTAAAGAATATCGTATAAAATATTTAGAAAAAGGTTTCAAAATGAAAATCCTCACACACTGACGTAACATTTTTCTTCTTGACAATGAATTTTTTTTCTTTTACTTGGTTTTCTTTTTTTTTAATAAAAACCAAGTCCGTGATCTATTTTTATCAATTAAACTTGAAGATTTCGCTATCTATTTGACCATGTCACAAGTGGTTTTGATAGATTGTTTGTGTGAAATAAAAAGCGAAAGGTTTGAAGCATTATTTAAAGCGTAATCGAGTTTAACAATATTGAGTCCAGATGTCTGAGTTAAAAATGCGATTTATTTTAGATTTTGGGTCTTGCTGTAACCTGCCAACAACAGAAAAGGAATCTCAATGTCCAGGAACATGTGTCATACACTTTACTCAACGGAGCTGGTATTCCCACACCGAAGTAAGTTTTAAAATGTGTGAGACTTGTATTATAAGACTAGGAATCTGTGCATCAATAAGTTTTGGCTTTGTTATTAAACGGGTAACAAAGTTCGGAGATAAGAAACAATAAGAAGGAAGCTTATTTTCTAAAGGGTGATGACGTTTGGTTGCAAAGTCGACTAGGGTTGTGTTTAAAACGTCTATTTATTTATTTAGTGAAGATAAGTCTCAATTGACCTTGAAATTTTTAATTTTATTTAGATTTGAACATTGAACCTTAACCAAATTGTAGTGGTCTCATATTTTTGCAAGGTTTTCGTTTATTGATCTTTGAACTGCGTCTTTTTACCAAATCTATTGGATTTGTGCACTCAATATTTGCATGTAAATTTGTTTAAAATTTATACAAAATTCCATATCTTAGATAATTAAACATCAAACAAAGTATTATCTGTAATAACTGTTCAGTCTACTTTCCAATAAAGTTGCCAAAATTGGAAGCGATTTTTTTGGCAGCTAGGCAATCAAATGCTAGAAACTTGCCTTACTTTCAAGTACCTTATGCAGTCTGAACCTACCCAATGTCACTGATTTTTAACTTGCCATATACTTTTCTTTTGAAGATGTTTAATGACTGGCAATATTTCTTTTTCTACTGCCATCAAACCGTCATCAACATAAATGGCCAGAACAAGCATACTATCTTTCCCGTTTCATATATAATATACTTGTGCCCGATATCAAAGTCTTGAAAACAAATTTGTTGATAAATGTCATGAACTTCTTGTTTCAACATCGGCATACTTGTTTCAAACCGTACAAACTTGCAATCTTGTCAACTTCTATCTTTGTATCTAATGGGCTGACTTGTGTCGACTTCTTTATCCAAATCACTTTTTAGGAAAACTGTTTCAAGTAAAATTGCTTAAGATTCATTTAAAGCAAATATAATATGTATAATATATATATTTAGATATAGATATAAAAACAACCCCTTCATGCGTACTACCAATAGGATTTTGTATCGTTCAATACTTCCAATAGGATTCTATTTACTTTTATTAATCGATTTTCAATTACCTTTTAGTCAATAGGTGGTTTTATGGAAATGCATGTACGTATTTTCAAGATATTTTCGACCAAAATCTCTCTTCTCGAGCAATTTCAATTTTTTTCGAATAAGCGTTCCAAACTTTTTACTCTTTCGCTTGAACGTGATATCCAACAAACACATATTTTACACCTATTTAATCAAGTCTTTTACGTTTTCCTTTTAAATATACTTGAAGATCCTTGTGCGAAAATGTGTAAGTGATGTTTGATTCCTTCTTTACTTCAAACAGTACTCTTTTAAGTTCGATTAGGTATATGAACTGTTGATTTTACTGCTTCTGCTTAAAATCTATTAATTTGCTTTGAATGAAGCGTAGTCCTTGCTGATTCAATAATTTAGATTTAGATTTATTCATTGAATGCATACACAGTAAGACGTACATCTTATAATATTAGTGATATGCTAAAATACAAAACATAAAATAGTTAACAGGCTACTTCAAAGATGAATTTATATAAATTTTTTGAGTTTAAATAAAATTTAATTTAATTTAATTAATAATTAATAATCTCATTCTTTAAATTCAAATTGATTTATTCAGTTAAAATTACAATTAGTATATAATATTTATGTACATATGTATATTTATACAAATTTTTGTAGTTCAGTTCGTTATTTAAAATCATGTAATATAAAATTCGTACATATTAATCTCAACTCTCAACTTTATGCGAGGTTCTTTGAAAATTAGGCACTTTGAAAATGACTTCGGAGTTCTAATCGAAACCTAGTTTCTCCATTTAAAGTTTTCAAGTTTCTAGGCAGAAGATTCCACAGACGAATAGCGTAAACAAAAAATTGTTGTTCAGAGGTACGACAGGAATAATGAGGGTGCATAAGCATTAAGGATCTGCTTGAGGAACTGAATTGAATCCTATTATATAAACTAGAAGGTTGTTGCGTGTTTATTATGTTACAGAGTAGGAGTAGAGTCCTGTACCGCATGAGATGATCAAAGGAAAAGTTGTAAATTTGGCGTGAAAATTCCGAAATACGATCAAAACGACGTAGACCAAAAATGTAGCGAGCTATGTTATTAAAGGCGACATTCAATTTCCTTCTACTGTTGGCATCACAGTTGCTAAAAACTTCGCAACCATAAGTTAATATTGGGATCACAATCGTTTTGGCAATCATCATCCGAGTGTTCAAGGGCGTAAAATGTTGTGACGACCATAACATTCTAAGAACCCCATAAACCTTACCCACCGCCACATTGATATGGCTGTCCCAAGTAAGTCTCCTGTTAAACAACATGCCTAGATTTCGCGCATTCGATGTAAATTCAATTGGTATACCATTCAAGCAGATGCTTGGAAAATACTCCAGGTTAATTGCTGATTTATTGATGATAACACATTTTGACTTGGTAGGATTTAAGAAAAGACCATTATTCTGAGACCAATTTGATATTTTTTCGAGATCTTGGTTGATAGTATAAGCTCCATCTTCTATTAGCCCCAGGGGACAACTATAGATCAACTGTACATCATCAGCAAACATTTGAATCGCACATCCCGAAATCTGAGTTGGTATTTCATTAATGTATAGAGAGAAGAGAAGGGGACCCAAAATAGAACCCTGGGGAACTCCTCTGGTTGTGGGAAGGAATGACGAAATTTTGTTATTAACCGACACCGCCTGAAATCTATCTTGCAGATATGTTTTTATCAACTTAACCGCCAATGGAGACAAACCATAATAACTAGAAAGTTTCTGACATAAAACGTGATGGTCCACCGTATCAAAGGCTTTTGAAAAGTCTAGTAATACTAGAAAAGATACTAGGTTATCATCTAATGCCAATCTTATTTCTTCAACTACATTGACTATTGCTGTAGTACAACTGTGCTTCTCACGAAAGCCAAATTGTTTACTTGACAACAAGTTCTGTGATCTGATATGGACATTGAGCTGTTTTTGGAGAATTTTCTCGAAAACCTTGGACAGGAAAGGTAACATGGAGATGGGCCTGAATTCATCCGTGTTTCGACCCTTGGGAATTGGAATGATTTTTGCCCTTTTCCAATCATCAGGGTAAACGCCCGTCATAATTATAGTGTTGAAGATATGGGTCAAATAGGTTAAGATGTATGGTAAAATTGCTTTCACAAAAACTGGATGTATGCCATCGATTCCAACAGCATTCGATTTGATGCTAAGCAAGCTTTCAACGATATCTGTATTATCAATACCAACAAAGTCAAATGACATACCTTGGTGAGAAGTATTAAGAGATTCCCGAGTAAGTGATGAAGATGAGTTATGAGATAGATGTGGAAAAGGAAGCGAAACAAAGTTTTGGTTTAATACATCTACATCTATGTTCCCATTATACTCAATATTAGATCTACCTACCCCTAATTCTCTTAAATTTTTCCATAATTGGCGTTTGTTGGCTGTTCCTAACTTTAAACTGTACGCTTCGATTTTAGCGGATCTAATTTTAGCATTTGCTTGGTTACGAAGAGTACGATAGGTTTCGAAGTGTATTACAAGTCTATATCTCTTCCACTCACGGTAAGCACGATCCCGTTGAAATAGAAGCCTACGAATTTCATTCGAGAACCAAGGACGTTGATAATTTATAGCATTTCTTCTTCGGATTGGTATATGGTTGTTAAACAGGTTTAAAATATTAGAGTTCAAAAACTTAACTTGGTCATTAGGTGAGGGGAGGTAGAAGACTCTGTCCCAATCAATGTTCTGCAGATTTAGTTCAAGGCTAGTATAGTCTACCCTGTGAAAATCACGATACACATATGGGGTTTCAGTTGTATGCTTCCTAAAATCAAATCTTAAATAAATAAGATCATGTTTCGAAAATGCTGGTGCCGATAACTGGTCATAATGCAAAACGTCGCTTAATTCACTTACAAAAAATGCGTCTAAAAGTGTTTGTGAAGTACCTACAAAATGAGTGGCAATGGTTGTGTTAACTGGGAATAAGTTATATGACCCCATTTCATTAATAAGTGCATTCTCAACAAGAAGATTACTGTTAAAGTCACCACAGATTACCATTTTTGACGAATTTAAAGAAATATTTTCAATGAGCGTAAACAAAGGACTTAAGGAAACATCATTATTGGGTCTATATACAACACCTAATGTCAGAGAATTTTCTTCTGCAATGATGTCAATGAATACATATTCCATGACACAACCTCTTTCCGATTTACATTTAAATTTACACTTCAAATTATTCCGAACATACACTGCAACACCCCCACCCCTCCTCCCACATCTATCTCCACGAAACAACTTAAAATTAACAAGCTTATACATTTCGTCAGGATTTGTATCTAGAAACCAGGTTTCTGACACACAAATGATGTCGGTGTCAGAATTTTCAAAAACATCCCTAAATTCGTCAATTTTACAAAATAAACTTTGTGCATTCAAATGACACACCCGTATACCCGTCACTTGATTTTTGTTCAATATTCTAACCATAGACCGCAAAATTCCGTCACTATTATCGCCTGTGTAATCCGCATGATTATCAATTCGTTGCATAACAACGAGATTAACGAGTTAATAAGCAACGAGTTAATAAGCAATAATCAAGTGTGAACTGTAAGCGGCACTGTATGTTGATGGTGTATACCCATCTCATCTTTTTTTTTTTAATTCAGTGTCTGATCTGAAAATGCGTATGCTGTAAATAAATTGGTTGCTACTGATTTTTGTCTAATAAAATAATCAAAACGAAAATGTGAGAAATGTCCTAGTCTCTCCTAAGATATTTTTTCAGGCCTCCTCTACGCTGCCTTCCATATAAGCACTCTTGGCATGTAAAATCTTCTTCTATACAATCGATTTTAGGTGTTTTAAGAACCTGCTTACATATGCAATGTGTTAATGACCTCATCTTTTATGCCATGGATGAATTAATGTCCTAAGGGCTACGTTAACTAAAAATTATTGGATTTGTGATGACTTTTCTACTTTAACTAACTTTTGGAATAACTATTATCTACGACTTACCACTTCAACATATGTTTCCATCATTCAGTAATTCGCAACGTTTGTTATTCGACTGCATTTGATAGCTAAGGTCCATCGCTTGCCCCGAAAAAAGTAAATTCAGTTAAATTTCAAGAGAGAGAGAGAGAATATTGAATTTCGATGCTTGTCTAAATGTTTTCTTAACCGTTGTCCACATATCATTAGCCGTTTCGCAATTTATAATTTGCGGTTGCTTCATTCAATGAAACATGGTTATGCCTTTCTGTGGTTTAAGAAACAAATCATCCTATCCTCTTAAGATAAGAAACTCCAATCTTCCAGAGAGAATACTTAGAAAAAATTCTTTTTTAATTTTCCATTTCATGGAACAAACTATGTTTCTAATGAACCATTGTCAAGGTGATTAAAAAGAACCAATGTCGTTTACTATATTGTCGACTTTTGCCTAACTTTCATTTAGAAATAACTTAATAAATAAAGTCTTGTAACCATTTTGATTGAAAAAAAATTAAACTAACGGAAATGAAATTATACATCTTGGTTTTGGGTCTAACTTCTTCCATCCCACCATTGTAGCGCAGTTCTCTTAACCGGATTCTCAATGGTCTAATCAATGCTTATCTTTTCAATTTTTATTTTTTTTTCCTATAGCTGTATTCTAGTTAAATTGACCTATTACCTTTTATTATAAGTTCTTGTAGCTAATAATAAAAGCAAAATACGAGCTTAATACTTTAAAAGAAAGTCTTTAATACAGTTTAAAAGAGAAGTTGATATTTATTTAAGTATTAACTGAAAATTTAATTTAAACTTAAGTAAATCTTCATGTTTTAACAAACCAACCGAAATAATTAAGATTGAACTGTGATTTTCAAATTATAGTGATTCTAACCTTAACAATATGGCATACTTAAACATTACTCATACTACTCAATTATTATTGTTTAAAAACCTTAAAAAAGTGTCTAATTGTGTACATATTTCACACTTTCTTTTGTAAATATTATTTATTGAATTATAATAATAACATTTGACTATATTGGGACAAAATTAATAATCACTTTGATCTCATAATTAAAATGGTTATCTTACATCGAACTAGTATGTGATAATTAAAAAAACAATTTAAGATAATAGCCAGCCTTCCGAAAAGTTGCCTCCTATTTTTGATAACAAGACTAAAATAATATACACATTAAATACAGTTACCTGTCCGATTCAAAATATAACTCGAAACTATTTTCAACTTTAATTTTAGGAAGTAGTAGAAGCAAATTGATTTTAAGTACATCAATACATTAATTAATTAAGTGTGAAAGTTTTATAAAAAAGTACTGAGGGTTATTAATGATTATTATTACGTCCATTTCGTCTAAATACGTTATCATTTAAGCATTAGTTAATATATATGGTTCACACTATTCTCATCACTAAAGTATTTCCTTGGAATTTAGTTATGACAGCGGCAACTGTATGAACGGAGTTGCTCCCATCTTCAATAAGCTTCTGATGAAGTTTCCCAATAGTACTCCTAGTCTTAACAAGTTTCTCAATCCTGTGTGAACTAGGTTCTGTCCCTAGCTAGATGTCGCGCAATTCAAGTTGGGTGAGGTAACTTTCCACCTTTGCGCGCCCCCCGATGAACGGTCTACTTCTACTGCGCTGTTCTGTGTGCATGGATTCGAAGACTTACTGGACCGGAGCATCGGTTTCCATGCGCTCTACGTGATCCAGCTATCTCAGTAATTGGATTTTTATCCTTCTGGATTATTAATTAAATATTTAAAAAAGATTTTTCCTTATTGACCGCAAAAATCGTTATAAAAAGACAAAATTTGTTGTTGTTTTTAAAATTTTAATACTTTTTATTCAATACGAATGCATTTCGGTTCTCAACTACGGAACCATCATCAGCGGACGACAATTAGTTTACGTCGCTGTACATCACGTTCAAATCGTCATTCCACCTTTTTCTGCACTTTCCTTCTATGTAGAAAACCGTAGATCTCGCGAAGAACTTTTCTCTCGAAACGACCCAAGGTGCTTTCATCCGCTTTTGTCATAGTCCATCATTATAAACCGTATATCAAGACGGGGATGATGAGGTCTTATATCACGTTGGTCGTTCGAGAGAGAAGGCTTTACTACTCAATTGCTTTCTTACCTCAAAGAAACAGCGGTTAGCAAGAGTAATTTTTCGTTCGAACTCAGCAGTGGTGTTGCTTTCTATGTTCAGAGCAGAATCTAGGTAGACAAAGTCCTTAACAACTTCAAAGTTACGTCTATCGATAGTGACGTTTTGACTAAAACGTCGGTGTTGTAGGTCCTTTCTTGGTGAAAGCATGTACTCTTGTTTGCCCTCATTAACCGTAAAACCCATTTTTGCCGTCTCTACCTCAATACTCATAAAAGCCCCATTGACGTCACGCTCAGTTCTTCCTATTATGTCTATATCATCAGCATATGCTTGTAATTGGACAGACTTTTCAAAGAAAGTGCGTCTAGTGTTGACGCTCTGTACTATACTTTCAAGGCCGACGTTAAAGAAATCGCATGATAGCGAATCACGTTGTCTTAAGTCTTTTTTGACATCGAAGGTTCTGTTAAGTTGTTTCCAACCTTTATGGAGCAGTGCAAATTCTCTATAATCACAAACGAACAAATTTGTCAGGGATGCCAAAACTAGACGTAGCTATATACAGCTCATTCCTTTAGATGCTGTCATATGCGGCCTTGAAATCGTCGAAGAGATGGTGGGTATCGGTTTAATGTTCATGGTGTTTTTCTAGCTGCTCCAGCGGATTTGTTAGACTTGACTAAAGATATGGCAATCTTTACTCGTATAAATCGGGAAGGCGATATTGTTGGCTATTGTCGTCTATATTGAATGGATCATCCTGCCTGACAGCGGAATTCGGTTCGTCGTCGCCGTTTTACAGTCTCAGCATTGACTGTGATTCTATGTTTCCACTTCCGTCTTTGCATCCTTCGGTTCGAGGTTTATGTACTTGTGAATTTTGTTTCACCTGCTTAAAATACTTTCGAACTTCATTTCTGCTTTTGAACTTCTCAACATCTTCGACCGCACGCTTCTCATGATCTCCCTATATCATTTGAGAAGACGGAAGAAGCTCGTGAGCAGCTCTCGTCCTTCTATGAAGCGCCGATTTGCGTACCTGTTGTTTGGCTGCATTTGCCTGCCGACATTCCACATCAAACCAGGGGTTTCTTGTTGGTGGCTGCTTGAAACCCAGCACGTCAGAGGCAGCTTTTCTAATTGCATCTTCGCAATGTTTCCACTTGTTTTCGCAATATGGTTAATCTGGTTGAAGGTAGATTGATCTGGAGAACTCCCAAGTTCTTTTTGGGATGTTGAGGTCTGGAAAATGTGTACTGTGTCTACAATGACGTTTCGCCCTTGAGCAAAATTTATGATCCTGAATCCGTTATCGAAGGTCGTGTCGTGCAGGCTATTTTTTCCGATTATTTCACCAAAGATGTCTTCACTTCCTAGATTGATAATAAAATCGCCCAGAACAATTTTAATATCGTAGTTAGGACACTGTTCATATGCTTTGTCCAAGAGCTCAAAAAACATATCCTTGATGTTTTGATCCTCCTCTTCTGTGGGGGCGTGTGTGCCTACTAGGCTAATGTTGTCCAATTAAGCCTTGATGCATATGGTCATGAGGCGATCATTGATGCACCTGCAGCTCAAGACTTGTTGCATAACTCTACCTCCAATTACAACTACAACCTTTAAACTGAAGGAGCAGGTCCTTGATTTAACTCCATGGGCAAGAGACGGCATAACTGCTCCTTGCAGGCCTCGGCTTCCAATATGACGTAGTAGCAATATAAGGTGTTCACTAAGTAGTAAACAAAACCAGACTGGAACTGTGGACGCAACCTTTGATTCCAATTATATTTTGAATGAACGAAAAGGTGCCTTAGGGAAAACACCTCCCCACTTTCTCGTCTGCTTCCCCTAGCAACTTTCCACTGTGTGTACTAAGTACTAAGCACCCACCGCGGGGAGGTTAGAGTAGGAGTTGATAGACAGAGGTGGGTTTGAGAAAAACCTGTGGACGCTTGTGTCCCCTAGAATGCACATGTTTACAATTTGAACATTCTACACTCCTATTTATCGAAAAATAGAGTTAAATTTTTTATCTAGCTGAGTTGCTGAAGTTAAACTTAAGTTTAAGTTCCATCTACCTTTCCATAATCTTTGACCGTTTTTATTTGCATTACAATTACTGAAAGAAATTGTATCAAACAAGCATATGTATCTTAATTAGACTTAAATAAACAAACATACCACTTGTTTTCGAAATGACCAAGGTACTAATTTTATTAATAGGGTAAAATGTTTGTTTTTGTTGTTTTTCTTTTTAATTTTAATTGTTCTAATAGATAGAGAAGATCTTTGCAATTGCTGCTTGTTTATATGTGCATTACAGATTTAAGTAGGCAATTCATTGAGCCTGACCTTTCCTACTTTTAAGAGAACAAAAATCAACATGCTACAAATCTATGTCAAATTATCTATTTCCTTGCATTAACTTTTTAGATTAAAAATATCACGTGCTTAGGGTATGAAATTTATTATCATTGTGTAAGCAAACACTCTTAGGAACTTGTGCAGACCTATGTATGTAATTTCGTTTATTTTCTGTAAATAAGTAAATTCGCTCTCGACGAACCGTTATGTTTGATAAGAACGAGCTATATTTTGCAACTAATTAAATTAAGTATGAATGCTTTTATCGAAATATATGTTGTCAGATAGAACAGGGATTATAAATAAATAAACCCAAATAGAAAATAATGACAAAAACTGACCAATCTGGCGATTTAAGATGTTTGAGTTAAAAATAATTGTTTTTATATTTAGTTTAACTTTTTCAATTTGTTTTCTTGTTTTCTTCTTGCGATAACAACCTACGGAATCGAGTTTTAATAATTAGAATCAGTTTAATTTTATTTCCTATCAACTTTTTTTAATCATTTATTTTATTATAAACACAGATTTGGTGTGGCGAAATCAGCAACAGAAGCTGAAACAATTGCAAAAGACTTGAACACCAAGAATCTTGTGTTGAAAGCACAAGTTCTTGCTGGTGGTCGTGGTAAGGGTTCCTTTAAAAATGGACTCAAAGGTGGAGTTCGCATTGTTAATACGTAAGTTTGATGAATATTATTTTTGTTCTATCTTCACTATGAATCTTTAATGTTTTCTAATAGTCCCCAAGAAGCTAAAGAAATTACTGGTAAAATGGTGAACCAACTGTTGGTCACAAAACAAACCGGTGCCGCCGGAAGGATTTGTAATACTGTAATGGTCGCCGAAAGAAAATTCCCTCGTAGGGAATTTTATTTTGCTGTTATGATGGAGAGAGCGTTCAATGTAAATATAAATATTTTATTGAATTTTTGTTGTTGTTTATTAAAAAACAAACAAATATTTTTTTAGGGACCCGTAATTATTGCCTCTTCACAAGGTGGTGTTAATATTGAAGAAGTTGCAGCTGAAAACCCTGATGCTATTGTTTATGAACCAGTAGATCCTATTGCTGGTTTGCAAGCAGAACAAGCAAAAGCAATTGCCCGAAAAGTCGGACTTGGTGACCAAGAGTCTGAAATTTGCGAAATGTTGATGAACATGTATGAATTGTTTTTGAAGAAAGACGCTCTTCTCATTGAAATCAATCCCTACGCTGAGGATGCTTTGGAAGACTGTAAGTTATTTGCATAAAAAATTAAAATTAAATCTCACTAATTTTAATATTTTTGTTTTGTTTTCATGAATGGAAAAAAAAAACTTTTTAAATGCAGCCAAATGTAAGTATTATGTTTATTATATTTTAAAAATTGAGTTTTAGATAGTTTATAACTTTTTGTATTCTAAATAAGGGTTTTGCTCAACAGTTCAATGGATGTGCTTACATTTTTATATAGAATAGAAAATTTAACATTTAGTTATATATAAAATAATACAGAGTTAGAGTATCGGTTACTTATAGCAAAAACACATCTATGATACACAGTTAAGTGGCTCAGCAGGTACATGCATTGGGCTAAGCTTTTTGAAAGCTCGCTCAATGGTGTGTATGTGTTGGTTCATTCAATAACAAATGGATTGTAGATTACTGTTTTGATTGTCAGGGTGCGGAACAATTCAACGTCACTACTAAAGGCATAACACTAGTAGTGTGGTTGTATTGTAAAGATCTTTAAATAATCTTATACAGTAATATACTTAGAAGTTCGTTTGTTTTGATTTTAAGATTTTTTTTTTATATTGCAATGACTGGTTATTTTAGAGTAGATTATAGTAATGTTCGTGGGCTAAGTTCGAATTTTCTGTCTGTATACATCCACATTAATTCTAACAGACCAGCTGTTTTGGCATTGAGTGAAACCCAAGTAGGTGAAGATTCCGATCCTGCTGAATTTTGTATTCATGGGTATTGCTTAGTGCCATTATTCTTCTCACACCATGGTCTCGCCATATATATTAGGAATGATGTTGCATATCAACTTTTACCACAATACGGTCATTGTACCAACTCCCTTTTTAATTTCATGTGGTTAAAACTTTCCGTGAATAAGCACATCATTCACTATTGTTTTCTTTATCGGAGCCCAAACCTGGACAGAGTTTCAACTTCTCAGGAATTTGATGCTCTGTCTGACTCCATACAAAGAATTGTCTCCCTGTATCCTCACACTGAAATCGTTATTACGGGCGATTTCAATGTTCACAATTCTTCGTGGCTTCGCATTCGGGCCAGACAACGCCCGAAGGAATGTGTGCTGAGATTTTTGCTGAGTTTAACCATCTTACTCAGCTTGTCAATGAGCCTACTCGAATATCAGACGTTAACGGCCGAGCAGAAAATACTCTTGACTTGTTTCTCACTTCTGATCATGATAAGTACACAATCAGTGTATTGACGCCTCTAGGCACATCGGACCATAGTGTTATATCTGCTAATTTCTCGTGTCAAACAAATCTAGTTAAAGAAAGAGCTCCAAAGAGAACCGTTTGGTAGTACGAGAAAGCCAACTGGGACGGTCTCAATAATTTCTTCAGGATCTTTAACTGGTCGCTATGCTTCCTCGGTAGCGACGTAGACTCCAGTGCAGATATGATTTCTAGTATGATTCATTTGGGAATGGAAACGTTTATCCCGAATAGGGTTAAAAGTATTAAACCCAAGGATAAATCATGGTTCGATTCGAGCTGCAAAGAGGTTATCAAGGAGAAAGAGGTGAGCTTCCAGTGTTTTAAAGCCAACCCAACTGAGGAAAACCGGAAAAAGTTTAAGCAAGCCAGGAAGGCCTGTAACGCCTATATTCGAAGGACCAAATTTTTACATGACCAAAAATTACGGCGAAAAATACTGCAATGTCCCAAAGGCAGTAAGAATTTTTGGTCATTTGTAAAAAACATGAGGAATTCTTCCTCTTCCTCGGTTCCTACGCTTGTTGTCAATGACACTCCTTTAGTTAACTCTATTAATAAAGCCAACTTATTTGCAATGCAGTTCTTGAACGCGTAAATGATTCTATGGGACCAATCTTTTTTCGTACTCGAACTGTGGCGAGAGTTCTTAAAGATCTCAACATTCATAAATCCGCTGGCCCAGATGGTATCCCAGCTATTATTCTGAAGAGGTGTCCTTCCACGCTCAAAACCACTGCGTAAGCTTTTCCATCTATCCTATTCTTCTGGGCTCTAAAGTTCTTGTTTTCAAATTTATTTTTAGAATTTTTGAAAATATTTCACTGTTAAAAAAGGTATTTCTTTACAATTTTAGAATATACAGATAAAAACACCAAACAGTTTTAAAAATTCAATTTTTATGGACTTTAAAAGATTTTTTTTAACAAGTTTGGTGTTCATTTTCTTATTTTTTTCTTTCAAATTAAAATTATCCATTATTTGTAGTAAAATTGTAAATGAAAAAAGGGAAAAAATTTCGTGGCCATTAAAATAGATACAAAGATTAAAAAAAAAATTAAATGCAAAGGTATTCTGGATTTTAAAATTATTATTTAAATATCTAGTAGCCTGGCCCTTTGACATCTCGACATTGAGTCAAATAATCGGCTGCAACAATCAATTGAAGTATTTTACCATTCCTGTTGAACCATCCTCCACGGTTGGGTTTAATTTTTTGTTAAATGTTTTCCAACCGCGAATTTTAAATCACCCCAAAATGTTCTATGGGATTTAAGTCAGACAATTAGGATGGCCACTCCAATACGCTGATGTTTTGGTCCTTAAAATACTTTTTAGGAAAGATTTGGATGTGTACTAAGGGTTGTTGTCTTGCACATTTGAGAGGCAGGTTCTCGTCCCCATAAGGCGGTATCGTATCCTTCATGATTTTGATCCATTTTACCCTTAATCAAATGTATTGGTCCAACGCCTTACCAAGAAAAATTAACCCAAAAAATGATACAGCCGCCACCATTCTTGACTGTTTTCTGGATGTATTTGGAATTCAGTTCTTTTAAATCAAGCCTTCTAACGGTTTGTCTACCATCACTTCCGAACAAATTTATCTTTGTTTCATCCATCCACAAAACATTCTTCCACTTTTTGCCTTCTTCTGACCCACTAAAATCACAATGATCGTGGGCGAACTTAAACCGCTTTGTTGTATGTCGTTTTCCTTAGAAAGGGCACTATTCTTCGTCTTCTACGAATAGTTCTAGAAGTTATTGGAAACTGTAGTTTCGTGTAAGAATCTTTTTTTGAGGCGCAAATTATCTTTCAGTCTTCTCTTGGTGTTGTTTTGCTTGGTTTCTCCCCTGTTTTTTGGCTCTCAGCGGTGAAATTGCTTTTGCAGTCAACTTGAAAGATCTGCTCATTATTCTGGCTACTTTCCTCAAAGATTTTCTCTCACTTCGTAGAACTAAAATGACACCTTTCTCTTCTAGGGAACAATGCTTACCGCAACCCATGTTTTCTTATAATTAATTATTAAAAAAAAATTGAATTTACCTACTAAAGTGAAACAAAATATTAAAAACTAATATTTTTGCTACTAGTTAAATATAAAGGTATGTGTCTGTGCAATGGCTTTATATTTTAATGTCCACCAAACACACAGTCTTTCCTAAGGAACGGTTCATCTCCAACAATCAACAAGCAAAACAAAATAAAACCCATGTTATTTTGCATAAGAAAGTCTTAATTTTTTTTGATAACGGTTAAAACTACTTCTAATGCGTGTTGTTGTTTTTATTTGGTTTTACTTTCTCTGTTTCTATTTTAATGTCCATGTCTGTATTTCACTTGCGAAAAAACGTCTTATTATTTTGATAGCAAAGAATTGACAATATTATATTCAAGTTATAAAAACTATATGAAAGATGTAATTTGAAATTATTTAAAGCTATGTTAATTATGTTAGTAAGTTTAAAATTTTAAAATCTCCAAAGTCTTTATATCTCCCGAGATATAAACAATATGAATGTTTTCATAGTCGTCGAAAATCTGCGTTCATAAAATACAATTTTAAATAATCACTGAATGTTAATAAACATTTTTTGTTTGATATAAGCGTAACCGACCCTCGATGTCACTATCCGTGATTAGCACTTGCATCCAGGAAACTAATCAACTTTCAGTACTTGGTATGTTTACCGTGGCATGATGGTTAGTGCGTCATGCCAGAGGCCTTGGGTTCGATCCCTGCCATGCCTCTTGGGAGATTAATTCTTGTCATGAAAGGTGCTTTCTCAAATTAGCCGTTCGAATTCGGTTTGAAACTGTAGGTCCCCCCCTCCATTCATGACAACAGTACTCTCACACAGTAATGGTTGGGACTACTGCGCCACCCAATTTATTTTATTAATTTATGTGTATCACAGTACCCGTGGCATAATGGTTTGTGCGTTGGGCTGTCATGGAAGGTGTCTTGGTGCCTTAATTAAAAAAAAAAATATATTTTCACGGGTACTGCCGCTTGCGAGGAATTGACAAATCCTTCAAGAGTAACTCTTGTCATGAAAAAGTGCTTTCTCAAAACTAGCCGAATATATAGTCAAAAATGCTGCTAGGTGCTCAGGATTTCTTAGACGGTGCACAAAATTTGTCATTCCTTTTGATCTGGCTGTAATTTACAAAGGCCTTTTTCCGTCCAAAACTTGAACACAAATCGAATATGTAGGCAGGTGCTACTAAAACAAGTGTAAGTATGTTGAAGAGGATCTAAAAAAGAGCTTTGAAATGATAGGCGATAAAACTATGGCCGAAACACTTACGTCACTCGAACACCGCCGCAATGTTTCATGCCTTTCGTTATTCTACCAGTATTTTTATAAACAGTGTTCTGTCGAATTAGCCAATAGCATAGCCGTAATACTCGTACTTCTAGGAATGTACATCAGTTTAACCTTGAACTCAATTTCGGACGTATTGTCAAGTATAGATATTCTTGTTTAACCGCACATCGAGAATGTGGAATGCTTTACCCAACTCTGTTTTTCCCTATCATTTTGATATTCAAAACTTTAAGACCAATGTGCACCGGTATCACCTCTTTAATTGTTCTCTATATTCCTAAAGCTCACATTGTATTTAAACTTTAAAACATGTTAATCGTATTAATAACCCCTTGAGAGACCATTAATTATAAAAACAAAATATTTTCCAAATGAAATTTCTTAAATTCAAAGAGCACTGACACAACGATTATTTCCAGACTCAATATTGTTTATTTTTTCAAATCAAGTGCTTTTTCCATAATGATTCCTTTCCAACTAGAAGTAGTTTGATTTTAGCTACATTAAATTAACAGCTTCTTCATCCCTTTTAAAACATGAATTTAAATGAAAAAAAAAATAGAAATGTATTAAAAAATACCAATATACCTTAAAGTTACAATTATTATAAACTAAGTTAGGTAACAATATATCAATATCTAGAACAATATTACAACATAAAATACTTAAATTATAACAAAAAGAAAAGCCAAAACAAAATGCAAATATCTAGATTGGCGTTAGCTAAAAATTTTGGTTGACCCAGCGACGTTGATATTCGTTAATAATACCATATCAACTGCACCGTCGGCTTTTCTGATTCATTGGCTTCGATGAAATTGGTGTTGTATGATTTGTATTGAACTAAACAATATCTTCTGTAATGCATGTGCGTTTCTGCAATCACAAACCTAAGTTATGAATATTCAAACGTCAGGTTTAATATTTGTCAGTCACTAGATTGAAAACTAATGTCCATCGGTTTATCCTTTCTAATCCTGTCTTCCTTTCCTAACTGCTCGCAATGTTTTTAATAGTTCATCTACAGTTTTTATGGTAGTTGGAGTTATAGTTAAAAATTTGAGACGTTGTTAAAAAGGAAATGAAGTTTTTCCAAATATTGTTGTTTCAGAAACCAAACGAAACAAGCTTAAATATCTCATATCAAAAATATTGCAATCGTATAACAAGCTCAAAGTTTATTTTCATTAGGTACCAAATTTGTACACTTTGAGCCAACACATTTTAGTAATATGTACGTTTTCCTCTAGAGAACACTTTTCACAAAAACTATTTGTTATGGTGTTTTTTGTTTCGCTTACGCTTACCTTCTTTTATTTAATTCGTTATTTATAGTTTCGATTTGATTACTTTGTCTCAATTAATTTAATTGTTTGATAAATTTAAACATCTTATAGATTTTGCCCTCGATGCTAAATTCCGTTTTGACGATAATGCTGAATTCAGACAAAAAGAATTATTTGCCCTGCGCGATTGGACCCAAGAAGATGCAAGAGAAGTTGAAGCTGCCAAATTCGATTTGAACTACATTACCTTAGACGGAACCATTGGATGCATGGTTAATGGTGCTGGTTTGGCCATGGCCACAATGGACATCATTAAGTTGCATGGTGGAGACCCAGCTAATTTCTTGGATGTTGGTGGTGGTGCGACTGCTTCTGCCGTCAAGGTAAACTTAAACATAACCAATTTTGTATGTTATTCTAATATTAAAATTGCTTACAGGAAGCATTCAAAATTATCACATCAGATCCCAAAGTACATGCAATCTTAGTGAACATTTTCGGAGGCATTATGCGTTGTGATGTCATTGCCGAAGGTATTATTGCAGCTGCCAAGGACCTTGACTTAAAGATGCCGATTGTGTGCCGTTTGCAAGTAAGTTTTAGGTAATTGCCTGCTGAAGTATTTTATTTATGTGTTATTACATTTTTAAGGGAACAAACGTCGATGAAGCTCGTGAGCTGATCCGTAAATCCGGCCTAAGGATCATTCCTCGTCACGACTTGGACGAAGCTGCCAATTTGATTGTTCATTTGGCCGAAATTGTAAAACTGGCTCGTGAAGTAAAGATGGATGTTACCTTTGATATTCCAGACAGCGAAAAGTAGATATCTTATTTCTCAATAATTAATCAACCCAACATACACACACCAACACACATCAACAACTAGTCATCCCAAAAGCAGATATGCATCATGATCTGAGAGATGATACTATGATGTGAAGTAGTTGTCTTATATTTCTTCCTCTTGAACCAAACCGCGATACTCTATTCTTTGCACTCGTGTTGCTATAACATAATCTTTGTTGTTGCCGCACAACGTTATAAATAAATATATATTTTATCTTGCTCCTATCCCATACATTAAAAAGAAAAAGTTAAAAGTTAATCTACCAACCAATTTGTTTTAAGTCTAATTAGGAAAATCAGAAAATAAAGTAAAACCACACCATGTTGTTATTTAATTTATTCATTCGATCATAGAAAACATATTTTTTGTTTAATTCTTTTTATTTATCCTCTTCGTAGAGAAAAAGAAAATGAAACATGCGCATGTGAACGCAAATAATTATGTAGAAAAACCAACGCAAGTCAAATTTATTTTACAACATGCAACATAATTACTATAACTATAAAATTTGTATTTTTGTTTTCATATAGAAAATTTGATTTTATTTTGTATATTTTTTGTTAATGTTTTTAGTTGATTCCTTGTATTATATCGAAGAGAAGAGACATTTGTATATTTTTCTTTTACTCTTTTAAAATCATATATGTAAATTGTGAGATAATATTAAACAAAATAAATACAAATAAAATTGGTAGTTTGGTTCTTTATTACATATTTTTCTTTAATTTATAAAAAAAAATGTAATTAAATTAGAATCTATCAACTAAGGAAAGAATATGAGTTTGCTCTTGATCTCTCCATTCATTGTCTTGGTCTCCTTCGTCGCCTAAGTTGCCGGCATATTCTGTAAAAACATGAATATATTAAATTTAAAAAAATCTTTATAAATTAATTATTAAAAAATAATTTGTTTGTAAAAATATTTTTATTTTTATATAATATTAATAACTCCCTACATTTACTGATTTATTAGACTATTATACAGTTAGGTTCCACTTCACTCGATTCAAAATATAAATTGGAACTCAAAACAATGCTACTCAATCTGGAACTGTCATATTATTGACAAATGCAAATACAGTGAGTGTCATTAATATTCGGTTTTTATCATGCAATTTCTTTTTTCATATTTTCCACTTATAAACATTATTATAAATATTAGTATTTGTTTATTTTATTCATGAATGAATATATTCTTTACAATTGATCAAAAATTATCCGCCATTTACCATCCTCCGCTAAGATTATTAGATGTAAACGCATAAAGGCTAAATGTAAACGCTCTATTAATATTCGTTTTTTTCTTCCTCTGCTTGTTTTGACATTTCTTAAGACTAACGGTTTGTTTTTTTTTAATGTAAAATGAAACCAAACTAGTCTGTAGGTTTTCTGCGTACATTTGTAAAGTAATTAGAAGTCAAACATTATAGAATTATTCAATAAATAAAACATGGGTCGTAAAGGACAAAATTCGAGTCTTGAAACAAAAAAACTTGTGATTATTCAACACGAAAAAGGTGAAACTTACAAGAAAATTGCAGAGTTATTAAATATGAAGCCAAACACTCATGCTTATTTTGAGATTCGAACGAAACGTTGATTCGAGTGACTAGATTTATTCGTTCGAATGAATTTTGTTTATTTTGAGATTCGAATGAAAAATATTCATTGCAGAAAATGAACCGAAATGAACAGTAAATGATTTGACATTTTGATTTAGTGTGACCACACTAAATTTTTAGTTTCAAAGAGTCTTAATTCAGAGTTTGTCACAGATTAACAGTTTCTGAATTGAAAAAAAAAGTAAAGTGATAAAGAAAAACATTCAAGACATGAAATTAAACATTTTTTCAACTAACGTAACCATTTTGGTTTGAATTTTCATGTTGTGTTTATACCGTTTAATATGTTATGTATATTCGTCACACATGGTCACACTTTCAATTGAAATGAAAACAATCAAAGTTTATAAACTTCAAATCGATGTAGATTTTTTTGTTTTGGAGAAAGTAAACAATGGCAATAGTTTTGTTTCTTAATTCATGTTCTTAGAAGAAGGATTATGGACGCATCAAATCCGTTTGAGTTTGACGATTTAAAGTAAGTACCTATAAAATTGATGTGAAATTTTTCTATTGCAAAAATAAATCCTGGTGACTAAATTGATTTTGTTTTGTAGATTTGTAAGGAACTTTCGCCTCAATAAACGGGCATTTAAATATGTTTTGGATGAGCTTTCCATCGAGATACAGGGGGGAACTTTAGATGGAGGCCCATGGCTATTGAGCTTCACGGCAGCATCTCTCCAAAACCGGTCAACATCTATACGGTTTATAGAAAAACCCTTCGCTACCTCCGGATTCTCCTCCATCAACCTTATCAGGATTTCTTTTTGTTCCCTATTTGTCCAATTTGAATGTGACTGTGCCCTTTATGAAATAACAAAAAAAAAACTCGTCAATATGACCAATTTCGTTTAATTATCGTATAAAAATTGTTAAAACTTACATCTTTCTTCAGCTATTCACCAGAAAATATCTGAACGACACAAAAATGACATTTGGTTCAAATCACTCGAAAGTCAAAATTTACTTAGTTTTTTTTTTTTTAAAATGAACTTTCGATTGAATCAGCAAACTTTCGAATCGATCGAATCTCAAAATAAAATCTTCTCGAATTCGAATAACTTTCGATCGAAAACGAATCTCAAAACAAGGGTGACTGTCGGGGATATAGTCCGGAGATAGAAAAATGAAGGAAGAATCGAGCCAAAGAAACAGTTGGGCCAACCAAAAAAACTTACGGCGAAAGAAGAACGGCTTATAGTACGAAAGATCAAAGCTAATCCTCGTTTACATGCCCCAAAAATAGTTGAAGAAGTCAGAATTGAATGCAAAAAGTAAATATCTGCATCAACCATTCGTCGTACCATCAAAGCATATAGCTAAGGTGGTCGTGTTGCTTGAAAGAAGCCCTTCATTAATATGCGCAATAGGAAAATTCGAGTCAACTTCGCGAGGGAGCATAAAAACAAGGATGCAAGTTGGTGGGACGACGTTATTTTTGCCGACGAGAGTAAAGGCCCAACTATAATAGGCATAAGCTAGCATATGCGCGCATAAGTAAACGTGCGAATACAAAGAATCTCAATACGAGTGAACATAATGGAGTCTAGCTACGTTTCTTTCAATTTTTCTCAGTTTCGTTAACTTAAGCACACTTAAGCAAGATCGATCCCAGTCGCTCGCCACATAAGTAAAATCTGACATGTAGATACGTGAGCAAAATTTGCATTATGGCTATGCAGTAATTTCGCAAACTTAAGTGAATTTTCGTTGTGTTTTTGACATAAGCTTATGTTTACTTATGCCTATTATAGTTGGGCCTTAAGTTTAATCTCTTTGGTTCAGACAGAAGGGTTATGGTTTCTCGGAAACCTAACGAAGAGCTAAAGGGCAAAAATTTAAAACCAACTGTCAAACATGGCGGCGGGCACGTCATGGTTTGGGGCTGCATATCTGCAAAAGGCATGGGGAATCTTGTTTTCATCGACGGCATTATGAATAAAAAACAATATTTGAGAATTTTGAGAGAAAATTTGAGACAAAGTGCTAAGAAAAGTTTTACCAGGACAACGATCCGAAATATAAGGCTCATGTTGTTAGAGAGTGGCTACTCTATAACTGTCCAAAAGTTATCCAAACGCCTGCGCAATCCCCAGACTTAAACCCCATTGAAAATTTGTAGGATGAATTGGATCGAAGAGTTCGTGAAAACCCCGTTACTTCAATAAGTGGACTTAAAATTCGAGACCAAGAGGAATGGAACAAGATTAGTGTTAAATATCTTTCCAAAATTATAAAAAACATGCCTCAAAGACTTCAAGGAGTCATATCCAAACAGCATCTCATTCCGCCTCCCTAATCATTGTAGCGTTTTTCAAGCGGAAATTTTGGCGATCAAAGAGGTTCTCTCCTGGCTAAGAGAAAACGTGATATCAACTTCTGATATCCGCATCTTCTCTGACAGTCAAGCTGCTATCAAATCCCTTGACGGTGTCTCGACCAAATCTTTGACGGCCCTCGATTGTCGATCGTCTCTTATGGAGATGGCGCAGCAATTTAACATTCACCTCTGTTGGGTGCCGGGCCACAGAGACATCACAGGTAATTGTAGAGCCGATGAACTCGCTAAAAATGGAACCGTCAAACCTATTTCACCTGAAAGGGAGAAGATAGGTATACCGATAGCTACATGTAAACTTATGCTAAAAGAAACAGCTTTTGCGATAGCAAATTCTAGGTGGCACAACTTACCAACATGCGCAGCCACAAAACTCATATGGCCTTCACTGGACCTAAAGCGCTCTAAAGACTTGTTATCTCAAAGCAGACTTCATATTAGCTCCCTAATAGGTGTCCTTACAGGACACTGTCTTATAGGCAGACACGCAATACGACTAGGCGTAGCCTCAAATGACTTCTGTAGGAGCTGCATGGACGAAGAAGAAGAGGAAACAATCTCTCATCTCTTATGCACCTGCCCTGCACTTTCACTCAAGCGCAAACTTCATCTGGGGGACTACTCTTTTGATAATCCCAGCGAACTAGCTAAAAAGGATATTAAATATCTTCTTCGCTTTATAAAAAGCTCAAAATGGTTCTACTAGTTAGAAGTAATTCTCTAGATTCATGTGGTATCACAATGGGCCTTTCTCTTGGCCTAAGTGTGTGGATTATAAATCCGCAGCCACGTTAACCTAACCTAACCATATCCAAACAAGGTTATCCGACAAAATATCAAACCATTTCCTAAAAAAATAATTTCTTAACGGTGCATTTGTGTTTTTAGAAAAAACCGAATATTAATGAACTATGTTTTTTAAAGTTTTGTTCCTTTTCTTTTTTTTTGTTTAGCTTTTAGTTTGGTAACCAAAAATTATACCATTTAATAAGAAATAATAAATTCTTTTTTTACAAGCAAGAAGTAGTTGTATATATTTTTTTTTTTAACACCAAGTCGAAGTAAAAAAAAATTAACAAAAACCGAATATTAATGGCAGTATATAATATAAAATATATAAAATAAGAAACATTTTCGATTTGATAACTATAACTAATCTTTTGGTTATTTTAAATTCAATGAAATCAAATTTAAGACAATTTGAATGAATTATATTTGAATGAATTATATTTGCCAATCAGAATCCCTTGACTACGTAGCCACTAGCTTTGTGGAATGCGACCAATTTCACTATCACGTTACATAGATCAGATTCGATCATTTTGGCTGTCATTTATCAACAATCACCTTAGCCGATTCCACCCCCGAAGAAGAAGAATTTATACAAATTATGACAACTGAATTATTTATTGATGTGTTCTATCTGAGCTGCTTTAATTTCACTTACAGACTTATTGTGGTTATCAAATATCAACACGATAAATTATAGTTGATAATTATCAACAAAATTAATGAATCGGTATTATGGCTATCAATTATCAATATTTTTGATAAATAGTGAATTGAAAGATCTATTGTGAATAGCTTTATTGATAAACTCGGTATTACGGCTATCAAATATATTGATACCCATCAAATATTCTATCAGCTACAAAATCTTCGTTGACAAATGTATCAAATATTCGTAAATAATAAAGAATTGTAATTTAAATACGATTTATAAAAGTTTTTTTTTGTAGTTTTTATTGAATATACAAATCGAAGAACGAAATGCCTTCACTAAAACTTTTGTTTGATGGCAATTGTACTCAGGAACGAAGGTTTATCGTGCAAGCTAAAATATAGGGCTGAAAGTGTTTTCAAAAAGCATTCAAAGTTATGAAACTGATCGATTAAAAAAACAATTTTACTCGATTATCAATTACGATTTCATTTCACACGATTTTGAGAACCTAGCTGATAGTCTAAGAACCGGCAGCAAATTTTGGGAGAGGAGCGATAACCAATTATCATTAACATGTATGTACGTATGTGTAGATATACGCAACATTATATAAAATTCAACCATCTGGCAGATTTTTTTCAGCAGTGGTGGGAATGAGCGTTCGAACATGGTCATTTTCCGATGTTCAGGCCGAAATGACAACCGCATGAGTGTTGAATCAAAACAGGAGCTTACAAATGCGATCTTTTAAAAACTTTTGTATACAATTTCTAAAAGAGTGTTAAAAACAACTGTTTTAATTTAATTTGAATCACACATGGGCTGTGAAAAGACTTTAACTGCTTCAGTAAGAGCTAAGGTAGATGCTTTGAAGGATTTAGGTCTCTCAGGAAGTGAAATAGCAAGGAGACTTGACAGAAGCAAGAAAGTTATAAGAAATTATATTGCTGATCCATACAAATATGGAAACAATCAAAAAGGGTACAAGGTAGAAACAAAAACATCATGAGAAAAGCGGTTAAAACTATGGCTTGTATCAGAATACACTTTACCATCGACTTAAATAAGGAAGCTGAGTATCAACCAGAATAATAACGGTTTAAAGGATAATTTTAAAAAATGATACTATCTAGAGGAGAAAACTAAAAAATTAATTTGTTTTGAACCAATAACACAAGGAACATCGAATGAATTTTGCAAGACAGCTGTTTGCTGGAACGGTCATTTCCTTTCCAGAAATATATATATCATTTTTGGACTTCTGCCTTGAATTTTCTTAAAAGACAATGCCCCCATTCACCCTGACATCGAAAGGTTCTAGTAAGTTGTTTCCAACCTTTGTGGAGCAGCGCGAATTCTCCATGACGATCCAGCACAAACGATTGAGTTTGGCAGGGATGCCATAACTAGATATGGCTTGTCTCTGTAGATGCTGTCATATGCGGCCTTGAAATCTATAAAGAGATGGTGGGCGTCGATTTGATGTTCTTGGGTTTTTCCAGGATTTGCGATGTTGTAAATATTTGGACTTTCCTAGTCTAAAACCACATTCATAACGACTTATCAGTTTGTTGACGTTCACATATTACGACAGAGAAGATTTTGTAAGCGATGTGAAGTAGACTGATGAGAACTAGAGCCTAGTGACTTGCAACTTTCAACCATTCCTGTGTGCGAGTACTGTTGTCAGAGATGGAAGGGACCAACAGTTTTATGCCGAATCCGAACGGCTAATTTAAGAAAGCACTTTTCATGACAAGAATTTCTCTTGGAGAATTTGTTAATTCCTCGCAAGAGGCAGTACCCGTAAAAAAAGCTTTAGATGGCATAGGCAGGGATCTTAACACCTTAAAAAAATCATACAAAATACCTTAGACAGGCTAATACTTTTGTCTGACTAGGTGTTAACTCCCACAAAATCGATTAAGTCTTGTTTTCGAGGAGATTAGAAATCTCATTTGTCAACCTTCCCTATATTAAGGGAATCCAATCAAAATTCTCAGACGAGGCTAAGTACCTGGGTCTTATTTTAGATAAAAAACTAAATTGAAAACGCAATGTACAGGAAAGAGTCAAAAAAGCTGTAGCTGTAGCTCTCTTTTCTTGCAAAAAAGCTATTGGTAATAAATAGGGATTACAACCCAGAATCTAGCATTAGCTATGCACATCGTAATTAGACCGATTTTAATGTAGGGTGTGGCAGTATGCTGGACTGCTTTAGAGAAAGCTATAAACCTCGATAAATTAAATAAAGTCAAACGTTCAGCGTGCCTATGCAAAAGCGGATCGCTTCGCATGATCCCATCTGCGGCACTGGACATCTTACTCTACCTAAAACCTCTTGACATTTTTAGTAAACAAATAGCTGCAAGGTCTGCTATTCGCCTCAAAGCTTCGTCGCAGTGGACTAAAAATAACATGGGCCACTCCGTAATTCTTAGGTATTTAGAATCAATTCACACAGACTACACCATCCAAAAACTACAATTCAACGGAAACTTCCAGATCTTTCTGGGAGGATAGGGCATTCCTGGAAGACGAGTCAAACCATTTTTATACAGATGGTTCAAAAACAAAAGGAAGGATTGGTGAAAGTGTGTACTGTGAAAACGGCTGAAATTAAGTCTCTCATTCCGCCTTCCCAATAATTGTAGCGTGTTCCAGGCGAAACTTTTGGCGATAAAAGAACTCTTGTCTTGGTTTAAAGAAAACGTGATATCATAATATGATTTCCGTATCTTCTTAGATAGTCAGACCGCTATCAAATCTGTGATTGTGTCTATCACAAAAAACAACCTTGCCAACACTAGATTTAAAGCGATCAATTTGCTTGCTATCTCTAGAATTCTTCTATAACGATCTAAATCATATTAGCATAATCAGCCTTCGTAAGGGACTCAACTGGTTTCTAAGTGTGTCCTATTCCATCATGGACAGCCACTTTATCCTAAACTAACCTAACCATATGCAGAGATCGAACCCAAGACCTCTGGCATGACAGTCCAACGCACTTACCATCATGCCACGGGTACTACGATGCCTCTATATATTAAGAAGTTTAGAGGGTATCACTTTTGTCAGTATCCGGCTATCTTTTGACCAAATCTTACAGATAAGTTGGTGCACACTTTTAATCAAATTATCTTCAGCTGTTTGGAAGAGACCGGCATTGCTCATCAAACCAGGGCATTTAAAAGGTTTCTAATCTGCGGTAATACAGGATTTAATAGATGTTTACAAATTAGATTCATATCAATTTTGGATGGATTCTGTGATACTATAAAAAGTATTTTGCAGATGCAACTGCATTTGTGATTTTGTATTTTAAAGCAAAATTTAGAATTTTCGTTGTTAAAATTAAGTTTCCATAATTTCGCTTAGGATAGAACTTAAACTCATTAAAAATGTGTCTGTTTTTTCTACCAAAATCTTCAAACAGAGCAAAAACTTTTCGGTGAGCTGGGATGGGATGCACATTTCAAGCAGTTGTATCCGAAAAATATTGACATTTTCTATTTCTGTGGCCAATTCATTTGAAAAAAGCCTAAAATATGCCTGGAAAGCAGAAGGCTGAAAGTAAAACGTCTTAGACACAAATTTTTGTATTCAGGAGATTTTTTGATGTATCACTCATGTGGTTATCATTTCCACCTCAAAATCGGAAAAATTTACTTTTCAAATGTTCAACCTTGACCACGGCTGAAAAATACCTGCCAGACGGTTGAATTTTATATCAAGGTGCGTATTTTTTATACTTATCACTCCACTCCTAAAATTTGCTGTTGGTTCTAGGTCCATATATATAATATATTTTGACTATCACACGTTTTGCTTTTCGATTGAATCCCTTTAATGAGTTTAATTATTATGCATTTCGTAAGATTTTGAATATTTTAAAATAGCTTCAAAACAAAAGGTTGATCTGTCCCAAAAGAAAGTCTACCATTAGCGGATTCCTGCGACTCGTAAGTTGTATACGCTTTATAATTGCATATTCACTGCAAGCCAAAAGATTGAGTTCAACATAGTCAATTGACTTTCTTCACGGCTGGGGTTTGATTTTATGAATTAAATATTGCGTTTTGTTACCTAAGTTATTTACATGAACAATACGTAACACGTTCGTATAGTAAAAGTTTGATTTTTGGTACATATTTTTTTTAGCTTGAAAAAACCGATTATATGGATTATTGGAAAAAATGATAATATGGGTTATTGAGCGTACTTGGCGTTTTCATTATAATTATTTTTTGTAGATTTTGGTCGTTGATTCAGCATTTTTTTGAATGTACATACAAATATTTTCATAACCAAACAATTTTAAACCTGAATTTGAAAATTTTTAATATTAAAGCTACTTTTTGAAATCATAAGCATTTATTTGAGATTCTTCATCTATTGAATAAAAAACAAAAACTTGGAAAAAAAAAACTATAACACGTGACAATCGTAGATGAGGTGCCGTTATAAAACCACCACTTCAACCACAAAACAAGGTGAAAGGGACAATGACCCTGAACAAAGGACCAGGCTTTAATGGGAATAGCTCAAAGATAGAGAAGTCAAAGAAACGCCTGAGACAATAACTGGATATTAACTCTATAGAGTGAGTGGGATAGAAGGGCCTGGGATCAATGATCTTCATCGGAATCTGCACCGTGGAATGCATTACAGGACTACTGTTTATATGAATTAATTAAAAACATTATTAAAATGAAAGTGGACTTTTAAACTGCAGCATACACTTTATAACTGCAAATAAATTAAGATGTAATAATAATAGAGCGGCCTTACGACGTATAAGAAGATTGCAAATTAAGCTTTCAATAGTTCTCCAACATATTTTATACGGATTGTATAAAATAAAATGTAAATGAGTATTAATTTTACTTTTATCTAACACACTTCGCTCAATTGAACAATTTTTGATTACATTCTTGCTAGAATGTAATTTGACAATGAATGAGAAACAAATACCAAAAGGGAAATTTTCCCAACAGTGCGACTTTCTGGATTAGTTATTCAATAACATTTTCTTGTTCTTACACTTCTAAGGGAGTTTAGCCATCAAACTTTTGTGTTATACTAAACACATTTAAAATTTAACAACGGAATATAATTTTCTTATCGGCAAACTTACCTCTCATTATATTTCTAATAGTCTTCATGGATGCCCCACGTAAATTTAAAATTTGACAAACTCGCTGCTTCACCGTGTCTGAAGTTGTGCTTACTTCAAGAATAATGTAATCAATTAATTGGAGTGTGAACAAGCCTCCAGTTAAACGCTTGATGTAGTTATTCTCAGCCTCTTCCTCTTCATCGAAATCAGGGTCCTAGAAAATGTTTTTTTCTTACTTAAAAACAATCCAAAACACCACGAAATTGAACTCACTTTAGGCTGTTGATCAATTTCTCGGTCAATAGCTTCCACTTTTTCCAAATATTTTAAATGCATTTCCAATAACCGGTCGACTTTTTCATGGTCATTTTCTGTGAACTTTGATAGCATCCGCTGCCTTTGCGCACCTTTGCAATTCCTCAACATACTTGCAATCACCGATACTACATGCTCTTCATGTTCGTCCGTACTCAATAAACGCTTTTTGTTCCTTTTTGGAGTTTTCATAAAAAGCGGGAATATAGTTCGCAGACCAAGAATGTCTACGAATTTATTACAATTCTCTTTGCCATCGGGCCCGGACATTGCATGATCCAATACCTTTAAAGACCCATTGCGAGACATCTTTTTTTCGCGAAGCATCAGATTCATAAGCTGCAGCCCTTCGCCCTTAAGAAATCTCTCACGATTTTCCTTTGCCATTAAGGCCGAACATAAGCAATTAAATAGATTCTCCATGAACTCCTGTTCTTCCGTTGATGCCGGATCGTGGCGTTTGTAGATGGCCAACTGTTGAAGGAGAACATCAATGCCCTCACAATCACCCAGCTGCAGTCGATTTACGTTGTCTGTTTGAATGAGAATCGACAGTATCTCACTACAATACAATTTGTTTTGATCGAACGGCGTCTTTTGCTTGAGTCGTTTGAGGATCCACACCATAAGGCCCTGTTCAGATGCTTCTCTAGTGAAACCTGCATTCATTTCAGTTAGATTCTCAATAATCGAAAGAGTATTGTGAACGCCATCGGATTCTTCTTTAACTGATTCATTGAGTCTTTCTAGATTTTGAACGAGCAAAGCGCAAACCTGTTGCTTTCGAAGTGCTTCCAATAGAACCTCTGCACCTTCTCGACTTTCACCTAAAATATCTACATCTGTTAGTTCCTGTAAGAGATCCACTACTGCAACTGCTATATCGGTATTAGGATGAGCTAGGAGTTCCAAAATACTTGGAACCCCGTGCAGTTCAACAAGAACCGGATACAAGTCGGGAACAGTGGCAACAGCTTTTAAATCTTGCACAACAGTGTGAAGATCTAATTCACTTTCCATGAATTTTTCAGGATTATCCGGAAATTTTATGCGCATTTCCTGGTTTTTCAGGTTTTTCTTTTCAAACAGAAGAATCAGTTTTTTCAAACCAATTTCGTCCAAGACGTCACCATCAGCCTCTTCGTTCTCAACAAATTTGACTATATCCATTTTTTCTTCTTCGGTTAGTTGGAGTTCTGTATTTAGAGGAAGCGGGTCTCGTTTCACGAACTCAGCGGCTTCCTTGGCCTGAGCAATGCGGCGCATTCTTTTAGCCTTTTCATCTTTTTTGTTGGAGGACAGCTCGGAAAAATCATTGTCGTCGTCGTGGGATCGCTTAGGAGTTTGTTCTGGCTAGATTTTTGAGTTGATAAATAAAACTAAAAATAAATATATCAAACAAAATTATTTTATAATTGATAAATTACCTTAAATGATAACAATTCACCAATATCCATCTTAATTAATTTTGATTGAACGAAAAACTCTGCTTTATTATTTGTTTAATCCTTAATTACAAGTTTGTGTTTGACAGAGCACAGAGAAATGACATATGTCAAATCTGTAGATGATTTTGAAGATACGTTTCAGGTGGATAATAAAATTTTCTCGCAGTTGACCTTTTAAAAGCACTAGCGATTGTTTTAATGTCGATTTCGGATTTAACAACTTTTAGTTGCTCCCGATTCAAGTCTAATAGAGTTGCTGACATGGTTTTGAAAATGAGAAAGATTCATCAATCCGGTTGCAATTATTCTGGATGGATGTCAAATGCATATTTAATTTTATAGAAAGATTTAAAGGAGCACTAATATTAATTTCAACTTATTATTATTGTTTTAGTAACATTTTTTATAGATATTCCAAGTTTAGGTCCGCGTTGTTAAAATTCAAGTATGGAATAGGAAGACGTTTGGCGAATGTAAGTTCTAATAGTAAATAGTTTCAATCCACCAAGAATTCAACAAGAACATTTAAGAATCTAAATCCCTATGTTGGTTAAGGTGGTTTTAAGTTCTTTTCTTGAATTCAGGAGGATATCGGTTGTTGTGTTAAAGTAAACTCAAGAAAAACAAAAAAATCCAAGGTTTAAGTTATTTAAAGGGCGATGGAAATGAACTTTAGTAGCTCACTATTGGCACCAAATTCTAACAAGACAACGTAACCCTGCGATTTTGGAAAACAATCAATTCCCGTCAACTCGAAGAAACCTTTTTTTCCTTGTTCTATACAGTATACTTAAATAATAATTTGATGATAGAAAATCAATTGCATGCGCTATACGGATGAGTTCTGTGAAAAGCGGAAAATGAAAAATATCTCCATTTTTTTAACAAATTTAAGTTGCAGTCAAATTTTTATTTTAAGTGATTTATGAATTATTTTTTTGAATTTATTCACTGCATACAAGTCGTGTCTAAGTATTTGCAAAACAAAACTATCTTATTCCCCAAACCACTTTAGTAAATCTTATCATTAATAACGAATTACTAATCAATTATTTGTTTTAAAAAGTAAGTAGCTGAAGCACCACCATATAACATCCCCAAAATGGTTTAAGGGCTTGGACCCAACCCTCTACAAAAAATTCTACTGCAGGTATAGAAGGCAGCTGATGCTTTTTTCTCACTTTTTAGTTTAATTTACGATCGAGAACCAGTCCAAGAAACTTCTTCATTTAGCTCGGTCCCTAACTAGATGTCTGCAGCCTCACGCTCCAAGTTGGGTGAGCTCACTTTCCACTTTGGCGCACCACCTGATTCGCGGCATTGATCTACTGCGCTGTCCTGTGGCTGTGTATTCGAAAACTTTCCCGGCAGTCCATGTGCTTTATGTGAACAAGCCATCTTAGTAATTGGACTTTTACCCTTCTGGCTAAGTCTACGTCGCTGTACAGCCCGTACAGATCGTCGTTCCATCTTCTTCTCCACTCCCCTTCGATGCATACGGGGCCGTAAATCAAACGAAGAATTTTTCTCTCGAACCGACCAAAGGTGCTTTCATCCGCTTTTGTCATAGTCCATATTTCTGCACCGTATAGCAGGAGGGGGATGACAAGGGTCTTATATAGCGACACTTTGGTCCCTCGAGAGAAGACTTTACCATTCAATTGCTTTCTGGCCAAATTACTGAGCACATTAAGACGTAGAAGTTCACAAAATGTAGGTTTAAATTTCCCTGAAGCCAGCGTTTAAATGGTCTTTATTTCGAACTTTAGAAATGTATTCCAGAAATTTCGTTCACCAAATTAAAAGCAATTGATTTGATTTATTTTAAATGTAAAAGGAATAATAAATGTGAAATAAAAAAGTAGTTAGTCATAAAATTTCCTTAACAAAACTCAAATGAAAACATTGATATAAATATCGTTAATAGCTCTATTTGCGGGGCTCCTGGTACCTATTAATACCCACTAGAATACGTGATATTTATTATGGCATCTTATTTCTATTGAAACGCAACTTTCAATTTCGTTACTACAATGTTATCATTAGGTTAATCAAAACTGAGATTTATACTATGTTTGTTTTTCTTTTTTTATTTTGTAATTCTTGTCACGTTTCAAAAATAACGGTTATAATGTACAACCAATTTAAATTGATGGAGATGAGATTGTGAATCACTGATATTAATGAATTCTATGAATCAACATGGTTTAATGTTATGTACCATTGTTCATGTTTAATTCAAATCATCCCGCCTTCACATTGCACTTATTTTCTACTGACTTAGTACTTCTGATCAGTATTAAAGCTTTTAATACTTTGGAAATGTCTTTTATTTACCGAGTAAGGTCCAACTTAGAGGAAGTATTTTTGTCTTCAAGCGAAGTTATAAGTGATCGTTGAAAAATGACTATTATAAGATTTGAAATCCTAAGAACTCTTGTGCGAGTAATGTTTATAGTTATCTTAAGTTTTGCGGTAGTTAATATAAAATGTGTTTCGGGAAAAGGTAAATAATGCAATTTTTATGTTAAAATAAAAAACTCTTTACAAAAAAAAACTAGAATCAAAAGAAGTGTTTTAAAAACGTCAGCCTGCTGAAATAATTCGAAAATAATATACATAATGCATTTTCCTTGGATCTTAAAAATGTTGTTTTAGTGTGATATTTACCATAAACATTCAAACAGAGTATTAAAGTTGTGATGTTCTATAATTTGTTCTTGCGGGATCACTAGGTACATTTTTTGATAATTAAACGATTGGAAATGTTCTTTTATTATACCCATTCAAAAATTCGGATCCAAGAAAGATGTTCCCGATAATCGTCCTATAAGTAAGCTCTCAACGATTCCGAAGTTATTTAAGAAAATCGTTTTACTTACATATGTAAAGATCTCATTTTGCCGTTTCATCATGTTTTTTTTTCTGGAAGATCAACAGCAACTAATCTAACCATTCTCTGCAATGAGACAACAAGTAGCCTTGAATATGGCTTAACTTGGACCTTTTCTTCTGATTGTTAATGATACTCCTTAAATCTTCTTTGTCTTATGTTTTCTGACGTCATTAAATTGTTAAAATGTTTTAAAGTGGCATTTGATGTTAAACGCTTTAGATAGTTTAGTTAGCTGGTGTTCTACACAAAAGTTACACCATAATGTGTCTAAATGTCATTATATAATCTTCTGTCGTAACTTTAAATTATCAAACTTTTCTTATCCAATAAATGGTGTCAATCTTAAATGGTCCCAAAAAAGGATCTTTGATCAGAAACTAACTCTTTCTCTTCACGTCGACTTCATTGTAGCTAGAAAGCTACGTGATTCCAAAGCATTTTCTAACCTTTTTACACTCAAGACGTTATATTACTTCTATGTAAGACCAGTTCTTGTTCCGTGTATGTTTATGCTGGTGGTTAGCTTGTAACTATTTACCTAATCGTAAAAATAGTCCACAAGATTATACTTTATTAACATTACGTATAATTAATAAATAATTATTTTTAATAACTACTAAAATATAATTCTATCTGAAAAAGGTATCATTTACTTTTAGAAATTCAAAGCCTAATTCTGGCATTATTTTATTCTATAACATGTTGGTTTTTAAACATACCGAATTATGTTATGTATGAGTCAGGCATATGTATTTATATTATTCTCGTGTCTTGAAATTGTAGAGTGAACAATTTATCCTGCATCAATCATCGTTCCACAATATTTTTCTAATATAATCTTTTTTGTTTTGTTTATAGAATCATATATAAGGTCAGCTAAATCTATTGACTACTCCAATTTTATTAATCACGAATTAAAAAAATATGATTCGGATTTCTTCAGTCATCCTTGCAAAAGAAAATGTCTTCCAGGAGTTCATATGACATGTTTTTATAAATTAGTAGTACACTTCTATGAAACGATGGGTCCCAACTGCAAACGTTGTGTTACAGATAGAAATACCTGTTCTCGAGATAATTGTATATTTGCTGATGGCATCAATTCAGCTGTTGTGGCAGTGAACAAAATGCTTCCAGGGCCACCAATTGAAGTTTGTGAAAACGATACAATAATTGCGGACGTTGTCAATCAAATGACCGAAGCTACAACTATGCACTGGCATGGTGTTCACATGAGCGAAACCCCCGAAATGGATGGGGCACCGTTTATCACTCAATACCCTATAAATCCTGGAGAATCCTATCGATATAAATTTACTGCCGATCGTAGTGGTACAATTTGGTATCACAGTCACAGTCATTGGCAGAGGGGACTGGGAGCTGCTGGAAGCATGGTTATCCGACAGCCAAGGATCTTCAATGTACATGCTGATTTATACGACTACGATTTAACTGAACACACAATAATGATTCAAGACATAGTCTATAACTATGATTTCGAAAAACTCTCAAACATTTTGATAAACGGTAAGGGACGAAACCATCTTGCCAACGAAAATCAACCGTCAAGGTATGAGAAATTCGATGTGGTTCGCGGTAATCGTTATCGTTTTCGAGTGATCTTTAATGGAGTTTTCAATTGTCCCATCGAATTTTCGATTGATAATCATCGTCTTCTGATCATAAGCACTGATGGCAATGACATTGAGCCAGTAGTAGCTACTTCATTCTTTATGACGTCGGCAGAAAGGTTTGACTTTGTATTGCATGCCGATCGATACATTCAAAACTACTGGGTAAGGGTAAGAGGTTACACTAACTGCAGCATTGACAATCTCTATCAAGGAGCTATCTTAAACTATCAAGGAGCCCATACCCTAAATAATGAACCTCCAGAGAAATTGAATTATGATTACAAATTGAAGGGAGTTAAAGTCAATCCAATAGATCGCAGAGACTTGAGTAGCAAAAGTCTTGCAATAACCGATCTTCGGTCTCTTCGTCCTGTCGAATGGTATGAATCAACTAAATTTGAAACATTTTATTCAAGCTTTGGCACCTATGAACGCAACGGAGAACTTGAAATGCAAATCGATAATATCACATATCAAATGCCAGGGCTATCGCTCCTACAATCAAAAGATTTATTAAATACATTCATGTTTTGTAATAAAACCACTCTGGCCGAGGCTGGAAGAGATTGCTCGCGGGAGGCATGTCGATGTGTAAATGTGCTGTCACTTCCCGCATTTGCACCAATTGAGCTAATTGTTGTAAATTTTATGGGTGGAACACATCCTTTTCATATTCACGGATATACTTTTAGAGTCGTTGGACAGGGTATTCTACCAGAAGAAAACTTATGGAGGGTAAGTAAAACCAAAAAACACTTGAACAGGTCCCAAACGAGAAGAGTCGTACTGCAAATGACCAAAGAGCAAAAGTTTCTATGTGTAAATATTTAACTTTAAACTAGATCCAATGATTCATTTTTTTGCCATTCGTTGTACGAAATTTTTCCAGTGGATCCTCTTATTGAGGCCACATAGCATTAAACGATATTATGTTATACATTATTTTATCTTTTAGATTGAAGAATATGACCGAAGAGGGCTTTTAAATAGAAATCATTTCTTCCCAGTAGAAAAAGATTCAGTCCAAATTCCAGGCTTTGGTTACATAATAATCCGATTTTTGAGCAACAATCCCGGATACTGGATGTATCATTGTCATATAGAAAATCATTCAATACTTGGTATGATGGCTGTACTTCAAATAGGTGAACCTAATCAAATGAAGAATACATTAAAATCAACACTAAAATGTTAGTTGTTATAACAGAGATTGTGAACTTTTAGTAAATCTTAGTATTATTTATATTTAAATTAATAAACCTCATGAACAAAAATGAAAAAATAAACAGATTAAAGTTTGTATTTTATTGTTGTTTAAGATTTAAGTTAATTGGTACACGTAGTGGTGCATTAAGTTCAGTAACAAACATAAAAGACCATAAGAGTAGAATCATATTTTTTCTATTCATTGTTTTTGAATTTATTTGGTCATAATATTAGTTTAATTAAAAAATAATAGTTTTACTCAAAATTACCGACCTTAGCTTTAATGCCAGTTCCTTAACGCTGTGACCATTGACCTATAGAGGCACACTCTTAATTCTTAGGGATTTAAATGTGGACTTCCAGAGCCGATCTTAATCTTCCTTAAAACCTACTATACTGACCCTAAGACACTTTTGTCTTATCTTGGCTTTGTTTCTCTAACCAGAATTTTGTAGACGAATTTATCTACCTCAATTGAAAAGGGTATTTGATAACAACTCACCAAAATCTTTACCACTTCTTCTCTATAGTTCAACTTGTCAATCGTTTTCACAATTATTCCCTAACTTGCGCTATGTGACACTTTGGACTGATACTTTCAATCAAACCGTTACAGAAGGGTGGTGATGGTTAAGTTTGACCCTTAGAACGATAAATTGTATCGTTTTCTTTGTTTTAAACTTTTTCGACGTTAAAAATCTTTCCATTGGAAAAAAAGAATGATTTTATGGTTATTTATTGCGTGCTACAGTAAAAGCCCTTTGACTGTTTCCTTTTGGAGTTGAGGTGTTAACAAATGATCTGTAAAGCGTCGATGGTCCTTTATGTGAAGAGGCTTTTATCTTTCTCTTCAGAAGGGGTTTTATTGGTATTCGTTTTGGTGCTGCATTCATAAACGGGCAAATGTTGAAAACGCGGGGACAACTACTTTTTTGGCTGGTTCCAGTTTTTTTTTAACTAAAAAATTTCGCCATTTTCTCATTCCTAATTATATGTTAGGTAATTATTGCGATTCTATTTTCCTTAGGGTCGCACTTCATGGTAAAACTGAAACCAAATTTACATTTATACTTTGCTTCGCAGATAACCATTTTAAACCAAATGAATGTTTTGAGCAACAAGGTCTTGAAATTTTGTAACAGAATTTGTAGCACAATTACATATTTATGTCGTACAAGATGTATGGAGATTTTGAATCCTGTATTACTAAAGTTTTTTATCATAAAATAAAAACCGAGTTCGGTTACGGTTCTTAATATTAGTTACCTTCTTTAGCTTACTGTCGATTTCTGAAAATTATATATTTTAATTATTTTAACCCAAAAGATAAATACAAATAATGTTTACTTATTCTCCTTTTGACTTTTACTAACATACATTTTGCTTTCTTGACTTTTTCTTTTTACGGGAGAGCTTTGAACATTGAACTATTGATTTGTTTATAATAAGGGAATAGGTACAAACATATATTCATATGAAATCAAAATCACGCATCAAATCATAAAAACCACATCAAAGGTTTTGAAAATGTTTGGTCCACATAACGTTAGTGAGGTTACTGGGTTCAAAACTGGGTCCTTTATCATATTTGCTTAAATGCAATAAGGACTTAGCACTCTTGTTAGTTTTTCAGTCGAAAAAGCCTTGCCTTTGGTTGTTTGCGTTCAAAACAATTTATTTTATTTATTTTGTGTTTATTAGAGGGATTAAAATTTAAAATCTACTCATCTATTGAATTTATGAATAATTATTATTTTAAATTGTTTTAAATATCAAGACCTTCTTGTGCAGCAAGTATTGCTTTGATCTTCATTAGAAGTTCCTTTTTGATGGCATCCGGAACTATGGAACGAGCATTTGGAGTTACCTCTGCTACTAATTGCTCGATCTTGATGTTTCCACCATTTTCTCTTATTTTATTACGGCACATTAGTTTGACCTGATCTTTCCATCCGCATTCAGCGAGACGATTGCATAGCAAATCCTTAAGCCTGTTGAGTTGAAAGAAATCTTTGTTCTTTTTCTGTGGCCAGAAGTAATTTATATCGAAAATACTCACTTTGATCGGTCACCGCTTAAAATAGTTGCTTGATCGACAGTTTTGGTAAGAGCCATTGAGGACATGTGTAAATATTTTAACTAACACCGTTAATTAAACAAAAAACTATTTCACACAATTTCAATTTACAAAAGCATCAAATCATGAAATTAAATCAAAATATTTACAGAAGCTGTCAGTTTTAGTTGTCAGGTTCGGATTCGGACTGTTTCGGAGTGTCAAACCGAGTGCAATGTATTACCGTCTCAGCTTAAAAAGTGTGTTAAGTAGCATTTGTGTTTTTTAACAGCAGCACATTTTAAATTAATGTTCAACATTAAAAAAGTTTTTTTTTATTTTTGAAAAATTGGAAGATAATTTTATCGAAAGATGACAAAGAATATAAACATTTATTTTAGAAGTGGAAAAAGAGGTCGTTAAAAAACAATACAAAAAATAAAAAGTGACAAAATAATGAAGCAGACAATGACAACTATCTTGCAAAGTTTGTTCATGCGTCCAATCCTTTTCAACTTTTGTTTGTAGGTATAATTTTTTGTTGTATTGCCAGATAGTGTCCTCTTTTTTGTTCCATTTTTGTTGTTTTTAAACTTTTGTTGTTGTTTCCTGCAACACCAATTATTAATTAGGTGATGGTGTTGGCAAGAATATCCAATTAGCGGACTTTCGTCCAACTATTTGAAAACACTAAAAATTGAATGATTAGAAGAGTTTAAACGATTGCAAGAAGTAAGCCATTTTTTTTTGATAAAAAATGTGCTGATGATTGGTTAAATTTTTGTTTGTAACTTTTGACAGATAAAACTGGGTGTTTACATAGTTGAGATAAACCCTTTTTTTGCGCACAATCTACCAATATAGGAAGATCTTTAATCGGGTATACTTAGCTGTACCTTATATAGACCTGTTCTCTTATACATTTTCTGCTGTGAATAATAAAAGAAACTCTGCCCTGAAGATCTTTTATAATTGGCAATTTAATGTAACCATATAATTGAATGTCGCATATGTGTTTCTCGTAAATAGTTACAATCTATCCATTGGAGTTTCAAATTGAATTGAAAAACTATATGAACAAACATACATCGGAATCATTTTTTAATTTAAGTTAAATTAAAGTTGTTTTGTGCTTTTGTCTACTAAAAAAAATAATTTTTTTTTATTAACATCTTTACAATTATCTTCGTATTACAACAATTTCCTAACGATACCGAATATTAATATCGTCTTTTATTTCATATCTAAGATATTTTATGATAAAACATATCATGTCAGACAAAATAAAATCGAAGACAATGTCAAAGAAAAGAGATGGTTAGATTATTTTTCCTCCAGTAAGAAATAAAGAGAGCAAACGATACAAACAAATAATATTTGTTGTGCATTTTAAGTAGTTACCTAAGTTTAAAGAACATTTTATGTTTTGAATTATGTCACTTGCTTCAAAAGGAATACATTAAACTATAAAATAAGTAAAGCTATTAAATTTTGCTTTGACATTCGGAGCATTCATTAAGCTAGTGACTACGTAGTCAAGGTATTCTGATTGGCTAAATTCAACTTCAGAATGAGCTGAAATTCACCCCCCTCCCCCAACGTAGTGTAAACCTTTTGGCTACAAAGTTAGTAGACACTGGACATTTCGAAATCAGCTGTTTGTTAAGGAGACACGCATTCGAATGAAATCACTCACAAAATGTATAGTTTTTCAAAAACAATAGTCCTTGGAAAGCATTGTACTAACGAAAAACGCGAAATTATTAAAAATATGATCCGAGAAGGTAAAATATATGCAGAAGTTCTGCATATTGTTGACTTTTTAAACAAGATTATTTAAAATTCATTAATATATACATCAAAAACCAAACCTTGTAGACCAAAACTATTTATGACGACATCTCTCATCACGCGCCTTGTCCGAGAGAGGCATACAAATTCCTTTAACCCTGTCACTGAGCTCAAAAAAGAGCTGAATATTACAGCTCGTTCGTTGAGGGAACACAATTTATCATAAAAGTACCCATTTCAATTTCAAAACATGCTTAAAATCATGGGAAGATGAAAGCCATGGAAGTTCCAGCAAAAACCACTCTTGACTTGTTTTTTTCCTCTGATTCTGATAAATACTCTATTAGTGTTCTATCTTCTCAAATGTGACCACCGTGTTATATCTGCAAATTACTCGTGTAAAAATTTTCTAGTTAAAGAAAGAGCTGGACGGTATCGATAATTATTTCAGGATTTTTAACTGGCCACTATGCTTCCTCGAAAGTTACGTTGACGCCACTGCGTAAGCTTTTTCGTTACTAGTGGATGGAAAATTTGTCCAGCCCATTCTCCAAAAATGGGGAATCTCTCTTACATCCCTTCTTTCCAAGATTGAAAGCTTCTTAATGACCGACAGTACGGCGTTCGCAGCAATAGGTCAACTGGTGATCCAACCAATTCTTACATGTGTTCGAGAAAGTAAGATTATTGCACTTGATATTTAAAAAGCATATGATAAGTTTTAGCATCAGGCTCTCTTATCGAAAATGCGTGTCTATATTCTAACAGGTTTACGAAATATGCGCAAATTTCAATAAATTTTCATCAAAATAAAATACCCTTTAATAATAACGCCTTTTTTGTAAATGTTCAAGTCTCTACTACTTCAAATAAAACTTTTCTGGTAGTAGTAGTAAGGTAGGTCATCAAAATAATTTTTCTATAGCTATTTCAATGTCATCTCTGCAACCACTAAACTTGCATTATTAAGAAAAATAACATATGCGCACTGATAAATCGAACTGATGCTTTTTACTACTGCAAGTTTTTGTATACCTATAAATACGCATTTTTCACATCCTAGAATCACACATTTCGAAAAAGTGACATGAAACAAACCTTTCCCGGGATAGCGAGCAAAATGGCATGTATATAAAGAAATTGGGTGGCGCAACAGTCCGTTGTGAACCAGGGCCTAGTGACTTACAACTCGCAACCATTCCTGTGTGCGTGTACATACTGTTGTCAGGAATGGAAGGGACCTATAATTTTAAGCCGAATCCGAACGGCTAATTTAAGAAAGTACTTTTTCATGACAAGAATTACTCTTGAACCCGCGAAAATTATTTTTTTTTAAAATTAAGGTGGCACAGGCAGGGATTGAACCCAGACCCCTTGCATGACAGTCCAACGCACTTTTTTTTTTTAAATTAATTTTTATTAATTCAATCTGAAACCTATCTTATAAAAAAAAAAATGGGGTGGCGCAACAGTCCGTTGTGAACCAGGGCCTAGTGAATTACAACTCTCAACCATTCCTGTGTGCGAGTACTGTTGTCAGGAATGGAAGGGACCTACAATTTAAGGCCGAATCCGAACAGCTAGTTTGAGAAAGCAAACCTATCTTATAGGTAGACAAAAATTCATAAAACTAGCCTAATTATCCATAACTTACAACTAACTTAATGGTCCCATACGGACACTCTAAGTTAAACTATAACACTTAAAACTAATGCCTTTCGGCCCTAAGATCTATTTTACTTCATTTAAATTTTATTAACTTCCCATAGAAAGTTATTGTAATGGGTCCGATTTGTCAAATTGAAAATTTTGACATTTCTCGACGTTTCAAGGTTCCTAGAGCCGAAATAAAAGATTTTTAGAAAGATGTCTGTGCGTGCGTGTGTACGTACGTTTGTACGTCCGTACATCCGTACGTTCACGACGTTTTTTTCGTCGTCCATAGCTCAAGAACCAGAAGAGATATCGATTTCAAATAAATTTTGTTATACAGATAATAAGGCAGAAAGATGCAGAAAGGGCTCTCAACAAAATTGTGTGGGTGGTTTTTTTTACCATAGCAGTTTGAAAAAAGGTGAAAATTTTGGTTAACCCTAAATATCTTACGAACCAAAAACGCTAGAGACTTGAATTAAAGTTTGTATAATATATTGTAACGTGATACCAAACAGGTATATTTTTTGAAAAAAATCAATATAACGGTTTTTTTATAAATCAATAAAACTGAAACAAAAAATTTGTCACCTCTAAAATTTTACGACTGAAATATGATTTCATCTCTAAAACAATTTAGTTCAACGACGAATAATGCTTTTGACATCTAATAAAATTTTGAGAAAAATTTAATTGACAGTTTTTTTACCAAAAAAAAACCTAAAAAAAAATGTATGAAAGTTGGTAAAAATTGATTTTCGACTCAAATATCTTTTCAAAACTTTGAGATATTGGCTTTAATTTACTTTTACCTTTCAAAAATATTGTTGTCAATATTCAGTTAAAGTTTGAAAAAAATCGAACTAACAGTTTTTTATAAAAAAATTAAGAAAAGTTGGTAAAAAATGATTTTCGACTCAAATATCTTTTAAAAATTTTGTGATAATAACTTGTAATTAATTTTTTCTTATAAGAAATATTGTTTTCAACATTAAGACAAATTTTGAGAAAAATCGAATTGACAGTTTTTTTTACAAAAAATAAAAACCTAAAACAAAAATGTATAAAAGTTGGTAAAAATTGATTTTCGACTCAAATATCTCTTCAAAAATTTTAAATATTGGCTTCAAACTAATTTTATCTTATAAGAAATATTGTTTTCAACATTTGGTAAAATTTTTAAAAAATTCGAATTGACAGTTTTTTTACAAAATATAAAACTCTAAAAAAAAACAATACTAAAACTTGGTAAAAATTTACTTAAGACTCAAATAGCTTTTCATTAATTAAAAATATTGGCTTCAAACTTATTTTATTTCACAGAAAATATTGTTTTCGATATTCCGTAATTTTTATATAAAAATCCAACAGTCCGTTTTTTCATAAAAAATAAAATCTACAAAAAATAGTACCCAAATTTGGTAAAAATTGATACGAGTACATATAGACAAACTTTTAAGCAAGACAAATCGACAGACCGGATAGGAAGTTATCAGTGTGGGTCGCATCCAAGCCTCTTTTTTATTTTTGTATTTATTAGAAAAGTTGAAAAAAAACTAATATCAATATGCTTTTTTATTTTTACTTACAAACTACTTAAAATAAGGTCCTTAATATAAAACTTAAAACTAACTTAAACTACCTATTCTACCTATAAACTACTTAAAACTAGAACAACCACAGCAGCAAATCTAACTATCTAACATTTTTGTGTTTTCATATTTTTGCAGTCCAACGCACTAACCATCATGCCACGGGTACTACAAAAAATGGCATGTATAGTTAGTTAAAAGCGTTTTTTTATTTACATTTTTATTACATTTTAATTTATTGAACCATACAAATTTATATACATTTGGCTTAATTCTAACATAAATAATATTTAACAATAACTTTAACTAAAACATTTGTTGGCACAAAGAGGGCCTAACTTTATACATTGATGAAATTCAAAAATTTAACATGTGTTTAACATGAAATCGATGGCTAAAAAAAAAGTGTCGTTGGCGAGGTTCATCTCGGGTTGTTCAGTCCCGGTTGTCCTGATGGAGGTTGGTTGGGTGTGGCGGTGTTCAGCCGCGGTAGTATGCTGACTCCAGGCCAGCATAGAAGGAGACGTCGTCGTCAGTGGGGAGTTTGTCCAAGATATCCATACCACAAAGGTATCTCGGGTCCGGGTGTCGTTCCTGATTGGCCATCCTTCTCATTAATTGGTTAGGGTGGCTGGCGACTTTGGTGATTATCTTCCTTGCTGCCTGTGCAAGGAATTGGTCAAGTGGCTTGATTTCAGCTTCTTCGTAGACTCTACTATTGCTATAGTGCTTCTGTCGTTGACTGTCGAATTGTAGATCGGTGCATATCCTTAGTATCTTCCTCTCGAAGACATGAAGTCTTTCCATTGCAGTTTTTGATATGGTGAACCATATCGGAAAACCGTAGGTGATAACCGGTCTTAGCAGTTGTTTGTATATCACCATTTTCGTTGGTTTACTTAATCCAGTTTTCTTCTTCAAGAGAGGATGAACTCGATGGAGTGCGATGTTGGCTTTTGTTATCACAGCCTTGGAGTGAGGGTTGAAGCGCAGCAGCTCATTGAAGTGTATTCCCAGGTATTTGGCAGATTTCTTGGCTTTAATCCTTGATCCATCCGGGAACGTCAGAACAAGTTTTCGGGCCACTGCCGCCGATCTACAGCGGCTGTTGTTGGTGGCAGGTCTTCGGAAGCATACCAGTTCCGATTTGGAGGTATTTATCCTTATTCCCCACTTCTGGTAGTACTCGTAAAGTCTGCTTATGTGTGCTTCTACTCTTCGGGCTGCGATAGTAGGAAACATGGAGGACGAATAGGTGAGTGAGTCATCCGCAAACAGCAGGTTCTCACAATCCGTTGGCACTGGCTGGTCAGATGTCATCAGGCTGTAGAGGAACGGTCCAAGTTTCGATCCTTGGGCGATTCCAGCCTTTACGTCTCTAATCGTTGACTTGCAACTGTCTATTTCTACGAAGAATTTTCTAAAAGAAAGAAAAGAAAACAACATTTTTATTATTGGCTGTAGGATATTAAAAATTCGGAGCTTATGGATGAGGGCATCAATCCATACGCTGTCTTTTTTTTATTTATTTGCTTTTTTAAGTATATCTGGCATTTCGACACAAATTAAAATTTTATTTTTAAAGTGATAAGGATTTAAAGTGTTTAGAAATTTCATAAAACTTTTCTCAAAGTCTGCTTGGAACGAATATGCACAATAAATTCGTTTAAAGATGCACTGAAATCGCAGTTTTTTACTCTGGGTTCTTATAACCCATGTTGCAAATAGTACTTACATTGATAAGACACTATTGATTTTTGGAAAATCTCTGAAGTAATACCAGAGAAAGGAGTCTGCAGAATTTTTATCGAGAGAACAGATAAGGACGATGATTATTGCCTGGATATTGATGCTTAGAGTGAGATACCAAGCGAAACTACCAATATTTGGGAAGAAAATAAATTTCATCTTGATCATAGAAATGATACAGTTTATTACTGGAAAGAAAACAACAAGCGAAACAAAAATTTGGTGAAAGAGTAAATATGATATATTATAAAATAAATGATTATACACATAAGAATAAATCCAATGTTATGCCCTAAACAATGAGAGCGCCACCTTTTCAATATTTCACACAAAGCACATATTTGTCAGTTATTTACATTATTTCTTTAAAGTAATTTGCTGAACAAACTTCGAGAAGACATTTTTGAAGATAGTTTGTACATTTTTTCCAAATGTTTGTAGTTATTGTGTCAACTATTCCCTTAACAACCTTTCTTTTAGGAAAAATGAAATTTTTGTTTTAGTCAACTGAATAAATACAAAAATTGAAATTGTTATTGGGTTAGAATAAAACAAGTTTTTGTTAATTTTGGTAGTGGGTAATCGTACTATTACCTTCGTTTTGTTCTTAATATAGGTGCACTAAATTTGGCTTCACGCTAATTAATCCCGGAAATTAAGGATTCTTTGACTTCAAACTGACGACCACCCTCATTAACCATCACCATAGTATATTTTATAATAATAAAAGTAGAGTAGTATAGAACGGCAGTCATTGTTCAAGCTTTTATTATGCGCACCGAGTTAATATAGGCTAGTTATCATATTGGTAGGCCAAGTTTATAAGTACAAATATATTACAATATTTAGGAAAATTTGTCTTCAAGATTCCCTTACCCTGCTGCAGAAATTTAAAGTTTTTCATCTAAAGAAAACACGTAATACCATTTTTCATCGATTTTTTTGTAGTTTTAAGAGTATTTATAATCGCATAAGTTTTCGATGTTCGTCAAATGGCGATTTTTTCTTAAGAAGGTTCGAATTTTTGAAAATGTTGAGCGACTTGCGTTTTCGACGAATTTTCGCTTTATTTTTTCCAAAGAACTCGATACACAATTTAAAATAGCTCGTCTTTCGGTCAATTTTAATAGTAATTGCACGTCCGTTACGATTTAAACATTTCAAATACTGCTAAAGTGATCAACCTATCAATCCTATCTCAACGAATTCTTCAGGAACTTTTACTGGTCACTATGATCCCATGATAGTGCCGTGGATATGGTTACAAATTGAATTCTTTGTGGAATGCGAAAGTTTATACCGAATATGGTACAATCTATCAAAGCCAAAGAAAATTGATGGTAGGATTACTGATGCGCGTTTCCTTTGCTAACTAAAAAGGTCATATTCGACGAACTAAATGTTGGCATGACCGCAAAAATTATGTCTAGAATACTACAGTGTCCCAAAGGTAGTAAAAATTTCTGGTCATTTGTAAAAAAAACATGAGCAATAGTATGAATTTTCGATTATTTCTAGGTATTCCTCAGATGAAACGGATTATAGAAAAACAAACATAGAACCGTTGGAAAGAAACGATAGAACCGAAGAGGAAGTTAGACCGGAAAGGTATAGAAACAAGGACACTTAACTTTTGAGTAAAAATTAATGCTTTTTAAAATTAATTTATTAGCTTAAATTATGAACGGACTATGAAATCAATAATAAAAGCGGAAGATGATCTAAGATTATAGCACAACCTTACTTACTTACTTAAGGTGGCGCTACAGTCCGGGGCGGACCTGGGCCTAAACCAACAAGCGTCTCCAGCCAGCTCGGTCCCTAGCTAGCTGTCTCCAGTTTCGCACGCCAAGTTGGTTGAGATCCTCTCCCACCTGGGTGCGCCACCTGAGTCGCGGTCTTCCTCTACTGCGCTGTCCCTAGGGATTGGATTCAAAGACCTTCCGGGCTGGAGCGTTGATGTCCATCCGCTCTACATGACCTAGCCATCTAAGCCGTTGGACTTTAATTCTGCTAACTAGGTCAGTGTCGCTGTACAGCCCGTACAGTTCGTCGTTATATCTTCTCCTCCATTCTCCATCTATGCGTACGGGACCAAAAATCACCCGAAGAATTTTTCTCTCGAAGCATCCTAAGACGCTCTCATCTTTCTTTGACAGGGTCAAAGACCGCAACTATTAAGGCTGAAGACTCTAGAAATGAAGAAAGATCCTCACCAATGCTGATAACAAGGAGATTATCTTATGAACCTAAAATAAATGATTTTAATAAAGAACTTGAAGAATTGAAAGAAATTCTGAAGAAAAGGCGGGCCAGTCAAAAAAACGGAAACATCGGATTTTTCTTCTGAGCATTCCGTTAAACATTTATCTACTAAGATCAAAAATAACATGAGTTCAGTGAATGGATATTATTTTATTACTGAAGATAATTCAAAATCTCTTGATAAAAATGACAAGTGGACTGAGAAAAGTAAGCATCCAGTAGTAAATTCATTATTTCCGAGTAAATTGGAAATTTTAGATGAACCGAATCAAGCTCCCGAAATTTCAGTTATTCAAAATGCGAACGGAAAACCGGATAGTCCGAAATATTTTCAATTCAGCCAAAGTAAACACAAAACAGAGGAAACGCAAAAACATGAAGTTGTTACGGACAGAGACAATGTCAGAACTCCAATTGATGCATTTAGTTTAATTTTTTCCGAAGGCATAGTAAACATACAAACGAAAAACTAAACGCAACTTCAACAAAGTCCACAATCATGGATTACGACGAAGACGACGTCTCCTTCTATGCTGGCCTGGAGACAGCATACTACCTCGGCTGAACGCCGCCGCCGCGACGCACCCAACCAACCTCCATCAGGACAACCGAGACTGAACAACCCGAGACAACCCAAAGACACTCTTTTTTAGCCATCGACTTCATGTTAAACACATGTTAATTTTTGTAATTCATCAATGTATAAAGTTATGTCCCCTTTGTGCCAACAAATGTTTTAATTTAAGTTATTGTTAAATATTATTTATGTTAAATTAAGCCAAATGTATATACATTTTTTATGGTTCAATAAATTAAAATGTAAAAAAAGCTGAAGCATTTATACTAAAACAGTTCTTTATAAAACAACTTTAAACGATATAGAATCAATTTTTTGTTCTTATTTCAAATTCGTAGTCTTAAGGTTTTAACAGCTAGATTTAGGAATATATTGAAAACAAAATATTGAAGACAGCTATTTCCGAGTTAATGAGAGCACATATGAAGCTGAACTCAGAGTTTAGATTCCAAATCAGCCAAAATAACAAATACAAGTCCCTCACAACTAATGATAAATTACTAAATGAGATACTAAAGTGATTGAAGCTGTATCTAGAAGATAAAGATTTGTACTTTGTGAAAACATCGTGCAATATTCCTTTAAAAATTAAATTGAGTTTTAAGCTTTTAAGGCTAGGGTAAAACGCAACAGCATATTATTTATTTTGGGAGTTACCTATATTTAAAAATGTAATGAAAATATGAAAAGTATCGTGTAAACCACAATACAGAAAAAAACTTAATTTTGCTGACCAAAGGGATTTATTTTCCTCCGTGTGCTATTCACGTTGTTTATTTCAATGTTAGAAAATGAGAATTAACACCCTACCATTATGCACCTGATGAGGACAAGATCAGAATTTGAATTATATAATTATAGTAAACACACATGTAAATGTAACTATTTTGTGCGCTTTTAAAAACACAGATGCTTTTCCATGTTGCTTCTAACGGATTCCAGACGTTGCAGTTCAATCCGACAACAATTCAGACTTTTGTTTTTATCTCTGATCCTAATAAGTTTGCGGTCTGTGTATTATCGCTCCTGTGTTCCCATTGTGTCAAATATGTAAATTTCTTATTCCAAAAACCACCATTTAATGTAAAAACCTCCAAGATATCAGTTTAGCATAGGCAGAAATTACGTAAAAAATAAAACAATGTGCCAAAGGTAGAACAAATTCCTAGTCATTTGTAAGAAATGTGCGTAATAGCCTTTCCACACCAAACTGAAAACCCGGTGTTCGGCGAAAAGTTTTCGAAAACTCATAATGTGTTCACACCAAGTATTTACAAGTTTTCGTTTGACATTTCCATTATTTTGATACTAATTGTCAAATTTTGTATAAATAGTATATTTTTAATTTAAAAATTTATTGGTTTTCGAATTTGTGAAATAAAATGAATTCTCGCCAAATTGTTTTGATTTCCATACATACAAAGAAAATGGAACAAAGCATGAAGTTCCTGCTCAACTTCATATCATTACCTCAAGGCTCTACCATGACCAGAAAACGTCAGCGTTTTATTTTAAAAATGTTGAAAATGAAAAAAAATAAGAGTATGATTGATGCAATTGAGAATCATCATCGCCAAAGAAGCATGTGGACAAAGGTAAGCTTCCATAATACCATTTACTTCTAAATTATAAAACAAACTTTCTACCTCAATGTCAGATACGTACAAGCACTTTTTGGGAACACGAAGTCTTATAAAACAATGATGAGTTTTTTAAACACCATTTTAGAATGAGCCGTGAAACATTCGACATATTGTGCAATGAGCTGAAAAATCTAGAAATGCACGATACCAACTTTAGAAAGTGCATGCGAGTACCTTTGAAAAAAAGAATAGCCATTGCAATATATACGCTTGGGTCGTCTGCTGAATACAGGACAGTTGCAGCTATCTTTGGCGTTGGCGTAATATTACATCATCGACGGTTCCGACGGGGAGAGTACGATAACTTTGGCGACAAAGTTTGATGACGGATTTGTATAGAACGGTTAAAAACAAGCATTTTTTACTATGGGAGGGGGGGGTCTATCACCCCCGTTTAGGTGGTAGGGGGAATTTAAAGAAATATATACATTAAATGGAACAAAAATAATTAAAAAATAACGGTAATACTTACAATTAAGTTTTATACCTTTTTTTAAAGCCAACATTTTTGTCTATTAGCTTGTTTTTAAATCAAGTCAAAACTATGCATAGATTTTAATAAAAAATAGTTTCAAAGTCAAAATTTGTGCAAAAAAAGTAAAAAAAAGGATAGAGTGTAATTTTTCAATACTTCAAGATTAATTACCACTGAAAACTATATGATTTTATTTTTTTTTAGTTTTTGAGAAAATTGACAATTACCAAAACAAAATATTTCAATTAAATTACTTTTTTCTTCACGTCAATTTTCAATGTGTTGAAGGTATGTAAGTCTCGTCAGTGAATTCATCGTCCGTATTAGTGTCACTGTGGAGTTCGTTAAGTTCGTCATTGATGGTCAAGAGCCGAGGTTGTTTTGGCGGTAACACATCTTCTAGGTGTTCACTGCGAACGTCGGGGGGTCGAAGTGCTTTAGTTGCAGACCCACACATTCTTTACCATCAATCCAACATGGGTATACTTTTTTTACATCTAGTAAGAATTCCTTTATTTGGGATCCCAAGTCGTCCTTATATTTGTCTTCAAGGCAATATTTTATGATCTTACTATATACATACTTGTTACTATGGCTACATTATATGTGTGTACATAGTTATATGCATATCTATGTATGACACAAACATATGTGCATATTAAGAAACTATGAGAATTAGCTGCAGTTGTGTTGTTGTAAAGGTAATGCAAATTTTTTTATAATGCAATAAATGTTCATGTTCAAATATATAAAATTTTAAAGTTTTGGCGAAGTATTTAACTGTATATTTAGAAAAAAAGGGATTGACATGGACATGACATATGTACATACGTTTATGTATATAATATCAATAATTTTTTTCAATCCAGCTTATTTAAATGCAAAAGAAACTTTGCATGCACTCCATCTTGCACCCACCGAACCTTGCTCCCTCTTTACCTTGCACCCACCCCAAATCCTATAGTGTAGCCAAGCAGGGGGGTTGCAGATCCTTACAGATCCCACTGTTGCATACCACCAAACTCGCACCTACCATTGTTACTATCAAAATAAGACCAGTCAAGCAAAAAAAAAGAATTTAAATTAAAATAGTAGTTGTGGTTATTTTCAATTTTCTCAAAAACTGAAAGATATAAAATCATCCAGTTTTCAGTTTTTGATCAAAAACAAATAAGAGCAATAAATTATGAAATAAAAACAGTGGTAATTAATCTTGAAGTATTGAAAAATTACACTTTAACCCTTTTTTTTACTTTTTTTTGCACAAATTTTGACTTTAAAACTATTTTTTTCAAAAACTATGTATAGTTTTGATTTGATTTAAAAACAAGCTAATAGACAAAAATGTTGGCTTTAAAAAAAGGTATAATACTTAATTGTAAGTATTACCATTATTTTGTAATTATTTTTTTCCATTTAATGTATATATTTTTTAAATTGCCCCTACCACCTAAACGGGTGGAGATAGAGCCCCCCTCCCATAGTAAAAATTGCTTATATTAAGCCCTTATACCAAAAACCGTTATTATATCTTGTCGCCAAAGTTATCGTACTCGTGCCGTTCCGACGATCGTTCCTAATGATACTACTTTTATAAGCTCGATTGAAAATGAAATTCAATTTGCTTGCAGCACAGTTTGCTGTTAATTCAATGGTGCCAATGATTAACAAAAAAGCGTGAAAGATTATATGGGATAAAGACCTTGACATTCACAAATAAGCTGGCCCGGATAGTACCCTTGCTATTGTGCTGAAGGGTTCCTCATCCGAAACCATTGAGTAAGTTTTTCCATCTGTTCCACTCTACAGCCCTCTTTCCAAGTGCATGGAAAACAGGATATGTCCAGCCTGTGTCTAAAAAAGTCAAAACCGTATGATAGATTCTACAAACAAATATTCAGGGTCTGGATACTCTAAAAAAGTGTATTTACTATTTTTAATGTCTGAAAAATTCGAATGGGTAGGTACACAAGCCACAGACAGCAATGAAATCAATATTTTACTCTACATTATTTAGGGTCAGAGTTTTCTTTTAAGAAAATAATAAATTTATAGTTCTTATTATACCAAATTATTACGTACGAACATAGGTACATTTAGATTGCCCTCGAGCAAACGACCTACCTACATATTTTAAGACAAATAAATATACCTACATTACTCCATGCTGAAATAATAAAAGTTGTATATGTAAGTATAAAAATGTCAAATCAGCAAACTAAACATAATGACAATTTGGTAGGTATTTCAAGTTTATTAATAATTTCTTAGCTTAGTTTAATATTTTGTAATTAATTATTAAAAAAATTATAGCTAAGTTACACATCGTCGTCTCTTCTTGTTTTATTTTAATATCATAAACAAGAGAATTAAGTCTAAGACATACTTTTCACTTGAACTATCTATCGCCCGATTTAACTAAATCGTCAGACAATGTACCTACAAAATTGCCCTCCTAAACAAATTTATAAAACACTTTATAGGTATACCTAATAAGTATGTAAGTTTGTATGGTGCATAGTGGGTTGCTATTGTGATATTTTAAACCTACGTACAATTTTGTGTCATGATTAGTCATCATAACTATGACTTCATGTAACAAAACGCCCCTTATTTGGTCTGAAAAATTTATAAAACTAACCGAGATCGATAATTTCGCCGCATATTGTATGTATATGAATATAGGTATAATATAGAGAAAAGTTTCCATGCGACATAGATTGACTTGCGTATTGCATTTTGCAGTTGTTATGTATGTTTAAAAGAATTTATACCACATATGTATATTTTTTTATGGCAACGAACCAAACAAAGTAGAGTCAAACCAAATACACTTCCAAAAACGTGGTAGGTTAGGTAACTATTTATGTGGATATATTTCATGGCATCAACCAGCTTAATTAACACACCTGGTTAAGGAACACATTAAAAAACATTGTTTTTAAATACGAGAATATAATTTTATGAAAATTTATTTATTTACAAATAGAAATATATACTTTGAAACTACATTCTAATGTAGTATCAAATTTCCTGAACGTCTAAGATAACAGATGGTTCAAATATTTATTGATTTTGGACTCCACTATACTACACATATGCATATTATGATATAATCTTGCTAGCAAGTAATTAAAGCGTTGGCTTGCTATTCCTCGAATCACACGTCATCTTTAAAAATTATAATTTTAATGTGGTTTTTGTGTTACCCACCTACCTACATGTATACCAATCATTTTTTTAGATATCGAATCATAAATAGGTTTGAGATTACTTAAATCAGAGTTACGCCTTATTTGTTTAATTATATTCCTATAACTAAACAAAATCTTATTTGAATGATAAAAATAAAATATTACATTAATTGAGCATTGTCATAGACCTAAATATTTTTTTTAACAAATTTGCAAAATAAATGCCAAATTAACATAACAATAATTTTCGAGCAAAATTATCTTACAAAAATAGGAATAATCAGAAACATGGACTTCCACACCATACAAAATACTTGCAACAAATATTTGTTTAGTTTTTGAAAGCATTAATTTTAATTTCAAAAAAACAAACCTAACATTGCTTTTCGTTCAGCTACATCTTTTTATTCTTCTTCTTTTCTTTTTATACCACTCCTCAAAGCTAACACATTATCGCCCCACTCTCCACATGCCTACCAATGCATAGCTTACCACAAGTGACGATTTCTCGTTCATCGACCCCATAGACATTTCTAAAATTAACTAGTGCATTGAAATCGTAAGGCGTCCCGTCGAGAGAAACAACAAATAACACAAGTTAAGTGATAAACAACGTTCGCTGTAACAAAATAAAAAATAATTTGTCTAGTTTCTGAATTAATCGTAACACGAAGTATGATGCACCAGTAGGTACAACCAATTATTCTAATTGAATCAGTTCAATTCAAGACGCTTCTTTTATTTTTACGTATTTAACCTTTTTACAAATGAGTTAGTAAATGATATACAGTGGACGTCCAGTATAACGAATGATATAATGTTCGAGGTCATTCTCTATATCGAGAGCGTTCGTTATATCGATCGACTTATGGGAATGTGTTTCTCTCTTTGTCTAAGAAACCATTTGTACAGCCGATTTTCCATATTAGAAAACTCTCCCTTTCGCATAGATTTACGTTGTAGAGAGCCATTGGGTGGCAAGTTCAAGTTCTTCAAGATTTTTGTGCGCCTTTTCTTAATCCCAAATATTGTTGATTTTGGCACACGGAATTTTATTGAAATTTCCTTAAGTGAAACGCCTTTGTTGCACTCATCAATAATTTTGACTTTGTCCTTTAATGAAAGCCGAGTACGTTGAGATTTTGTATTTATTTTAATATTTTGTACACAAAACTAAATCTACAAAATTATTACGGAGCGTTTCAACGAGACGAGACTTTAAACAACAAGAACACTATTTAACTGCTAACATTATCTTGCCGTCATGTCATTGTATATGTGTGTGAAAGACCCTACATAAAATTCAAAACTGCATAGCGATAGACAAACCAAAAAATAAGAATTCTAACAAAAATGTTTTAGTAGGCGATGCGAAGACTAAACGAAAAACAGAAAGCTTGTTACAGTTTTGAACCTATGGCGAGAATAAACTTATGTGTTGACATAAAAATATATGCACAGATCACAATGGCAAGAAAAAAAATCATTTTAAGGCAATATATATACGCGTTCGTTATATCGAATAGCAAATTTTTATCACCGTTCGTTATTTAGAGATGTTAATGTAAATTTCAAAAGCGTTCGTTATATCGCAAATTCGCTATATCGGGCATTCGTTATATTGGACGTCCACTGTATGCTAATAATAATAGTCATCATAAACAATCCTTAACCTATTTTCTTAGTGGTTTCGCTAACCAAAAAATTGATACTTTTCTGCTATGTTCCTAGAAGTTTCATGATGAAAACCAAATCCATTTGTGCAAGATGTAATTGACACATTCGTTAAATAACCCTGAACTTAAAATAACCTCTCCATCCTAAATTGGCTTATAAATCCTTCTTTGAGACCAATCACATCTTTAGAGAACTCCTTACATTAGAAATATGTTCTAAAAAATAAGTAATAAGAGAAAATACTCTGTAAGGGATAAGAGACGCCCCAAACAAAAAATACTTTTAATAAAATTAATTTTTTGAATAAAAAACAAATATTTTAACTTGAAATTATTGATGTTTTTATTTCAATTTCAATCTCATGTCTTGATTCGAAAAAAGACTCTTGGGTGTCTTCTTCTAAATGAATGAAATAACTTAATATTCCTCAGCACCTTCGCCTTCTCCATCTCCAGAATCCATACCGACTTCCTCGTAATCCTTTTCGAGAGCAGCCAAATCCTCACGAGCTTCGGAGAATTCACCTTCTTCCATACCTTCACCGACATACCAGTGGACGAAAGCACGCTTGGCGTACATCAAGTCAAATTTGTGATCGAGACGAGCCCATGCCTCAGCGATGGCTGTGGTGTTGGACAACATGCACACGGCGCGTTGAACCTTGGCCAAATCACCACCTGGAACAACAGTTGGGGGCTGGTAGTTGATACCGACCTTGAAACCGGTTGGACACCAGTCAACGAATTGGATGGTACGCTTAGTCTTGATGGTTGCGATAGCAGCGTTGACATCCTTGGGGACAACATCACCACGGTACAACATGCAGCAGGCCATGTATTTGCCATGACGAGGATCGCACTTGACCATCTGGTTGGCTGGCTCGAAACAGGCGTTGGTAATTTCGGCAACAGACAATTGCTCGTGGTAAGCCTTCTCGGCAGAGATGACTGGAGCGTAGGTAACCAATGGGAAGTGGATACGTGGGTAGGGCACCAAGTTAGTTTGGAATTCAGTCAAATCGACGTTCAATGCACCATCGAAACGCAACGAGGCGGTGATAGATGACACAATTTGGCCGATCAAACGATTCAAGTTGGTGTAGGTTGGGCGCTCAATGTCCAAGTTCCTGCGGCAGATGTCATAGATGGCTTCATTGTCGACCATGAAGGCGCAGTCGGAATGTTCCAAAGTGGTATGGGTAGTCAAAATCGAGTTGTATGGTTCAACAACAGCTGTCGACACTTGTGGGGCTGGATAGATGGCGAATTCCAACTTGGACTTCTTTCCGTAATCAACAGACAGACGTTCCATCAAAAGGGAGGTGAATCCGGAACCGGTACCACCACCGAACGAGTGGAAGATCAAGAAACCTTGGAGTCCGGTACATTGGTCAGCCAATTTACGGATCCTGTCCAAAACCAAATCGACGATTTCCTTTCCAATTGTGTAATGACCACGGGCGTAGTTGTTGGCGGCATCTTCCTTTCCGGTGATCAATTGTTCGGGATGGAACAATTGACGGTAGGTTCCTGTGCGGACTTCATCCACTACAGTGGGTTCCAAATCGACGAACACTGCACGGGGTACATGTTTGCCAGCGCCGGTTTCGCTGAAGAAAGTGTTGAATGAGTCATCACCTCCTCCGACGGTCTTGTCAGATGGCATTTGACCGTCAGGTTGGATTCCATGTTCCAAACAGTACAACTCCCAGCAGGCGTTACCGATCTGGACACCAGCTTGACCAACATGGATAGAGATACATTCACGCTGTTAAATAGAAAAATAAATCATCGATTAATGACGTCATAAGAAAAGAGAACAGGAAATAGGTGAAATCATCTAAAGAAAAAATGGGTGCGGCGTGTTGTAGAAAAAATGGCCGCCTAACCATCTGCCGGTAATTAAGCGTTTTTCACAGAGAATTAGAACAATAATGAGAAAAAATTGATTTACAAAAGTTAAGCAGGAAGGTAGAATACTGAATTCTTAGTTTATTGAAATTTTAGAACGCTATATCTACATCCAAGTTAAGTAAAAATTACTTTAAAACGAAAGCATGAAGAAACACGCCAAGTTTAACCAAATTGAAATTTTTTAAACAAAAAATTAGGATTATTCATTACAATTACATTTTTTACAAGAAAAATCGGTATAAATTAAGAAAATCAATAGAAAGCCGACGATGGCGTCATCCAACAAAAAAAACACGTCGCCATTTTCTTGTTTCTAAGAAACAAATTTTCTTCACGCAAAACATAAATTACCACGGCAAAAATGTCTGTATATGATTTGATTAAACTATTTAATTAATTAAACAAAACTTACCATATTGATTGAAGTTTTATAAGATTTTTTTCACAAATATAAATTAGAAAGAATTTAATCTAAGTTTTCACAGTCCAAGCAGCCAGCTATGAAGCTTCCCAAACTGATTTCGAATGAATTGAAAATTTTCTTTCGCTTCTATTTATACCATTTAGAAATTGGCAACGACGCCTACTTTTCTTCAATTTGATTGGCTGAGTTCAGGAAAAATGGAAAATCGATATAAAGGTTAAAACAAAATAATGTCGTTCTTAATCATCTATTACAATATTGAAATAAACCTGGGTAGAGTTTACATCGGCAAAATTAGGCAAAGACTGCAATGATTCAAAAACTATTCTTATTTAAGCAAGCAAGTTATTCACAAAATAGATAATGGTATATGGACTTCTAGCATTGTTTATAAAATCATTACATCAATTATGGCTCAGTGTGGCTGTGGAGCTCTTATACGGAAAGATTAAGCTTCAAAAGTAAGCTAATGTCACCGTAGACACTATGATGATCAGCAAAGTCTCTCCGATGATAGTACTATAGGTTATCTATACGAGCTGAAGACACTTTTAAAGAGACCCTTTGAAAGTGTCTTCTCCTAATTAACTATCCTTCTTTTCTTATAGGTTTAATGGAAACGCTTAAAACCAATCATTAAACTCCAGGGTGCGTGCGGTTTTTTTTTCTTAACAGTCTAATTTAAAACCTCTAGATTAATATATCATAGTTAAGGTGAGGTTTAAGGGCTGTAACTTTAATGGTTCATTATGATGCCACATAAATCTTAAAGATTTCTTTTCAATGAAAATTCTTTTAATCAATTACGAAACGTGAAAGACTGATTATGTTAATATGATTCGGAGCTATTAGGTCGTTATAGAAGAATTCTCCTAAGTAATTCTTGCGTTTATGAGCTGAAGTAGGACATGCACAGAGGAGGTCAGAACGGTTTCCTTCTCTTCCTCATCCATATAGCTTATGCAATAGTCATTCGAGAATATGCCTAACCACTTAGCATCCTTTACTATTAGACAGTGCCGGGTTATGACACTGATTATCGAGCTTGTATGTGATCTGCTTAGAAATAACAAGCACCTTGATCGCTTTAAATCTAGTGTAGACCAGATGTTTTTTGTGAACTGACACTTACTGATGTTATTCCATCTGGTGTTTGCCTTCTTTATAGCGTTCCTGCATTAGCAATAGTTTACATGTAGCGAAAGGTATGCCAGTATTTGCCATACGTGGTAATTAGTTGTACTGTTCCATTCCTGGAGGGTTTATCTGCCTTACAGTTTCCCGGAATTTATCTATTGCCCAGCACCCAGCAAAGGTAGATACTAAACTGATGTGCCATCTAATTCAATAATGATGATAAATATTGATATCACGTTTTCTTTAAGCCAGGGTAAGACTTCAAGACTTTATCAACAAAAGTTTAAAGTCGAATACGCTGCAATGATTTGGAAGACGGAATGAGAGACTTAATTATAGTCGTCCGGAGTACACACCTTCAACAACCCTTTTATATGTTTTTGATCCGTCTGTGGATTGACTCGTCTTCTAGGAATACCCCTATACTACCAGAAAGATCAGAAGGTATAGAAGTAAGTTTTTGAATTGCACATGGAGGGTTGTGTAGTCTATGTGCTTTAGAATTGAAATAAATACTTAAGAATTACGAAGTGGCCAATGTTGTTATTCATCCACTGTGATGAAGATATGCGATGCAAATCCGAGCTTGCAGCTATTATTTTGTTTACTAAGTATATCAAGTGGAGTTAGGTAGAGTAGGGTATCCAGTACCTCAGATGGAGTCATACAAAGTGATCTTTTTATGTATGATCCTTTGTAGGCAATCTAAACGTTGAAATTTATTTAGTTTTTCGTGGTCTATAACTTTTTCTAAAGTATTCCACCATACTAACACACCGTATAGTAAAATGGGTTTGACTACCACAGAGTATAACCAATGCGTACATTTATTACTAATATTATTTTTGCATGAAAAGAGAGCTACAGTAAGCTTTTTATGTACTTATATACAAGAAAGAATTCAATTTAGTTTTTATCTAAAATAAGAGCCAGGTACTTTTATATAGGGAGAGTTAATATATGGAATTTTGTTTTTTCTTGAAGATCAGACTAGTTTCACAGCGATCAGCTCAAAGTATTAGTTTGTCTTAAGAGTTTTGTAAGACTTCTTATAGGGTGTTAAGATGCTTCCGTGAGACCGCTATAGCAACGTCATTCGGATAGGCAATCATTCTGAAATTTTCTGCATACAGACCAGTTAGGATTTCATTAACCACCAGTTTCCAGAGGAGAAGGGATAGAACTAATCCTTGTCGTGTCCCTCTGCTAACAAATCTTCAAGCAAAAGAGTTGCCCAGTATTGAGTTAATTATTCCGCTAGTCATCATTAAATGAATAAACTCCGTAAGGGAACGCTCAACATTCAGATATGTTAAGCAGCATTCACATGAGTGTGATCAATGAACGACGAATGAATTACAAAATTTGAGTTTATATACTTTTGAAGACATATTTCCGGACAAATTCTTAACAAAACGATAGCAATATAGTTTCTTTTTGATTTATGATGAATACTTTTACTTTTTAATATCATATATTAATAAATTTAAGAAAAACAAAATGTATTCGTCACGAAAAAATTGTAGTTGATACGAACTTTTAAACTTTATTCGCGTTTCACATTATCCTAAAAAATCTTTCTTGTTTTGGTTTCGGTGGTGAATGGTGTTCGGCTGTGGCTCCTTGAAAATAATATTTGTGACGAATTAAAAACTCTCATGTGAAAGAGATGTGAAAATCGAGGATATTCGTTCATTCGTTGGTCGTTGGTCGTGCTCATGTGAATAGTGCTTTAGTGTAGATTTGACTGCAGATGTGTTCACGTTGTTAAAAGCATCTTTGATGTCAAGGAAAGTGAACTCTCTATGATGATGGGAGTATTCAATATTGCATACTAAAATATGTAGAGCCGTTTCTACTAATTGAGACATAGACAGAATTCTTGTGTCAATACTTGCCATCTTTTGAAAGAATTATGATAGACTTATATGTAGGTCGTAGATTTTTAGGTTTAACTTGCTAGCATTTTCCTGTTTACTGTTCCATAAATTGCAAATTTTTTATTATTTTATTTCTTATAAGCAAATAGATACATGTCGATTCAAAAAATACAAATTAGAAGAACAAAATTACCAAAATGTTAAAATATATAAATTACTCATTCGACTTCATCACTGAAGTAAGAAATGAGTATTTTGTCAATTTACTTTCTATTATTTATTCAATGGTACTTTATTTATTCCATGTTCTTACGAAATGTCAAATATATGTCAGAAATAACCTTTATTCTTTTATCATTGTCAGATTAGGGGTTTAACTGAAGTTTAATGTTGGTTTAAGTGTATGAGTTGACTTTAATCACCAGGATGTACCATGGTTCATTTTCATTTAACCCCCTGAAATCAGAATGCTAATATTATAATAATTAACATTTGGTTTAGGAATTTCGGTTATTCTCTCTATTTTTAAAGATTCAATATATCCATCAATGAATTCACTTCATAACGAGAGTCGGTGAATAAAAATAATTTATTAACTACGAATAAAATAGCACAGCGTGTTTGCTGTTTCCCTTGAAATAGGGGCCTAAATTGTGATATGCACACTGCCTTACCGACTCAAGTAAAAGTAAAATTCACATATCTAGAGCCTTTGTTACAAAATGTCACCCACCTGTCACATTTTTGTTTATAATATAACGAAATCTTAAGAAAAATTAACCAGTAAAAACTTATTTTCTTCTTAATACAAAATAAAAATGGATTGGGTCATCGGAAAAGAATGGAAAGATATAAATAAAGGCCTATCCAAGAAAGTTCTCGCTTTAAAGTTTGAAAAAATACTAAAACCCACGATATTATCGGTATGTCGGGTAGAAATAGTTAAGATCTCAAACCTCCAGGACCGTCCAAGTTTCTATTTACGACGAGAAAATGAATTCGAACTTGATATGGGATCAGCAGTTACACCCCTTGATTGCTATATTGAAATTTTGGTGCAAAATATGTTACTTGGAGAGACAAGCCATTGTCAAATCAAAACAAAAAAAGGCGAACCAATTCACTTTGACATTACACTCAGTGCTATTTCAACCACAAAGTATCTATTCCAGCTTGATGTAAAGGAAATCTATGATTTGGCACAAAAATATCGTTCCAATGGAGTAGAAATGTTCAAGACTTATCCTAAATTTGCTCATGAATACTTTACAAGAGCTGCAAAAATCTTAACATCATTCAAGCCATTTGATGTGCTAACAAAAGAGGCAAATGGTATTGATGGAGCTGAAATGAAAGCTCTTCTACAAATCTTACAGACGAATATAGCTGCATGCTTGTTGCAAGATCAACGTTATGAAGACGTCTTATTTTTGACTGAATTTACTAATTCCATGTCCGCAGATGAGGTTAAGAATGTGGAAAAGGCACTTTACCGGCGAGCTGTTGCATTTTATAATTTAAAAGCTTACCACCTAGTTATTCAAACATTAGAGAAAGTCGATAATGTTCGAGATAAAAAGGAATTTTTTTCATTGTACAATCGTACAAAACAAAATTGGAAACGAGACGAGGATCAATACAAAACCATAGTTCAGCGAATGTTTAACTAGACTTTAAGTAATGTTTTATTATAATTAAATGTAAATAAATATTTGTTCAAATCAAATGATTTTATATATCTACTAGCCGTGAATGGTGAAGGTACTTAACCCTATCGGTACGCGAGTGGTACAGAACAAAGAATTTGTATACCTAAACGCACCACTTGCTTTTTAAATGGCTTGAATAGCAATAATACACTTTTAATTGAGGTAAATGTTCTTGCGCCATCCCAAATGTGGTCATCAAAGAATGAGATTCCTCATTTACAATGATGGAATTTTAAAAACATCCTTGATATAAATTAAAAATGACAAAGCGTCTGATCCTGATGGATCAGATTTCAGGTGTTTTTAAGAAAGGTGACCGGGATCAGCCAGAAAACTTAAGGAATATTACAGTGTTTCAATTCTTTGATAAAATTGTTCTTACAATTACGAATTGGGTTGAACAAAACAATATGATTAGTTGATATCAAGCAGGTTTCCATTAAAACCTTTTAACTATTGATCAGATACCTATGTCTATGTTTAGTACTACGTCCAAGCGATTTATTGATACAAAGAAATGTGTATATACTTGTTTTGTTGACCTGAAAGCTGCATTTTACACAGTCATTAGGCAATCATTAATATACAAGCTTTCAGTAATAGGTTCTGCAGCCAAATTCATAAAATTATATAAGAAAATGCTTGAGAACCATATTGCATTTGTCGAAGATGGCTCAAACAAATCTTAAAATGTCAAACGGGCGTTCCTCAAGGCTGGGTTTTAAGACCTTTATTATATTCCTTATTTATTAATGATGTTAAAAATCACTTCCCAGGTGTTATTATGATAAGTGATGTTGATATTAAGGTTCTCCTTTATGCAGACGATCTCGTTGTTTTGTCACATAACCCGTTTTCTCAACAGCTTCAAATCGATAAGCTACAAAAGTGCTGTGATGCAGAACAAAGAGAGATCTCAAAATAAATACCTCAAAGTCTAAAATTATAATTTTATGCTCATGCAACAGATCTTATCGAAGTTTCTTTCACGAATTTTAAGGCTACCTAAGAACATCAGTACCCGTGGCATGATAGTAAGTGCGCTGGACCGTTATGTTAGAGGTCCTGGGTTTTATCCCTGCCTATGGCATCTAAAGTTTTTTTTTCACGAGTACTGACTCTTGCGAGGATTTGACAAATTCTCAAAGAGTAATTCTTGTCATGAAAAGTGCTTTTTCAAATTAGCCGTTCGGGTTTAAACTGTGGGTAACCTCCATCCCCGACAAAAGTACTCGCACAAAGGAATAGTTGAAAATTATAAGTCACTAGGCCCTAGTTCTCAACGGACTGTTGAGAACATCACTAACTACGCCATCTATACGGAGTTTCACTTACTTAACATTTTTCTAAGAAACTTAAAGGCAAATGCGGATCAAGGTAATGAGTCGATCAGACCTTAACCTTCAAAAACTAATTTTTAAGATACGTTTTGATAGTGGTTACAGCCCAGTTTAAAACTAGTACGATCTAGCTGTTTCGAATGAGTTTCCCATCACATTACCAACCGATGATATTAAAGAATCAAAAATATCTACGTATGTATGTATGTTTGCATGTATATATGACAGCATAACTCGGATAGAACAGAGGTTATATCAGAAATATATGAAAAGAGTGTTCTTACCCTAGGTGAACATCATATTTTAGAGATGAGTTTTCAGTTTCAGAAATGAGTTCGATTTTCAGTCAAAACTGAAATTCTAGAATTGAATTCTAGACAGTATGAACAGATTTTCTTCATATTTGTCCGCTTTGCAACCTTGATCAGAATGAACAAAAAAACATACACTTTGTAGCTTTGTGTCAATCTTACAGGAAATCCCAAGACTCCATTTTAACGTAAGTATTCTTTCGTTAGAAGAATTCATCAATATTTTGAATGGTGACCGTAGTTGGAAACCTCTTATTGTTTAATGTTTCTCACGCAAATGAAAATCACAGGTTGTTTATTATAAACTTTTTTGATAAATATAATATATTGTATTTTTATTTCAAGTTTCCTTGGTAAATATATAAAAGTAATAGAAGTTGGGGTGCTACCCACACTGAAAACTTCCCATCCCGTCTGTTTGCTTAAAACTTTAATAAAATATTCAGAACAATATTTTGTGTAAGATAAATAATTTGAAGTCAATTTCTTTCTTTGTTTTCCTAATATGTTAGTTGAAAACTATTTCTCATCGTTGTTTTTTGTAGGTTTTCTTGTTTTATTAAAAAAATATGTCAGCTGAGTTTTTCTAAAAAAAATTACTAATTACTAACAATGTCTTGCATATGATATGATTTTGCATGTTGATTTTAAATCTGTTTTTATTAACGAGATTCTTAGTCGAAAACTAATTTTTACCATTTTTAGTAAGTGAATTATTATTTAAAGTTTTTATTTTTAGTATAAATGTTTACAGATTGAATTTTTTTTACAAAATTTTACACAGAATGAAATCCTTCTGTAAATACCTTCATTTATTTTACGTACTGACTTGATACAATTTTTAGTGAATGTCGAAAACTATATTTTCTATAAGATTAAATTAGCTTGAAGCCAATATATTAAATTTATTATAAGATATTAAAGCCGAAACACAATTTTTGATAATGTCTTAGTTTTTTTTATTCTTTATTCTATTCAAGCCCCTAACGTTATTGGTTCGTGAGATATTTTGGGTTAGCCTTTTTCCCTTTTTAACTTCCCACAGGAAGTAACTGTAATGAGTCCGATTAGTCAAATTGAAAATGTTGACATTTCTCGACGTTTCAAGGTCCCTATAGTCGAAATGAAAGATTTTTAGAAAGATGTATGTGCGTGCGTGTGTACGTACTTTCGCGACGTTTTTTTCGTCGTCCATACCAGAAGAGATATATCAAATAAATTGAGTTATACATATAATAAGGCATAAAGATGCAGAAAGGGCTCTCAAGAAAACTGCGTGGAAGGTGTTTTTACCATAGCAGTTAAAAAAAAGGTGAACATTTTGGCTATCCCTATTTATCTCACCAACCAATGATGCTAGAGGCATGAATTAAATTTTAAATAATTTATTATAACGTAATATAAGTATATTTTTTGAAAAAAATCCATCTAAAGTTTTTTTATAAATGAAAAAAAAAAACTAAAAACAAAAATTTGCAACCTCGAAAATTTTACGAATAAAAACGATTTCAAATTTTACGAATAAAAACGATTTCATCTCCAAAACAATTTTGTGCAACGAAAAACGAATTTCTACTCAAATATCTTTTCAAAAATTTGAGATTATGTCTTTGAACTAATTTTATCTTATAAGAAATACTAGCTTTTTACCCGCGGCTTCGCCCGCAGTGGAGAAATTAAATAAGTATGAGAGATAAAGTGTAAGGGTATAATAATAGAAATGAATCAATATAATAACTAAATTTTATTGCTTGGCTGAGATCAACAATTTTTAAAAATTACTACAGACAATGAAGTTTCAACACCTTAATATATGCTTATTGAAATGCAACAACAAATATTAAAATATATTTCCCCGTAACAAAAATAAATAATTCTGAATTCTAACAATTTAAACAAATAAAATACAATGTATTAATTTAAGATATTTTTATAGAAAATGTTGTAAGTTTTCCCGTCGGGTGCAAATATGTGTAAATTCCGGGCATTAGATACACGTGAACAGGCTACATAAAGTTGACCATGAGAGAAGCATGGGTTTTCTAAATGCACTCCTGCTACCTGTAATGTTTGTCCTTGTGCCTTGTTTATAGTAACAGCAAAGCTAAGCTTGACGGGAAACTGAACCCTTTTAAATTGGAATATGGAAGGTCAGTGGGAATAATTGGTATCGGAGGTATTATAACACTATTTCCCTTACCGACACCTGTTTAAATAGTAGTACCAAGTTCTGTCCCAATTTTGTTATCCGAAGCTTTGTTCCATTACATAGCCGAGGAGCATCTAGATTTCGCATAAGCATTACTGGTACATTTAGTTTCAATTGAAGTTTATGTGACAGTACACCCGATAGTTCAAGTGAATTTAAAAACTCCACAGGATATGAAGTACTTAGTTCCGTATCCATAATTGTATCCATTGACAAATATTCCTTCATTTCTCCTTGAACCTCGTTTAAAATGTCAGTGTTGATCCTATTTACAATTTCATTTTTTGGTGCTAATACTGCTCTTGCACACAACCACTGATCACTACACAAATTTTGTTGCAATTCCGGAAAAACATTAGCAATGAGATCCACATCACTTTCTACTAAATTACAAAATTCTCTTGACAGTGATATGTAACCTTCAGCGTCAACGTATAAACAACCATCCCCAATTTTCAATAACATTTCTAAGTAAAGTCCTGAATCCACGTCATTATGAAGATGCACTCTCATATTCGTTTTCAGGCGGAGTTTTTCAACTGTCGGCCATAAGCTTGATGATTTAATGCACGCTTGAATTTCATCTGCTGGTGTCCCCCTTTGAATCACTGGGAGGGTTTGATGGAAATCACCGGCCAATAAAACTACCATGCCTCCCATTATATCTGCACTATCTGGCAAGTCCTGGAGGGTCCGGTTTAAAGCTTCTATAGCCTTCTTGTGAGACATTGTACTTTCATCCCACACTAAAAGCTTGCATTCTCGCAGCATCCTACCTCGTGAACTATTTTGTGCCAAATTCAATGGTAATTTTAAAACGGAATGTGCAGTACGACCGCCCTTTAATAGCGTCGCGGCAATACCTGACGAAGCTACAGCAACTGCTATTTTTTGGTCTTTTCTGACGGAAATCTATACTAATATTATAAATACGAATGTAAGTTTGTTTGTTAGAGTAAGAATTAACATCAGCGAGTAAGATCTAAAATAATAAAGTAATAGCTAACCACAAAAATTACGGATAACCTCAAAAATGTGAATAGTATTATACTGCATGTAACGACAGAGAAAAATAACAAAAATATAGAAAAATTAGAAACAGTTGAAACTATATTCAATTGAATATTTGAATTAGATATTGTCGTCACCGTCGGTAATACAGTGAGTTGGTATTACAGTATTCAGGGTTGAAACTTCATTACTATGATGCTAGATGATGCTAGATGGCGTTGAAGTAGCTAAATTTGACGATATTTTGACAAACAATTTTCTTATTTTTCGTAAATTTTTTATTTTTTTTTTTAATAAAAAGTATCCTATGTTACTTCTAATACCTTCAAGAGTGTGTGTACAAAGTTTCATGATGATCGGTTAAGAAGTTTTTGCGTGAAAGCGTAACAAACAGACTTACATTCGCATTTATAATATAAGTATAGAGTATAGAAGTATAGATATAGATATAGATATAGATATAGAAGTATAGATTGTTTTCAACATTCGGAAACATTTTGAGAAGTATCGAATTGACACTTTTTTTACAAAAAATAAAAACTTAAACAAAAACATTAATAAAAGTAGGTAAATATTGCTTTTCGACTAAAATATCTTTTCAAAACTTTGAGATATTGGCTTGAAACTACTTTTATCTTTTAAGAAATATTGTTGACAACATTCAGTAAAATTTAAAAAAAAATCTAACTTACAGTTTTCTTACAAACAATAAAAACAAAAACAAAATTAAAAATATTTACTTCAAACTTTTTTTATTTCTCAGAAAATATTGTTTTCAATAGGAGTTTTTTACTTGCGACATATAGGAACTATATGACAAGTTTTGCATTAGAGCAAAATTTCGAACTCGAGATTTTAATCAAACATAATATTACGATGGTAGAGAAATCGAAAAAAGTGGGTCCCGCGATTCCGTCCGGTCGGTTTTGTCTGTCTGTCCACTCTCCTACAGCCTTAACCATTAAGTTTAAACTTGGAAGTTAAGGTTTTGCGCAGATTCGCTTTAGGCGTTTTTTCCATTTTTTTTAAGATCATCACTAACAGTGCCCCCCATACAACTTTTTTGGTCAAAAAACGAAAATTCGAATTTTCTCAAAAACAAACCGATAGATTTTTTTAATTTTCTCTAAAATTTTATTTTTTAACTTGGCTTATTTTAATAAGAAAAACATATTTTTGTATTGCTAAGGAATGGTACCGCTCATAGAACCGTTATTTGTTTTTTTAATTTTCTCAGCAACTTATGAACTGATTTCAATAATTTTTTTTTTCTGAATAAGCTAAGAGCTTATTGCTTTAACAATGTTAAATTATCAAAAATGCAATTTTGTATGGTGTGGATTTTTAAAAAAATATTGAATTTTATTTTTTGAAAATTCGATAACTCAAAAACTGGTCAACTTTTACGAAATTCAAATGTTTAGCGTATATTTACAATCTCTATACAACTGCATACCAAAAATATTTTTAAAACGAAATTGAAAAATTTTATATTTAATTAAAAAAAAAAACGCTCTAAAGATTCTCAAAAAAAAATTAAAAAATCAAGAACTTTTTGATTTATAAAATGGCATTTAAATTTTTGAAGACAAAGTTATTTTGACAAAATTTAATTTAAATTCCTATCTTTTATAGAAATTAATGCATTTGGTACATATTAATCCATTATTATAACTAAAACTACTGTAAATACCATCTAACTAATACTACTGTAAATACCGTGTAGCGCCACTGCATTGGATTACCGAATATGATATGTTCAATCAACAATCTATTTTAAAGTGTCTATCAAGAATTAATATCTTGGTATTTTTGTATATATGATTTTAAAATATCTATATATATAAAAGAAAGTCGTGTTAGTTACACCACTTATAACTCAAGAACGGCAGAACAGATTTGGCTGAAAATTGGTAGGGAGGTAGCTTAGAGCCAGGAGACGGACATAGAATACTTTTTATCCTACTTATCATCTGCGTTATTTGTTTTTTGCGCCTGATAATGAAACAAAAAATGTCGTGTATCACAAGGTATTTAAGTAAAGAGCAACCTATGTACTAAAATACAGAAATAATATCTTATTTATTGCCATTAAGGCGGAACAAAGTTCGTCGGGTCAGCTAGTTATTCTTTAAGAATAAGTTTGTTTAACACATATTTTACTTACCTTCGCCTATATAAAAAAATAAATACTTAGTACAAGTTAAAGAAACGTACAACCTCTACAACTACTGCTTACGTGTCACTTTATAACTAAAATTCAAAACGCACAAGAGCCTGACTGTAAACAACACATAAATATAGCAATTTCTTGTACTTTATAAATGAAAATAAACTATACGTAATAACTATATGTTTGCGGTGAAAACTTGTAGGAAAGAAGGAATGTGATTGGATCATAGAAAGTACCATCTACCTACCAATAACATTCCTTCATTATCATCATAAACATGTCCTTATCTATCTATCTGCATAAAGCTTAGCACGCCAATGAACTATTCTTTATTCGTTTTAGACACCTACCTAACTACACAACCTGGTTCTTCTAATATGAAATTAAAATAAGGCTATCCAAAGGAAAACGCTTTGAACGAAATAGTTGAATACATAAACAATTGTTTTCGTTAAGTACGCTTACAAGTATATTTCACTTGCGGGATGAAAATTATAGGATGAGTTGTGTCTTGGGATAAATTGCGAGTTTTTTTAGACAAATCGAAAGGAATTTATATCTTTGAAGACAAACTTATTTTACAGGTATATTTTACAATCTTATATAATTACCTTTTTAAACAGACTTTTTGCATACAGGAGCAACTTCGTGCTACCCAGTCGTGCATTTTATTTTTTTTTTAAATCCAACTGTCCATTTTTTCATACAAAAATAAAATCTACAAGAAATAGTACGCAGATTTGGTAAAAATTGATGTTCGGTTCTCGATATCTCGTGAACAGATATTGACTTCAAATTAGAATCCAATTTGTATTTATTTATTTAAGAAACAAAATAAAATGCTGCTAAAGTTGGTAAAAATCGTTTACAAAAATAGATTTTGAAATCAAACTATTTCATCAAATACAAAATGTTGTTGGCAATTTTTAAATCTTTTAGAATAATTCAACTTACAATTTTTTTTTAACAAAACACGAAAGCCTACAGACCATTTAAGCAAGGCAAATCGACAGACGGGATTGGAAGTAATCAGTGTGGACAGAATGCGTGGCCGACTGATAATATGCTAGCAGAAGAAATCCATCAAGTGGACACGATTATGAGAGTATTCTCAGCAAGAAAACTCTCAATATTCTAGCAGAGAGCTCGCAATAGCAAAACTTCTTAAATTTGGCTCTCAAATGGACAGTCTCCCGAGAGTTGCTCTCGAGATTTAACTAGCAGAAATACTCTCAAATGGACACGCACCTTAACAAAATCTATTTGAAGTCGATATCTCTACTGGTTCTTGAAATATGGACGACGAAAAAAGCTTCCCGAACGTACGTACCCACGCCCACACAGACATCTTTATACAAAACTTGTATTTAGCTCCTAGGGAGCTTGAAACGTCGAGAAATGTCAAAATTAAAATAAAGACAAACTTGAATTGAATTCTACATTGAAAAAAAAAAATCGCAACAGTGATAAAGTTATCGTCTAGAATCTCTACGTTAGTTCCAAAAAAGGTCGTTTGAAACTCTTTTTTTTAGGTTGACCAGTGCGAGAAATTAATACCTACAAGGACAAATGAAAAATTGATTATTTTTATATAAATTATAGCGATAGCGTTCAAAGTGAAATATTTAATAATATAAAATTGTGCGCTTTTTATTTGTCAACTTCAAAGCAATAGCTAAAAAAAACTATTATAAATGTTTTCATTATAAATGGTTTATCCAAAATTAACATTAAAAATGGAAATACAAATTATTTTGAAAAATAAAAAAAAACATTAACAATGACGTTATCATTCTATGAAGATATAATAATACATACCGAAGGCATAGATATGAAAAAAGGTTAAGTATTCACATTCAAGGTTGTTAATAATTTTTAAATAATTGGAAAATTATTTAAGTGTTAATGTTATTTTAAAAATCACTATATTTATTCAAATCAGATTTCTAGTACCTAAACCTACATACATTTTATTATATCATCTGATCCACAAAAAACGTTAATGAAGGTACGTATGTTTAAATGCGTACAGAAACTCGTCACGTTGAGTATACAATTGTATAAAAGTTCCTACTCAATACTGAATTTGCACTGTGAATTAGAAAAGCCTTGCTAATTAATTTTGGGATTTTTTTTCCTAACTCTGCAATGACGAAGTTTGTTTTATTGTTTCCCCCAATGCTTCAGAAAAAAAATTCCCCGGATTTTCATGAAGTTGGTCTAGTGTGAAATCTGCAGTGTATTTGAATGGAGTGTTGAAAGCAGTTTTGTTAACTTTTAATTCAAAGTCTAATATTAAATGAATTGATTAATGTATCTATGTATCTATTTATTAAATTTATGCAGCACATACATACATATAAATTAATAGTTGCAAATATCTGTTAATAATTATGACAACAAGCCAGCGTCAACATTTTGGTTTGCAAATGTAAGCAATTAAATTAATTAAAATTAAATAAGTATTAAATTCAAATAATAACTAAGCGCTGTTCGAATAAGATAAACGTATATGAAATATTAATAATATATAAAACAAAAAAAAATATAAAAATCAAGATAGCTCTGATAAAAGTGTTAAAGATAAGTTTTTCTATCTCAATTTAGTGACAATTTAAGAAAAAGTTATTACGAAATGCAATTTTTTTGAAGAAGAGGTTGCGTTATTCTAAGCGCTTGCAGTTATTTATGCACAAGATATTATTTCTATACACGTTACGTTTTAAAATTATCTTTCCGGGACTTATCAATAAAAACAAGAAATCATTTTAATTATTTATTCAAATTAACTACATTAACTACATTACATGCACCATTAAAAGCACCAAGTTTTAAAAATCGAATATGCATAAAAAACGTTACTTACTCTTAAACAAATAGAAAATGATAATCGCTATTGTTTCTTATAATAATTTGAATGTCTATAAAAAATGTTGCAAATACTTTAAAATTGTTAAACGATCCACCAGAGAATCCTCTTTTTTTATTAAAGAAACGCCTGGGGATAAGATATTTGTTCTTTATAAGTATAGAAAGGAAACAAAATATTTTGGCTTATTTGGGAGAGTTAAAAAGTCCATAAATGCATTATGAATTTATAAACCACTCATGTGGGCTTATATTCTTTTTAACGAAAATGTGTGAAAAGTCCAAACCTTAGATAAATAAACAGATTATTTTTAGCTTCCCATAGGAAGTTATTGTAATGGGTCCGATTTGTCAAATTGAAAATTTTGACATTTCTTGACGTTTCAAGGTCCCTAGAGACAAAATAAAAGATTTTTAGAAAGACGTCTGTGCGTGCGTGTATACGTACGTTTGTACGTCCGAACGTCCGTACGTTCGCGACGTTTTTTTCGTCCTCCATAGCTCAAGAACCAGAAGTGATATCGACCTCAAATAAATTTTGTTATACAGATAATAAGGCAGAAAGATGCAGAAAGGGCTCTCAAGAAAATTGCGTGGGTGGTTTTTTTACCATAGCAGTTTGAAAAAAAGGTGAACATTTTGGTTAACCCTAAATATCTTACGAACCAAAAACGCTAGAGACTTCAATTAAATTTTATATAATATATTGTAACGTGATATCAAAGAAGTATATTTTTTGAAAAAAATTTATTTAATGTTTTTTTTTTTTATAAATCAAAAAAAAACTGAAAACAAAAATTTGTCACCTCCAAAATTTTACGACTAAAATATGGGGCCAGATTCTCTAATAAACGAAACGAAAGCGATCGTTCGTTTTTCAAAAACAAAAGAAATTATGCGAAAACGATATTTGGGATTCTGTATCGCTTTTCGATTTTGTTTTTTTATTTGTTTCTGCATCAAATTCAACAACATGTGATTGCATATTTCTAGGATGTCGACAGCTATCAAATATCTCGAAAGATGGGATGTAAAATTTTATCAATATGTAAAACTTGAGCAAATCGATATAAATAAGTAAGACATTAAGTGATTTAAAGTACAAAATGAAGAAAAACTAAGAAAAAAAGCCCGCAGGTTATCTTTGAAGTATTTAAACTTTAATTTCGGTGACTGTTACTTTGTTTACTTGGCATGTAATGTAAGTGTTTCTATAAAATTAAAATAATTTGTATTTATTTTCTGTTTTGGACTTTAAGCAAGCAACAGGAACTTAAAGATGCTACACAAAACAACGAGTTTAAGTCTTAGTTCGTTTTTGTGATCCAATATCATTGTGAACTTTAATAAAATATTACATATTATTTTGCTTATAATATAATAAAGTAATTTTTTTTATTGTTTTCTGATAAATGTACATATATACTTGTACCTTGTACATATGTGCAATGTAAATGAATCCGAAAAATCTTTAAGATTTCTTCTTACCCCTCGAAAGTTCAAAGACTCCTCATTTTACTCTTCTGTATCACTCAAAAAATATTTACCTACGGATCATATATGTATCTCTTTTCATAAAAAAACGTTATTTTTAGTAAAATGGTACAAGTTAATCCATTTAAGAAGAAAAACGTCAAAGAAAATGCTGTCGTCTATTTTTGTTCGCATATGCGAACGTTTTTTGAGTTATATGAAGCAATCTTTCGCACACGCGAAAACGTTCAATCGTGTGTGCGATACAGAATGTCACTCATGATTTCACCTCCAAAACAATTTTGTGCAACGAAAAATAATGCTGTTGACATCTGATAAAATTTTGAGAAAAATCGAATTGACAGTTTTTTTTATAAAAAATAAAAATCTAAAAAAAATATTACTTAAAGTTCGTAAAAATTGAATATCGATTCAAATATCTTTTCAAAAACTTGAAATTTGGGCTTCAATCTTATTTTATCTTATATGAAATATTGTTTTCAACATTCAGTTAAAGTTTGAAAAAAAAATCGATCTGACAGTTTTCTTACAAAAAAATAAAAACCTAAAAAAAATTAAAAAAAGTTGGTAAAAAATGATTTTCGACTCAAATATCTTTTAAAAACTTTGAGATATTAGCTTGTAATTAATTTTTTCTTATAAGGAATATTGTTTTAAACATTCGGACAAATTTTGAGAAAAATCGAATTGACAGTTTTTTTTACAAAAAATAAAAACCTAAAAAAAATGTATAAAAGTTGGTAAAAATTGATTTTCGACTCAAATATCCCTTCAAAAATTTTAAATATTGGCTTCAAACAAATTTTATCTTATAAGAAATATTGTTTTCAACATTTGGTAAATTTTTGAAAAAATTCGAATCGACAGTTTTTTTACAAAATATGAAACTCTAAAAAAAACAATACTAAAACTTGGTAAAAATTTACTTACGACTCAAATAGCTTTTCAAAAATAAAAAATATTGTCTTCAAACTTTTTTTATTTCACAGGAAATATTGTTTCCGATATTCAGTAATTTTTATATAAAAATCCAACAGTCCGTTTTTTCATAAAAAATAAAATCTACAAAAAATAGTACGCAAATTTGGTAAAAATTGATACGAGTACATAATAGACAAACTTTTAAGCAAGACAAATCGACAGACGGGATGGGAAGTTATCAGTGTGGGTCGCATTCCAGCATCTTTTTTAATTTTTAAAAAAGCTAATCAATAAAGAAATTAAAAAGAGGCAATATAAATAGACAGACATGATGGGAAGTTTTCAGCGTGGGTCGCACCACTGATAACTTCCCATCCCGTCGGGCGACTTGTCTTGCTTAAAACTTTAATAAAGAATTCAAAACAAAATTTTGTTTGAGATAAATACTTTGAAGTCAATATCTTTATTTGTTCTTCTGATACTTGTGTCAAGAACCATTTCTTATCAGTTTTTTTTGTTTTTGAAGGTTTTCGTGTTTTTTTTTTTAAAGTTGTTTGTTAACTTTTTTTAAATTAGCTAAAAATTACTGAAAATATTTTATAAATGATGAAATAGTCTGATTTTTTTTATTTTTTGTAGATTTGATGTCAATATCATAAGTTTTGAAAAGATATTGAAGACGAAAGTCAGTTTTTTATATGTTTTTATTTTTTGTAAGAAAACTGTCAATTTCATCTTTCTCAAAATTTTATCAGATGCATAAAGCGCTATTTCTTGTTATATAACTATTCAATTATTTTGGAGATACAATAATTTTTTGTTCGTAAAATGTTCGAGATGGAAATTATTTTTAACATCCCATAGGAAGTTATTGTAATCTGTCCGATTTGAAAAATTGAAAATTTTGGAATTTCTCGACGTTTCAAGGTCCTTAGGGGCTGGTTATAGCTATCAGTAAAATCCATCAGTAAAATTTTTGTTTTTAGTTTTTGATAATGTTACAGATTTATTTCTAGCAAAAGATTGATGCAATAAGATGAATCCTATATTCAAGTATTTTTTTTTCCAAAAAGAAACAATGCATTTAAAGTTTTATTTAATTTATAAAGCCAAAAAAAATCCATATCGTTTTTCTGTTGGTGTTCCAATTTTGTACAGTTCCGATCACATAATTAAAAATTTTACTGATGAAAGCAACAGTATACATTTTTAGGAAAAAAACAATTATCGGTTTTTTTATAAATCAAAATAAACTGAAAAAAAAATTGTCACCTTGAAAATTTTACGACTAAAATATGATTTCATCTCCAGAAAAAATTTGTGCAACAAAGAATAATGTTTTTGACAACTAATAAAATTTTGAAAAAAATATCTAATTGACAGTTTTTTTTATAAAAAATAAAAACCTTAAAAAACACTGCTCAAAGTTGGTATTCAACTCAAATATCTTTTCAAAAACTTGAGATTAAGGTTTCAAACTTATTTTGTCTTATAAGAAATATTGTTTTCGACATTAGGACAAATTTAAAGAAAAATCGAATCAAAAAAAATTAATAAAGGTGGGTAAAAATTGACTTTCAACTAAAATATCTTTTAAAAACTTTGAGATATTGGCTTTAAACTACTTTTATCTTCCAAAAAATATTGTTTTCAACATTCAACAATATTAAAAAAAGAAATTGAATCGACAGTTTTTTTTACAAAAAATTAAAAACCTAAAAAATTTTAACAAAAGTTGGTAAAAATTGTTTTTTGACTTAAATATCTGAAGACATTTGTCTGTCGGTGAGATTTGTTGCCTGACTCTTCGGTATAACAGCTAAGAATACGCCATCGTGCGGTCTAATAGATGATAGAACATTGCCATCTTTGCTTCTTATCATCATTTTATATCTCCCCATGATACTAAACAGTGATTTTTTAAAAGCTTGAGAACTTTTATAAAAAAAAAAACGCATAAAATTTGCAAAATCTCATCAATTCTTTATTTGAAACGTTAGATTGGTCCATGACATTTACTTTTTGAAGATAATTTCATTTAAATGTTGACCGCGGCTGCGTCTTAGGTGGTCCATTCGGAAAGTCCAATTTTGGGTAACTTTTTCGAGCATTTCGGCCGGAATAGCCCGAATTTCTTCGGAAATGTTGTCTTCCAAAGCTGGAATAGTTGCTGGCTTATTTAAGTAGACTTTAGACTTGATCTTGGTGGCCAATTTACCGGTCCATTCCTTGAGATGAATTGTTCTCCGAAGTTTTCCCTCAAAATGGCCATAGAATCGCGAGCTGTGTGGCATGTAGCTCCATCTTGTTGAAACCACATGTCAACCAAGTTCAGTTCTTATATTTTTGGCAACAAAAAGTTTGTTAGCATTGAACGATAGCGATCGCCATTCACCGTAACGTTGCGTCCAACAGCATCTTTGAAAAATTACGGTCCAATGATTCCACCAGCGTACAAACCACACAAAACAGTGCATTTTTCGGGATGCATGGGCAGTTCTTGAACGGCTTCTACGCAGCCATTCAACCAGAAATGAGCCTCATCGCTGAACAAAATTTGTCGATAAAAAAGCGGATTTTCTGCCAACTTTTCTAGGGCCCATTCACTGAAAATTCGACGTTGTGGCAGATCGTTCGGCTTCAGTTCTTGCACGAGCTGTATTTTATACGGTTTCACACCAAGATCTTTGCGTAAAATCTTCCATGTGGTCGAATAACACAAACCCAATTGCTGCGAACGGCGACGAATCGACATTTCACGGTCTTCAGCAACACTCTCAGAAACAGACGCAATATTCTCTTCTGTACGCACTGTACGCATTCGAGTGGTTGGTTTAATGTCCAATAAAGTAAACTGAGTGCGAAACTTGGTCACAATCGCATTAATTGTTTGCTCACTTGGTCGATTATGTAGACCATAAATCGGACGTAAAGCGCGAAACACATTTCGAACCGAACACTGATTTTGGTAATAAAATTCAATGATTTGCAAGCGTTGCTCGTTAGTAAGTCTATTCATGATGAAATGTCAAAGCATACTGAGCACCTTTCTCTTTGACACCATGTCTGAAATCCCGCGTGATCTGTCAAATACTAATGCATGAAAATCCTAACCTCAAAAAAATCACCCTTTATCTATTAGATCTACGCCGCCCATGAGCCGATTGTATTCTCCAACAATATAAGGGCGATCAATGTGTATGTGCCTCCTATGGGATTTATCGTAGCGTCTGACTTGGGTCTCAGGCAATTCACCAGCAAAAGATGATAAAAGAGTTACAACTTTGTTGTCCTTCCATATAACATTTGACACATCGATACCATCCACATATTCAACTGAAAATTCTCGTTCTTTTTTTATTACTTCCTTGTCAGTGGGCAATATACAATTTACAATCAGAAATTCGATTGCCTCGTACTGTCTCAAGACTCATTAAACCCTCTTTAGCAAAGTATTCCAGTAAAGGCATAGAAGTGAAATAGTTGTCGAAGTATAGTTTAAAATTTGTATGCCTTGGTATTCCTCGAGCCATTCTGACAACAATTTTATAAGCGAATCCAGAAACCCCGCTGAGAACAAATATCTTGTAGCCCCATTTGTGGGGTTTCTTTGGATTGTACCGCTTCAAATTACGCCTTGCTTTAGTGGAGCAAATTTGTTTGTTGTTCCATGGGAACTCCACTAAAAGTTGGGTTCAATTCGTCCACGATCGGTCTAATTTTAAAAATCCTGTCACTGTTCGGTGCATTACTTGTATATTGTCCAATTTTCTCAACCTTTTGTTTTGACATTGTTCCTTGTATCATAGGAGTACCAAAAGACGAATTCCAATGACTGGGTACCCTCGGAAGTTGTATCAGTGACATCATATAAATTGCTCCAATGAACTGCTGGATGTCGGTTTCAATAACTTGAAATGATTGGTTAGGATTTTTCTGAATGATGTAGAGATTTGTTTGTTCACCGATAAAACTGATCAATTGTTTGGGAAAAAATAGGAAGAGAACTGAATGGGTGCATCGAGCTCCAATAAATTTGGTGGTAGACTAGAATTTCCCGTGAATCGAATTTGTTGGTTTTTTTTCCATTTCAATTCTGACTTTCGTCGCGTTTGATTAGTCGAAACTGGTTGGCTTGTTTGCTGCTCCAAATCTTGAAATGAGGGTCCAGCAATAGGTTCACTGCGTTCAATATCGTCAATGATTGAATCTACGTCAATTCCGTTATTTTCTTCCAAACCAGGAAAGGATTCAATATCTTCCAGTTGTGGTTGATAATCAGGGTCAATAAGGTCATCGACATCGAATCCATCTTCACTATCATATTGGAATAATATGCCATATACTTCATCTTCCCGCAGTGAAGCATTTTCGAAAATGTTTGTGCTTGAAGCGGAGTGTATGCATATCATCAAAATTATAGCATCTTATATTGACAGAGCCTATGTATGTTATTCATCTTGCTTGCGTTATTTTCTTTTGTTTGCTTAGAATAGACCTGAAGCCAATATAATATTTGTGCACTTCTTTTTTTTTTCTTTTTGTTAACAATAAAGCTCAACAGAAATATTAATACAAAATAAACTGATGTAAGAAACTAAAAAAATAGCAATATAAGCAAATATTTTTTAAATTTCCTATTCATATGTTAAACTGCTTAAGAAAAATGCTTAGTTATTTATTTTAATATTTCTTTCACCGAAATTGAAAACAAAAAAATACTAAAAATAAACAAAAGCAATTAAACAAATGCTACGTAGAAGTTGTAAGCTAACTCAATGTAATGTCACACTCCCATCTTTTTGTATTTTTTTCAACATTGAAACTTTAACAAATTTTAAAATATTAATAAAGACGAAAATCTTTCCTGGAATGATATAATATAGTTAAACATTTCTTAAAACAGTACATTAGTTGACTGTTAATTCGAATACTTAAAGATCTTGACGTTTACAAATCCACAAGGCCAGATAGTATCCCTCCTATTATTCTGAAGGGGTGTTTTTCAACACCCCAGTGTGTTGCTGTGGCCAAACCACTGCTTAAGCTTTTCCATCTGTTTTTTTCTACAGGTCTCTTTCCGAGTGGATGGAAAACAGCTGTTGCCACCCTGTCCCTCTAATTATCGTCAAATTGCACTAACGTCCCTTCTTTCCAAGGTCATGGGAACTCTGATCAATTTTCCGCTTGAGAATTGTTTTGAGCGCCTGGCGCTAAGATTAGGCCAAATTAATTTAGTCGCTAAACAAGTGGTGGTGCTATTCCACCTGAAGTTTGTTTTCTCTATGGTATATTGCTTTAGCATGAGTTTACATGTAGCTAAGGGTATACCTATGCTAGCATTGCGAGCCAGCAGCGGTAAAGTTGTTCCGTTTTTTGCAAGTTCGTCAGCTATGCAATTTCCTGGAATGTCTCTATGGCCCGGCACCCAGAAAAAGTGAATGTTTAACTGTATAGCCATCTCCGTAAGAGATGATCGACAATGTAGGGCTGTTAGTGAGTTAGTGGAGACAGACTCTAGGGACTTTAACGTAGCTATGCGAGAAGATGATAGCCATGATAGGACTTCTTTTATAGCCAGGATCAGCTTGGAACACGCTACAATGATCGGGTAGTCGAAAGGAGAGACTTAAGCTTAGTCTGTCTGAGTATACGCCTCCACCAAGCCCATCTTCCGTTTTTGATCCGTCTGTATAAAAGTTTATAGGACCATCGTTCAAAATTGATGAATGAAGAAGACCTGGGAGGTAAAGTCACTTTGAAGATATAGTTATTAAACTGAGGATGGGGTATGGTGTAGTCAATATTACTGTTTATAGTTTTGAACGAGTTCAAAATAGTGGTGTGGCGAATTCCATTATTGATCCACAGAGAGGAGGCTTGAAGCCGTATGGCTGTATTAGCAGCCGTTTGCTTGCTGAAAATGTCGAGTGGTATTAGATGTAACAGAACATCAAGTGAGGCGGAGGGCGTGCACCTCCCATACACAGATAGGCTGTTCGTTGGACTTTGCTGAGTTTATCGTGATTTGTCGCTATATTTAGCGCCTTAACCATACCGCTACTCCATAAGTAAGGATCGGCCTTATGACCAAATATATAACCAGTGTGTAATGGGGGCTGTAGGCCTCATTTATTACCAATATCCTTTTTTTACAGGAGAACAGGGCTATTGTGGCTTTGTTTATTCTCTCTTGAATATTAGGTTTCCAACTTAATTACTTATCCAAAATGAGACCAAAGTTTTTTGCTTGTTCAGAGAATTTAAGTCGTACACCGTTTATGAGGGGATGGTCAAAAAAGTAGTAGGAATAGTTGTAAAAACGAAAGTGGTAATATTGAAAAAAAAGTTAGTTTCCACCTTCACCTTTTTACCAAATTTAAAAAAAATTGGGATCGTGATTTTCAAAAACTGTTTTTAATATATTATTTTATCTCGAATCAACAAAAGAAAGCTACTGTATTGAGACTTTTCGGACTATGTGTTTATGTGTAATATTTAATTTGCTAAGTAGAAAAACCTTAGATAATGTGGTGTGAAATATTAATGGGACTTGACTGAAAAAACTTCAAAAACACGTATACAAATTATAAATGTAAACATAGACTCGTGAAATTCTTACAATTTATTTATTTTATAATCACTTACAAATATATGAACAAAATATAACACAAACAGTTATGTTTGATCCACAGACGTATTTAGGGAGATTTTGTTCACTATTGCTTAACTTGAAGCAAACTCTCAAGTTGACAAACTTGAGAGTTGACTTTAACTCGAGAGTTAAAACAAAAGTTAAGAACCTATTTTGTTCACTATTTTTTTCATAACTCTCGAGTTTGAAAAACAAAAGTTGGTTGAAAATATCCTTGGGATATTTGTGACAGTCAATACAAATTATGTCAGTTTTTAATTTGAAAAGCAAACGAGCTGTTGATGTTTTGATTTTAAAATTAATAAAAAAAAAATAATAATAAATAATAATAAACGGCACAAGCCACTATTACTGATTGAACAGTGTCAAGCCTACACCTCAATCCAGTTGCTAAAACTGGAAACCGCCTTTTCCAAACGCCATATGAATGTTCCACACAATTGCGAGTTCGAATTTGTAATTCGTTATACAAGTTTTCTACTGCGTTTTTGACTTTGAGAAATGGTGTTGCAAGAAAGGTGGTATTTGTATAGCCCGAATCTCCAACAAGGATAAAATGCTCGAACTCTCCGTCTTCAAACCGTTTCTTTAGACTCGACATGTTGAAAATTCGGTGATCATGAGCAGACCCCTTTAAAAAGAGAATAATGGTGAATATCTTTACGAAATTTTTCATTTTTAAAGAGCATAAGCTGTACCTGCCACCGAGCCACGATATCGTTAATTTTTAAATTAGCTGCAGAAACCGTCTGGACGTTCAACGAGAACCACCTGACGATTGAATTCGAATATGGGTGCAATCTATTGCACCAATAGTCCGAGGGAACTTTGCCACTGCAAAAAATTCTTTAGCTGCTTTCAAGCGCTCGTTTTGCGATTGGGGCATTTGAATATACCGTGGGGAAAGTTCGGCAAGAGCTCTGGACACACGTTTCAACACAACGTGTACACTTGTAATACAAACCCATGAAAAATCCGCGATTGCTAGTTGAAAAGATCCAAGCGCATAATACCTTAATGCAATTAGCAATTGCGTGATAGGTCGTAATTCGCGTGATCTTTTTAGAAAAATGAAAAATATTTCACTTCCACACTTCAACCAAAACGAGAAAATTTTACCTCCTTTCATCACACGGTAAGGAATCCTTTATTTCTTCTAGCACCATCATTGTCGTTCGTTTTGAGAGACGGAAACGGTGCAAAAAGTCTAGGTCATAACTCGTGTTTAATTGAATGCGTTTGAACATTTTATATTCCCGTTTCAATTTGCAGACTTTCTTCATCTTCGCTGCTTGAAGATGAATAATATTCATATTATGCCGAATTTTCCCAAAAATAATTTCTTCGATACATTTTTGTTAATTTTTTTTTTAATATATAAAACAAAAGTTTTCTTCTTAACTTCTACTTTTTCGGGAAGTTATGAAAATCAAAAGTTTGTAAACTCTCGAGTTTAAAACCGAAAGTTATAAACGTCAACTTTGAGTGAACAAAACCGAATTCTCAAGTTGACAATAAAAATCCCCTAGTTATGTTCAACTTCTAGTGAACAAAATTTGAATCTAAAAACTGTCAAAAAAAATACAAAAATTGGAAAAACTATATAGTTTTCAAGGATATTTTTTGGAGAATAATGTGCTTCACACTTAAAATTTTGTTGCAAATCCATTATAAGAATAAAAAAATCGATCTCAAAATTTTAATCAAACATAAGATCACGATAATAGAGGAATTGAAAAAAGTGGGTCCCCGATTCCGTCCGCATGTCTGTCTCTCTGTCCTCGCCCCTACAGCCCAAACCATTGCGTCGATTGACTTTAAACTTGGAAATAAAGTTTTTTAGCCGATTAGTGTTAGCCGTTTTTTTTCATTTTTTAAGACTAAAAACTACAGTAGTTCCCATACAAATTTGTTGGTCAAAAACATATTTTTGTATTGCTCAGGAAAGGTACCGCTCATAGAACCGTTATTTTGTTTTTTTAATATAGAGCGTATGTTTACAATCCCTAAACAACTGCATATCAAAAATATTTTTAGAACAAAATTGAAAAATTGTATGCATACAAAACTAATTTTTAAAAAAACCACTCTAACGATTTTCAAAAAAAATTGAAAAATTAAGGTTTTTTTGATTTATAAAATGGCATCTAAATTTTTGAAGAACGACTTTTTTTCAGGTAAAATTTTGAATCTTAAAATAGTTTTTTTTCAAAATTATTTTAACTGTATTAAATGTCCCCCCTCCCATCTCACCAGATGAAATCCTGTGCATGAGCCCGAAAGAGCGCATTATTTTGACAAAATTTTAATTACATTCCTATCTCTTATCCAAATTAATGCATTTGGTACATATTTATGTATTTTTATAACAATAAGATAAATAAGAACAAAATATTTGTTCACACTTGCCCTCGGCGAGCTACTGGATTTGGGCCAAATATGAACTTCCATTACGTTTATGATTTTTTTAAAAAATTTGCTAACTGTTGGATAATCAATATTTTTACTTTTTTGGTAAACGAAAATAGACCAATTAAATTATTTAAGAAGCTAGAAAATTTATTTAAAGGAACTTCGGAAAAAACATCTCAAAATTTGTTGAAAATATGGTTCGCGATTTAAGTAAAATTATTTTTCAACTTTGAGGGCTTGTAAATCAGAACATACAATATATATGTATGTTAAAAAATACTTTTAAATCATACGCTCGGGTTATCTAAGAGTACTTAAACATACAGTTTAAAAGAATAAATATGACTTTTTAAAAAGACTTTTTTCCGCTCTCGCACCACTGTGCGCCATGCTGGTAACTTCCCTCCGCTTGAATTGTTAAGGTGACTACGAGCCTCAATATAATTGGAATCGATGATGAACGTTGCCGAATCGGTACCTTGTTATTTATTTCATCCAACATATACATATGTACCTAAATGCTTCTTTGGACAATCCAAAGTACTGATTGATTCTGTTAAAGGGTACAAAAGTTTCACTACAATCATACTAATATTATAAATGCGAATGTAAGTTTGTTTGTTACGCTTTCATGCAAAAACTACTTATCCGATCATCATGAAACTTTCCACATATACTCTTGAAGGTATTAGAAAGTAACATAGGATACTTTTTATTAAAAAAAAATAAAAAAAATTTACGAAAAATAAGAAAATTATTTGTCAAAATATCGTCAAATTTAGCTACTTCAACGCCATCTAGCATCACAGTAATGAAGTTTCAACCCTGAATACTGTAATACCAACCCACTGTATTACCGACGGTGACGACAATATCTAATTCAATAACTAATTCAATTGAATATAGTTTCAACTGTTTCTAATTTTTCTATATTTACCGTACATGTTACGAATGTCTGCGTATTTTTTTGCATCATGTTAGAGGTCCAATTAGCTTTACAGAACTTAAAATTGTCAATGGTCAGGAATGTCAAACCTACCGAGAAGCATGTGAAGCTCGGCGACTGTTAGAAAATGACAATCATTGGGATGAAACTATGGAGGAAGCTGTACAATGCCGATCGCCAAATAAAATCAGGGAACTTTACGCTACGCTTTTATCTTCTTGCGGTCTTTCTAACCCTCAAACTCTTTGAAAAATAAGTACAAAGAATACATGGCTGAAGATATTTTACATCAACTGCAGCAAGTACACACAGACATTACTTTCAATGAACATGTCTACAATAAAACGCTAATTATGATCAAAAACAAGGTTCTTACGATGGTTGAAAAAAAATCAGATGATTTTGGAATGTCCACCCCTCGAAGAGACAATGTGGATGATATTGATAATGAAATTGCACGAGAGCTAGATTATGATTTCATAGCACTGCAACATCAAGTGGTAGAATTAGTCCCTCAATTACTTCCAGAGCAAAATCATGTTTTCCATCAAGTTTTACGTAAAATAGACTCCGGCAGTGGTGGACTCTTCTTTCTTTAGAATTCAGAATTATTTATATTTGTTACAGTGAAATATATTTTAACATTTGTTGTTGCATTTCAATAAGCATATATTAAGGTGTTGAAACTTCATTGTCTGTAGTAATTTTTAAAAATTGTTGATCTCAGCCAAGCAATAAAATTTAGTTATTATTTTGATTCATTTCTATTATTATACCCTTACCCTTTATCTCTCATACTTATTTAATTTCTCCACTGCGGGCGAAGCCGCGGGTAAAAAGCTAGTTTATTATAAAAAGTGAACTTACTTTGAATCAGGCAAATCAAATGGATTTGAGGTTATTCTTATCTGCTTTCTTTTTATAATTAATTTTGCTTTTTCAAAACTCCCTCTTCTTCATCATCATCACTATTGCTACTCGTGTTGTAATACAATTCTACACTTATCGTTTTAATTACTTGTTTATTTGCCAAATAATTAAATAAAACCGCATTTGTTAAACATTGAACAATGATATTTTGTTTAGACTTTAATTTCATTTTGACAGATGTTTGTTATTTTGCATCGTTTAAAAATTCGTCGCGTCGAAGAATGCATGGAATGCCACTTAAAAAACGACGCGACAGAAAAAACGAGAGTCGTTAAAAAAAAACGAGACGACATCGATGATAGGCATGAATGATAAGCAAACTAATATCTTACTGCTCTTGGCTTAAAACAACGAAAGGGAGTATTTTAAACGCGATACAAATTAACAGGTCTTACTTACTTACTTACTTACTTAAGCTAGCACTACAGTCCGGGGCGGACCTGGGCCTCAACCAACATGCGTCTCCAGCCAGCTCGGTCCCTAGCTAACTGTCTCCAGTTTCGCAAGCCAAGTTGGTTGATGTCTTCTCCCACCTGGGTGCGCTACCTGAGTCGCGGTCTTCCTCTACTGCGCTGTCCCTCGGGATTGGATTCGAAGACCTTCCGGGCTGAAGCGTTGATGGCTTTTCGCTCTACGTGACCTTGCCATCTAAGCCGTTGGACTTTAATTCTGCTAACTAGGTCAGTGTCGCTGTACAACCCGTACAGTTCATCGTAATATCGTCTCCTCCATTCTCCATCTATGCGTACGGAACCGTAAATCACCTGAAGAATTTTTCTCTCGAAGCATCCTAAGACGCTCTCATCTTTCTTTGACAGGGTCCAGGCCTCGGCGCCATAAATGAGAACCGGGATGATGATTGTCTTATAGATGGTGATTTTACATGCTCGAGAGAGGACTTTACTTCTCAATTGCCTTCAAAGTCCAAAGAAGCAGCGATTTGCAAGAGTTATTCTTCGTTTAATTTCAGCGCTGGTGTCGTTATCTGTGTTAATAGCGGTGCCTAGGTAGACAAAGTCCTTAACTACCTCAAAGTTATAGCTGTCCATGGTAACGTTTTGTTCAAGACGTCGTTGTTCAGTGTCTTTTTTAGATGACAGCATACGCTTGGTTTTGCCCTCATTGACCACTAAACCCATCTTCTTCGCTTCCGTCGCAATGCTCAAAGACGCTCCACTGACATCACGCTTTGACCTTCCAATTATGTCAATATCATCTGCGTATCCGAGTAATTGAATGGACCTTTGGAAGATTGTGCCTCTAGGGTTGACGGTTGAGTTTTGCACAATTCTCTCCAGAACGATGTTGAAGAAGTCGTATGACAGTGCATCGCCTTGTCTAAAACCTTTTTTAACATCAAATGCATCGGTGAGATCTTTTCCGACCTTGATTGAGCAGCGTGCATTCTCTATCGCCATTTTGCACAAACGGATAAGTTTGGCAGGGATGCCAAAACTAGACATTGCTTTGTAGAGCTCTTTACTATAGATGCTGTCATACGCGGCTTCAAAATCGATAAAGAGATGGTGGGTATCGATTTGAAGCTATTTGGTTTTTCCAACATCTGCCGTAGTGTGAATATTTGGTCGATAGTGGACTTTCCTGGTCTGAAGCCAAACTGATAAGGTTGTTGACGAATGGCTTCAGACGTTTACATAATACGGCAGAGAGGATCTTATACGCAATGTTAAGGATACTGATGCCTCTGTAGTTGGCGCAATTTAGAGGGTCTCCTTTCTTATGCATCGGGCATACTATGCTGAGATTCCACTCATCGGGCATGCTTTTTTCCGACCTTATTCTGCATATGAGTTGGTGCATGCTCCCTACATCGCCTGCTGCTTTGAATAGTTCGGCAGCAATGCCGTCAACTCCAGCAGCTTTGTTTGACTTAAAATTAGATATAGCTATCTTCACTTCGTCAAGGTCGGGTAGGCGGAATTGTTGATCTGCGTCGCCTAGGTTCAGTGGTTTTATCTCCCATACAGCGGAATGCGGTTCGTCATCGCATTTATAATAATTTGGAGAAGTGGCCTTTCCATACTCTCAACAAAGACTGCGGTTCTACTACCATGTTCTCCTGATCGTCTTTACAGGATTCGGTTCGTGGCTACCCTTTGGAGGTTTTTTTACCTTTTGGTAAAATTTACGAACGTCATTCCTGTCGTGACATCCCTCTATCTCCTCGATCGCGTGCTCCTCATGCTCTCTTTTTTTCCATCTAAGAAGCCGGTGTTCCTCTCTCCTCTTCTGCTCGTAGAGCTCGCGAGCAGTTCTAGTCCTTTTGTGCAGCGCCGTTTTGTATGCCTCTTGTTTCGCTGCGTGCGCTTGCCGGCATTCGTCGTCAAACCAGGGGTATCGCTGTGGTGGCCGTGTGAAACCTAGCACTTCAGAGGCGGCATCTCTGATGGCTGCAAAGCAATGTTGCCACCGGTTTTCAATGCTTAATGCAGGCAGAATAGGACTCCTTGAGAGGTTATTAGAGACTCGATCGGAAAAGGACATGGCAGTCTCTTGCGATTGTAGCCGTCTAACGTCGAATCTTCTCACAGTACTTCCTTGTTTTGGCTTGGATCGGGATATCCGTAGCCGTACCTTGGCTACAACGAGGTAGTGGTCCGAGTCAATGTTGGCCCCTCGGAATGTTCAGATATCCTGTATACTGGAGAAGTATCGTGCGTCGATCGCAATGTGGTCAGTCTGGGGACCGGTTAATTGATCAGGAGATTTCCATGTCCCAATGTGAATATTGAGATGTTTGAACTGCGTACTAGCTACCAGAACGTCTCACCCCGCAGCAAAATCGATCAGCCTGAATCCCTTGTCGGTGGTGGTAGCGTGCAGGCTGTATCTCCCGATTATGCCACCAAAGATGTCTTCTCTTCCTAGCTTGGCATTAAAATCTCCTAAGACAATTTTAATGTCATAGCCAGGGTACTGCTCATATGATTTGTCCAAGAGCTCGAAGAATATGTCTTTGGTGTCTTCATCTTTCTCCTCTCTCTAGTCTTGATGCGGATTGTAGTGATGCACTCGCTCACACTGTTGAAACTCAAGACTTTTTGCCTGAGTCTAGTTCCAACAACAAAGCTACACCCAAATAGACGCTGTCTTTGTTCTCGGTAGCAGTCACCGCAGTATATATCGCAGTCTTTGAGTTTACGTTCCCATCGAACTGTTAAGGGACCTAAAATTCCACGTACAGATCCAAAGTTCGTTGTCCTTATTTCGGTTGCGTGGGTTGTCAACAGTGAATCCGTCAGTATCCGAGGCTTGTTGGTGCTTCGCAACTAAAGGTATTAAAGGTACTAAAGCCGGATAAACCGCTCCTCACAGGTCTGGGCTCCGAATATGTCGAAGAAGCCCTATAAGGTGTTCACTAAGTAGTTCCTTACTGGAACTGTAGACGCCACCTTTGATTCCATCTCGAGAATTCGTCCGCTGCCGTCTGGATAAAGAGAGGTGCCTTAGTGGAAACACCTCTCCCCTCTCTCGTTTGCTGCCCCCAACAACTTTTAACTGGGGTTAGAACCCAATCTCCAGTTGAGGTACTAGACACCCGATGTTCACCGCGGGGAGGTGAGAATAGGAGTTAATAGACGGAGGTGGATTTTGAGAAAAACCTGTGGACGCTTGTGTCCTCTTGATTGCACATGTCTACCATTTGAACATCAATTAACAGGTCAATAATACAAAAATAACGTATGGATGCTCTTAAGACAGCAATAAAGGGATGTGACATATTTAAGGTGTCATTTTTCTAGCTCCTGTTTTACTCTTGTTTCTTAAAGAAATTAAACCCTTTACAATCTATTATTTTGCACACCACTGTAAATATTTTTTCATACATTGTGCTTATAACTGTAAGATACTTATCCTAGAAAAAATATTATGGAGACAAATGTTGTTACCACCTTATTGCCTTGGGTAATTCTTGAATGCATGAACATATGCAGGAATGTATGTAGCTTTATAATTGCGTTTAAAGTTGTGGCCTCGCAAGATTAAATTTGAATTTTAAAACCTTTGGAAAAACAAACAAAATAAAGTGGACCACTTGGTCCCACGAACTTCCTCCTGTAACTATTGACTTTGTTTACAAATAGTATCTACTCATACTTCAAAATTTAAAAAAAAATTCCTAAAAATTAAGTTTGTCTTAAACAATTTTAATGTTAATTACGGCCAATTCCTTGACATAGTTCTAGTTTCCAAAACTCGGTTTATTGAAAAATTGGAACTCGGTTGAATTCAAACTGATTTCTTCATTAAGTTCTCAAGCGTAAGAACTCTGATTTAGATTAGTTTAAAATAAAGTAAATACATAAATAAATAAGGTGGCGCAACAGTACGTTGAGAACTAGACCCTAGTGACGTACAACTCTCAACCACTCCTGTGTGCGAGTAATGTTTTCAGAAATACAGTTTTAAGCCGAATCCGAACGGTTAATTTGAAGAATTACACTTGGAGAATTTTTCAATTCCTCGCAAGAGGCAGTATTTGTGAAAAAAACTTTAAGTTTGACAGTCCAACGCACTTTTTTTTTAATTCACACGGAACCATCATGCCACGGGTACTACTTTTTAAAATAGAACTTCGATTTATTCACGCTGAAATTTGGGGGTCTGGGATATTAGTGTTCGGTTGAGCAATGTATTTACTTCCTCCAAAGACCTAATTTTAAGACTCATTCCGGTTTTGGGTTAAACTTCAGACCACAAGTACATTTTATTTGTATAAATTAAATATTTGTAGAAAATATATAAAAATAGACGGTTTTGCAAAAAGTCGTAAATAGAAGCTGCACAATGTAAAATGTTGTTAACGCTAACAAGTTTATAAAGTTTGAAATTTACACAAACATTTAAACCCATTAAACTATTTTACTTTTCGTGTGATTAGCGTTAGTTTTATGTATTTAATATAATACATATAAGCGGTTTTAAAGATCACAACTATTGAGTCTGCAAAATATTATGTCGAGAAATACAATCCAATCTAAAATAATCAATATTGTCATGGACAACATTCACATCTGAATATTTAAAAATAATAAACTTTTATCTAAACTTTTAATATAACACTTTTTATCATTACCAGTGTTTTGTTGGAAAATCTATCCATAGTATATTAGGATTTTACACGAATAACAAAAACAACATCCATAGTATGAACACTAGCGATAAAAGTTAGATTGGAATCTTACTAGGGATGGGTTTTTGACATTTATACGAGTCTCGAATGGATCGTATGTGATTTCGTTCTCAAATGTTGGTACGATTTATATTGCATTTGTATCTCGATGGATGTTCGTTCAGTAGTTGTGCATTTGGAATTATGTGTTTTCCAATGGGGAAAAAATCAATCTGTCACTGTTGTTATTATTTAGTTTTTTTAACGAAAGTGGGCAAACTGGGCTTATTTTGCAAGAAAAAACAATAGAAAAAATAATTAAGTTTTGCTATGTTTCCACCAAAGGTTTAATTCTGTTTAGTGTGTCCACCGCACAAGAAGATTTAAAAATGATTAAGTTTGACAGCACTTTCTAAAATGGAAATGGTGTTTCGATGTGTAAAGTGCAAGTGAGATAGTTTGATTCGTGTTAAGCAATGAAGAACTGAAAAGTTCAGCACCATATAAGAATATGCTACCTACTCCATGACCATTTTTTTTTTAATTTTATTAAAACAAAACTATATTTTTTGTACACAAACATGCAAATAAACAGACCATAATGCATCATTTCTTAAACCACCACAGGTTTTTCTTCTCAAATTTTGACTCGACACCGATCTCGAGTCAAATCAAGCTCATTTCAACTCGATTCAGGTGTATTAAGAATTGAGGCGATATTTAAGCTCGCTTCAACACCACATGTTAATGTAGTAGTCTACGAACAAACCCCCTCCTTGTAGTAATTGTTAAATTAACTTGTTTGTTTAGAATCTCAATTTCCAGACGTTTTCTTACCATTTCTTCTTGAAAATTGTCCATTTTATTAGTTTTAGTTAGTTTTTTTTTTTAGTTTGCTAACTTAATTTTAACATTTGATTTCCACAAAACTTTCTTCTATTTGTGTGTTTTTTATTATTATTCTGACAGATCGTCTTTTAGTTGTACCAATTTTTAAATACAAAAATCTGGCTACTGCGGATCGTTTTGTTGGCAATTTCTCTCTGTACTTTATGTATATGGAACACAAAAAAAATGCATTAATATAAATTGCATGCTTCAAATTCGAAAATAAATGTCCTCTTCAACGAAAACTGACAGATTTCATAAATTTTGTTCATAAAATGACAGAATTTCGAGTCAGAACTATCTACCGGGTGCTACAAAATAACAAACAAATGACATTAGAAGTCAGTTCCATTCAACTGACATCTAAAATTCCTAGCACTCATAAATGATTTTAAACCGAGTTCTACACTACAAACACGATTAAGGCCCAACTTTAATAGGCATAAGCTTATGTCAAAAACCCAACGAAAATTCACTTAAGTTTGCGAAATTACTGCATAGCCATAATGCAAATTTGCTCACGTATCTACATGTCAGATTTTACTTATGCGGCGAGCGACTGGGATCGCTCTTACTTAAGTGTGCTTAAGTTAACGAAACTGAGAAAAATTAAACGAAACGGAGCTAGACTCCATTATGTTCACTCGTATTTAGGTTCTTTGTATTTGCACGTTTACTTATGTTCGCATATGCTAGCTTATGCCTATTATAGTTGGGCCTTTAGATGTGAAGAAATGATCGAGTTCCAAATATTTTAAAAATAGTGTTCCATGGATGAACTGGGAATTACTAGATCTTATTTTAATTAAGAACTTCGTCAAACAATTGGCCGTTAATTTAATTTTTATTAATTAATTTTGTTTATATAAATATTTTCAATTTTAGTTTAGGAAGATTTTTAATAAACAGTTATTTAGAACTTATTATATTAAAATATTGAAATCAGTTTTTGAGAAATCTTAAAAACAAAATAACGTTCTTTTTGAGCAAAACAAATGTATTTGTTTTTATTAGAAAAAAAAACAAGTTAAGACAAATTTTTTTGAGAAAGTACAAATTTAAGACTATTATTTTTAGTCTTGAAAAAATGAAAAAAAAACATATCGTGAATCTGCTCAAAACCTTAATTTCCAAGTTTAAACTTAATCGGCCTAATAATTGTAGGACAGACTATCTAAATGTCATGTTTGATTGAAATCTCGAGTTAAAATTTTTTACGAATGCAATAATTTTCATAAAGTTAATATGTGTCGCAAGTACTGCTTTGCTATTGTGTTTATCAATTGTTTATTCTCAATTAAAATCTGCTTCATTAAAGAGATACCAGTTTAAGTTTTCTTTAAATTTATGTTGCTATAATGCATTAAAAAGATAAAGTTACAATGACACTCTTATAAAAAATATTCTAACAACTTACTATTAATTCATTTGTGGTTGTTGTTTTTATAAACCCGTTTATATGTACAAATGTAGCTTTAATTTGCCTTTGTTATGTAATTTTATGAAAGAATTGTAGGTACGAGTATTGTCTTACAAAGACTGAAAGCTTTGATTAACTTTGTTCCATGTAATGACTTTTATTATTGTTATTTATAATCTTTTAGAACCTGATCCATAAGTATAGTTAAGTTTCGGTTTTATAAAAAAAAATCAAATTTTAATTAAAATAGTTAAAATTATTGTCTAATTTGTTTGAAATACTTTTAACGTTGTTTATTTGTCAACAATATTATTTATTTGTAAAATAACTTCTTCGTTTATGAAGAAAAAGCTCAATTTAATGTTTTTTTTCTACAGAATTCACATCTTACTACTATTTAACAAAACACATCTAAATAGCTATGGGAAAATATATCGTGTATTTTTCCCAATTAATAAAATTATTAAGATTCAAGTAAGAAAATAATAATATGTAATTAAATTAGGCGTCACATATCAAATTATGATTGTAACAGGAAATAATTATCTGAATTTATTAACAAGTAATAAAGTATTTCATGTTTATTGCTACACTAAAAAAGATGTTAATATATATTGAATATATATAATTATTTATTTATGTTAATGAACTGTTCTTTTGTTCTTCGCGTGTATTTATATATTATTTTTACCAAAATCACTAAAAATAAATAATTAATTCGAATAACATAATAACGAATAATTTTTTTCAACTTGTGGTTTTCAATCTGACAAAACTTCTTCCGAAGTTGGTGTTATCGACAGCTGTCACTTCTAATGTTTGTTTTGCCAAAACAATGGTTCGGTTTGCTCGGATATAACTTTTGGCCAGCGAGTTATATCGCGTTGTCGTCGACTATTTATTGTGGAGCTATATGTAAAGCCGAGTGTCTGCTTAGATAAGCCCGAGACGATTGACGAATTGGAAGAGAATATTCGGTTCGTTATTGCTGTCATACAGCTGCAGCGCCTTAATTGCTGCAAAAAGTCTTAGACATTAGAAGCTCAACGCTTTTGATATGTGGTAAAATTTCAAGAAAAAATCTAATTGAGAGTTAAAAAATCTCCAAAAACGCTCAAATATGTTGTTGACGTCAAAAATTTTTCAACTTGTATAAAATATTATTATATAATTCAGCTTCTTTTTAACTTCCCATAGGAAGTTATTTTAAACTTTACTGGTAGAGATATCGACTTAAATAAATTTCAAATTTTGTTATACAGACAACAAAATAAAAAGATGCAGAAAGGACTCCCAAAATAAATTAAAAATTACCCAATATATCTCACGAACCAATACCGCTAGCGATGTGAGTTAAATTTTATATTAGGTAACACGACGCGATATCAAACTTATATAAAATAAATAATAAATAATCACCTATTTTAAAGCTAGACGAAAATTCATAAAACTAGCCTATAATTAACCATAACTTACAACTTACTTATTGGTCAAATACGGAAACTCTAAGTTTAAATATAACACTTAATACTAATGCCTTTCGGCCCTAAGATCTATTTTACTTCAATTAAATTTTATTTATTTGTGTATTTATTAGAAAATTTGAAAAAAAAAACTAATATCAATATCCGTTTTTCATTTTTACTTAAAACTACTTAAAAAAGATCCTTAATATATAAAACTCAAAGCTAACTTAAACTACCTATTCTAGCTCTAAACTACTTAAAACTAAAACAACCACAGCAGCAAATCAAAAATTTTTTGTTTTTCATATTTTGTTGTCTTTTTTTATTACATGTTTTTTTTTAATTTTGGTTTGTATTTTTGTTTTTGTATTTTTGTTTTGTGCCACCATGCCTATTCTACTTAAAAATAATATTCCATTAAACTATAAAACAAGTATGTAAGCCGGACAAGACTCCATCCGCACGACCCACTTTCAAGAGCCGATTGAAGCCACCAAAACTGGTTCTCCTGCTTCACCCTATCAGTTCGGTCCCGTTCGGACACAGCCCTACTGAACCGAAGGAGCTCTGCTCCGCCTTGTGCCGATTGTCCGCCTATCCACGGTTCGTCGTCTGACGTGGTAGATTAGCGAAGCTGCCAATCTATCCTTTGTCAGACCGCATCTATCTAAAAAGAGGAATGCCTCTGGTGGAATAAATCCGTTTAAGCGTGCACTCTCAAATACTCGTCGTTCGGATAGAACGCCACGAAAATTAAATTGTTGGGCGAAAATATAGGTCTTGCAATGTGACGTGGAACGAGTTTTATCACGAAATTGTCAATTTTGTTGATTCGAGCCCCGTTGTATAGGACCTCGTTGGAATAGTAATGCACACGTAAGAAGATTCGGCTGTTCGATATTAGCCGGTACAGCGTCGTAAACACTGCCGCTCGAACACCCGAAACTTCTCCATCTGGGAAGAGTCCGGAACAGAATTGTCTCTGACTTCTGGACATTTATTTTCAGTTTCCAGTCGTTGCAATATCGCTGAATCTTGTCAAAATCACGCTGCAAGAGAATTCTAATAACCTCAACCTTCAGGGCCGTTCTAAGATCGTCGGCGTACGCAATTGCCTTTGTAAGACTACGAGTACCTATCAGATCGCTGCTAAATGCTGAAGAGAATCTGCGAATTCAATGTCAACAGTCCAACGCACTAACCATCATGGCCACGGGTACTACTACCAAACTTATATAATAATATAAAAAACTGAAAAAAAAATAACTGTGACCTCGAATATTTATCTCTTAGAAAAAATCAAATCACGAAAACTTACAACAAATTGATAAGAAATAGTTGTCGACTCAAGTATAAGAAGAACAAACAACGATACTGACTTACTAATTAGTTTTTAATAAATATGATTTAAAATCATGAAAATTAAATTTTTATTTAAAATCATGAAAATTAAAATTAAAATAAACCAGCATAGGTGTTCTTATATGCGTTTTGCCCTGATGTAATGGTTGGGCTCATCAGAAGATGACCATTGTATTGACGCATATTTTCTCGAATAAATCGAGACTCCATATAATCTGAGCTACATAGAGCTACTGTGTATCTCACATAAAATATTGTTATGAGTATTTTGTAAAATTTTTAAGCAAGACAAATCGACAGACGGGATGGGAAGTTATCAGTGTGGGTCGCATCCTAGCCTCTTTTTTTTTTAAATAGTAACCATTCTGACAGGTTTTTGCGAAGAAAGATTGAAACGAAGCTCACACATTTCAGCTAGCTTTATCCATTCTTCAAACCACGAGAGATTATCTAGACTTAAATCCTTTTAGCTATATTGTCAATGTGGCTAAACATACGTTAAACAATATATGTAGTTAAAATGAAGTACTAGAGATGAAAGGTAAAGTGGTGAAAGTCCAGTTCCAAAAAGAAGCATGCAGTTGTTTGGAGTTAAATTTGAAAGCCGAAATTGACGTTTTATTAAGTACCTAAAGAGCTTTCGGCACTTGTAAGTTGACTCCAGCCCTAGGATTCTGCAGCGTATAGCATTATTAGTTCGGGAGTTGCCAGAAATGCTCGATGTTTTGGCCTACATAAAAGATCTTCCAATCGCATTCTACGAAGCAGGTATTTTCTTTAAAAGATGTCTTTCCATATAAAGTTTGCTAGTAATTTATTGTGAAAACTATCATTGGTATTCTTTTCAATGTTAAAAGGGATAAACATTTTTTTTATTTTATGATAATTTTTTAAGCCTATGACCGCACGTTTTACATTCAGAGATATGAAATATATTTTCTTACTACTGAAACATTATCTAACAAAAGAAAAAAAAAAAAAAACAAATAATAAAGTAAATTTTTAATGGAAGGAAAACACGATTGAAAAAAACTCTAAAAATGTTATTTTAAATTTTTCGCGGAATTAGTATTTTTTTTTTTTTTGAAAAAAAGTCAGAAATAAAGAAACAAGTACGAGTACATAAAAAAAGGAAACGGATTGTATATGGTTACTTAAAAACTCTAGCTTTTTACTTGCGACGTGTAGGAGCTACATATACAAAATTGCGAAATCGAGATTTTAATCAAGCATCACTTACGATGGTAGAGAAATAGAAAAGTGGGTCCCCTGATTTTGTCCATCTATCTGTCTGTCCTCGCCTCAACAACCCAAACCATTAGCTTGATTGAATTTTAACTTGGAAATTAAGGTCTTAAGCCGATTCGCGTTACGCCTTTTTTCCTCTTTTTTTTGTAAGGCTAAAAATAACAGCAGTCCAAATTTTTAGGCCAACAATCGAAAATTAGAATTTTCTCAAAAAAGAACCACTAGATTTGTATTATTACTTTTTAAATTTGTTTTCCCTAATTTGAATTCTTTCAATAAAAAATACATTTTTTAATTTCTCCAGAAGGGAACCCCTCATAGAACCACTATTTTGGAAAACCTCAAAGGTGTAATAATGAATATTGCAAAAGTATAAATACATGTTTTATGACAGTTTTTCCGAAGAAGGTGATAAAAAGGTACTGCTTTTTGTATCACATGTATAAAGACAAAATCTAAATTTACCTGTAAGACCCTTTGAAGTAAGGAAAATAACAACAAATCTTCTGGTTTAGGTAAAAACCGGCTTTATTGAATATATTAAAATAATTTTTAGTAATGTGTGCTGCCTTGCCTCCTTATTTCTGAATTAATTCAAGTAACCTGTGGTGTATGGATTCATATAGTGCTGTCAGATAATTGAGCGAAATTTGGAACCAGGGCCGTTTTATGGAGAATATGGGGGCCATGGTAATAGGTTTACTGTTTGCCCTGAATCCAGACTCTTGTTGCCCGTGCGGTATGTTTTTTGCATTATCTTGTTGGGACATTCATCGTTGTCCACCAAATAATTCATAAAACTGCGGAAAAGCTCGTCCCAGAATCGATTTGAAAGTTATTGCCGTCATGTCAGAGCTTTGAAAATCCATCTCCACGGTCTCGTAATAGCTACCCATACCATCACACCGCCTTCTTTGCTGTACGATTTTTTAAGATAGATTTCTGCATTTCTAAAATCATGGAAATAGCAGCTACATATTATATCCCTTAGGTCCGTCCAAATAAATCACTCTATTCCACTGATGTGATTTGAAAAATTAAGGCGTTGGTTCTTGCGTGCAGCATGCAATGGTGGTTCTTTCTTTATTTATTGGTGTCGTATATGGTCTGCCTTCTGTAGCACCTAAGCGACAGTCGATCTAGTAGCATTTACCTAACTTCTTTTTTTAAGGTTTTTTGTCATACCTCTCTGGTTACTTAAGGTAGTTGTATACAAAATTTGAAATTCTGCTTATTTTGCTGTCTATTAAACTGATGGATTTGTCGATATCCTGGTAAGCTCGAATATAGTCTATGCCTCTACCCATACTTCTTGATTATATTAATTTAATTTATCTGATTAAAAACACGCTTATAGGTAAATTTAGATCTTGTCCCTATTCATGTTACACCAAAAAACATGTACTTTTCTGGGAAAAAACATCATAAAACTTACATTTATCAACTTAATCCTAGTGTGTTAAAATTAAGATTCTTAAAAAAAATATATATTTTTAATAAAATTCTGTATTTCAAAACCGGTTTAAGAGCTAACACCTAATGGTTTAGAGGGGTTTGGGCACATTTCATGCAAGAATGTTAGGAATTGTTTTGAATCTCACTTCAATTTACGAGAGATTCAAAGCTTTTATATTAAATTTATACTTAAATAATAAAAAACTTTCATTATGTTTTTCTATCAGCCATTAGTTCAATGAAAGTGTCACTTTTCCTGTTTCTGGGTTTGTTTGCTTTAAATTCATGTATAAATCTTAGTTATAGAGGATCCAATTCAAATTCACTTCAAAAAGAAAATTTTGTATGCCCTAAGATCTTAAAAGTTTTTGTACTTAAGAGAATGGGAGCATGAACAAAGCTCTTGACTATGTAGTCAAAATTCAATTCGCTTTGTGAATGTAAAATTGCACTACAAAGCTAGTCCAAAACTGTCGTATGACAAACACAATTATATAAAATAAGAAACATTTGTTTTTTTTTTTCAGAACTTTAAATAGTTTTTTTTCTTTTTAAATTCAAACTAAATGGAAGATATAATATGATTGATTTATATTTGTATTTGAATCCCGACAGATTAATTTTATTTTGAATTATTGGGTCCTTACCGAGCAGCTGATTGTGAAACTTCAAAACCGGTGTGCACTAACTTTGTAGGCAAAATTTCTACACTACGTCGGAGGGGAAATTTGAACTACTTTTGTAGTTGCATTTAGCCAACCAGAATTCCTTGACTACGTAGCCACTAGCTTAGTCAAAAAAAACACTTTAGCAAAGCCTTTTACTATTTATGTTCGTCAAAAAATAAAATGGAATTGATCACCAAGTTTTGGGAATTTGGTCCAGGCTTCTTAAATTTTTACAAATTAGATGAATGAAATTAATTTGAGAGATATCTAGAACTAAATATCAATTGTTTCCAAATGTGCGTTCTATTTTTTTTAGATTTTATTTTTTTATGAAAAAAACAGACTGTTGAATTTTTATTAAAAAAACGACTGAATATGGAAAATAATATTTTCTGTGAAATAAAAAATTTTGAAGACAATATTTTTAATTTTAGAAAAGCTATTTGAGTCGAAAATAAATTTTTACCAAGTATAGGTATTGTCAAAATTTTACTGAACATTGACAACGATATTTTTTAAAAAATAAAAGGAATTGAAAGCCAATATATCAAAGTTTTAAAAAGATGTTTGAGTCGAAAATCAGTTTTTACCATATTTTATTAATTTTTTTACTTAGTTTTTTATTTTTATTTTTAAAACTGTCGATTCGATTTTTTTCAATTTTTTTTTCGAATGGTAGACACCATATTTCATATAATTTAAAATTAGTTGGAAGCCATAATCTCAAATTTTTGAAAAGATATTTGAGACGAAAATCAATTTTTACCAATTTTTGTTAAATTTTCTTTTAAGTTTTTATTTTTTGTAAAAAAAACTGTCAATTCGATTTTTCTTAAAATTTGTCTGTATGTTGAAAACAATATTTTTTAAAAGATAAAAGTAAATTTAAGCCAATATCTCAAGGTTTTGAAAAGATGTTTGAGTCGAAAATCAATATTTACCAACTTTTATTAATTTTCTTGTTTTAGGTTTTTAGTTTTTGTAAAAAACTGTCAAATAAGTTTTTATCAAAATTTGTCAGAATGTTGAAAACAATATTTCTTATAAGTTAAAATTAATTGAAAGCCATAATCCCAAATTTTTAAAAAAAGATATTTGAGTCGAAAATCAATTTTTACCAACTTTGAGTAATGTTTTTAGGTTTTTAGTTTTTACAAAAAAAAACTGTCAATGCGATTTTTCTCAAAATCTTACCAGATGCTAAAAACTTTATTTTTCTTTGTGCAAAATTGTTATGGAGATAAAATCATTTTGTATTCGTAAAATCTTCTAGGTGACAATTTTTTTGGACTTTTTTTTCAAAAATATATTTGTTTGGTATCACTTTATAATATATTATATGAAATTTAATTCAAGTCTTTAGCGTTTTTGAAAAATTGTTACCTTTTTTTTAAACTGCTATGGTAAAAAACCACCCACGCAATATTCTTGAGAGCCCTTTCTGCATCTTTCTGCATTATTATCTGTATAACAATATTTATTTGAAGTCGGTATTTCTTCTGGTTTTTGACCCATGGACGACGAACACACTTCGCGAACATACGGACGTACGAACATACGTACACACGCACGCACAGACATCTTTCTAAAATCTTTTATTTTATCAAATCGGACCTATTACAATAACTTCCCATGGGAAGTTAATAATGTTGAATAATATATAAGAATATATAAACGCAATAGGATAAGTTTTAAATTCAAAGGACTTCCTACAAATATATAAAAAAAAACATTCTCCCTAGGATCCGCCATTATTTGCTTGTTCAGATGTAATTTTGGAATTATTTTTTAAGATTAATTTCTCAAAGATTAAAAGTACAAAGTTTGCAAACAAATGTACAAAATAAATTAGACCACAGGTGTGTCAATTTTTTTTTTTTACAAATTAATTTGTAACAGTGAAATTATGTTGTGTTTTTATCTAAATAGCACACACCTAAAATATTATTCAATTATTTTCAGTGTAAGAGTCCGCGCATCGGGACTTTATTTTTTTTAAATCGTGTAAAATTACGTTTAAATGCAACGTAGTCCTAGGCCACTATAATTATAAGATTGGAAGCTTAATGCATACCATTGTATTGTTTTTAGAGAATATAGTTTTTATGTCCCTATTGTTAAATAAAATGTCTATTTTGTAAGACTTAGAGATAGTTCAAAGCTGTATTAAGCCTTATAATATTGCGATTTTTCTACTATCTCCTCAGTGCGGCAAACATTCGATACATTCATTTTTCTTTACACCCGAAATTAAATATTAGCTTTTGTCAATCAAAGAAAAGCACATCATCCTATTCCTCTAAGATTGTTTGAAGCTTAGTCCCAACAAAATGACAAAAAAAAATATTGTAACGAATTTGAAGGTCAGCTAATGCACTTGTATCAAACACAAATTCTTTCTGTGAAAAATAGCGGTAGTTGCGATCGAGATTAGAAAAGAAGCTTTCACAGCTGCATTACTAGCGCGGCGCACTTACATAAACACCAATCGTCTCTCTGATGTGCAAGCGGGAGTTAGAAGTTGCGCTTGCAATTAATAAATAAATTAGCTTCGGCCAAATCTATAGCTTGGAAGGTAAATTGATTAATTTTATTTAGGTATTTACTAAACTTACATAAATTGCTTTTTGATTCACCATTGTTTGTTTCTGATTAGTATTCAATAATACTGGTAATTAGATTAACATGGAAACGAGGAGACAAAGTTACCAGTGCCCTTTATTTGGAAATGTAGGAGATATAAGGGATGATATTTTACCCACCTACGAAGATGTCATGAAATGCTATGAATGGCACAGATCACTAGGGTAATTCAGCTTATAAAAGCGTACCACTTAAAATGCAAAGACCTCATCAAATCCCTTAAGCGTTTATCAGCAGAAAAAAAGAACGATTTCTTAAAACAATGCAAGGCCCTTTTCGATATTTGTGCGTGTAAATGCAAACAACTTCAACTTTGTTGCTGTCGAAGAGAAAACAAGGTACCAAAAGAAGAGTGGAACTTTTTGCTGGGTCAAAGACAGGAAAGGAAGATGCGTTTTGGAGGAATTAACAGAATTCAAACAACTAAATTAAAACAAAAGTTAAATCAAATTTCTGTTACAAAGCCAAAACTTAATGCTAGCATTAACAAAAATCAAGGTAAGTCTAATACTCAACAACAGGAGTAATGTTCCTCTTCGAGCGACTCTGAGGTAACGAGACATTCCTAAGAAACTAAACTTACCTGCAACAAAAATACCTTTGCCTGAACAACTTAACTTACCATCTACATCAAAAGCACAACAAAAAAAAAACATTATATGTTTAAAATTTACCTATGGTGTCAAAAACATGTAACCGTTACGGTTTTTCTGACAGAACGGCTGCTGCAATTGTTTCCTCTGTATTTCATGACATATCTGCCGATTTTGAAGTGGTTGATAAATCAAAAATACGCCGCGAAAGAACCAAAGAACGCAACGAACTACAAAATAAGCAAAAGCAGCTCCATTTACCTGCTCTGTTCTAAAATAAGACGCTGAATATTGTAAAGAAAGGAGCAAAAAAGTACAAACAAACAGTGATTGAGGAACATATATCTGTTCTTAAAGAACCAGGTTCAGTTTATATCGGCTACGCTACACCTGATGCAGGAACTGCCAAAAGTATTGAAGCATCGATTACCGAACTTCTTTTGTCACACAACATTAAGGAAGATGATTTAATGGCTCTTGGTTGCGATGGAACGATCACGAACACAGGAAAATTCAATGGCGTGATAAGACTATTCGAAAAAAGGCTTCAGCGTCCCTTACAGTCGATCATTTGTATGCTACATTTGAACGAATTGCCCTTGAGACATTTGTTTAACAAATTAGATGGGACTACCACTGGTCCTTCCTCACATTCTGGTCCAATTGGAAAACTATTAAAAATTGCGAGAAACTAGAAATTGTAATTTTTGAAAAAATAGAAAGTGAACTGCCACAAGTTCAGTTTGATGAACTAAGTACTGATCAAAAATACCTGTACGAAATAACGAATTCAGCTGTAAGTGGAAAATGTTCTCATGATTTGGCTAACAGGTCCCCAGGAAAGATGTCCCATGCCCGATGGTTGACAAAAGCGAACAGAATTTTACGGCTTTATATTTCTGCTTTAACTCCATCAAAAAACCTGCAAGTATTAGCTGAATATTGTGTAAAAGTATACGCTCCGATATGGTTTGAAATAAAAACAAATCCAACATGTAAAAATGGATCTAAAAATTTGTGGACTTTGATTAAAAGTACTCTTTATCTGCCATCAGAGTTAAAACTAATAATTGATCCCGTAATTCAACGAAACGCCTACTTCGCTCATCCAGAGAATTTGCTGCTATCTATGCTGTCCGATCAAAATCAAACAATCAGGGAACTAGCTGCCAGGAGGATACTAAAAGCACGAAATTCACCTTATACAGGAAAGCAACCTCGTGTTTTTGAAGTGCCTTCTCTCAATTTCGATGCTGCAAGCTATTGTGAGCTCATAGATTGGCAGCAAGAATTTTACGAACCACCAATTCTTCAACACAACACTAATGAAGAAATAAACGAGGCTATTAGTACTCAGTGTAACGAAAATCTTATTTTCTTAAAGCTACCATGTCAGACACAGGCTGTTGAACGTTCTGTGAAAATAGTTACAGAAGCATCTATGACCTTATGTGACAAAAATTCAAGGCTCGATACAAGCGAAACTTTCATCCAGGAAACTAATGCCTCGATTTGAGAGTAAACGAGATTTCTTGCCTAGAATATAAAATAAATTATTTCTTACCTATTTAAATTAAATTTTGTGATATGAATTACTAAATTTTATTCTATGATTAATGAATTAATAATTAATTTTTAATTTTTCAATAATATTTAATTTTGTTCAGTAAAATCTTTAAATTAATAAAAAAAAACGCTTTAAAAACGCTTTAATTTCATTTTTTTTTTGCAATTATTATTTGTCTGGACTATACACAACATAAAATTACTATTACAATATGATCAAATAACTTTTATTTTTTCCCATACAAAATCGACCCACCTTGTCGTATATGCTTATTATAACGAAGTGTATGCTTACAAATACTTAGTAGAGAATTGATCTGAATTTTTTGAACAACCGAGTTAATGCAATTCTTGTACTAGTCTGTCATCAATTTAGTTTACGCAAAAGAATATTGAAGAATTTTTTTTAACAAGATCCTACATGTCTGCATTTTGTTAAAAATATATTCTCTCATTCTCTCAATAAACATATAATGTCACTTCGATCTTTTCTGTTTTTAGCCAGCCAAATCACTAGTCAACAAAATTACGTTTTTTTCTGTTCCATAAGGAAACAAATTCTTCTTCAAAGAATTAGGATATCCTAAATTCGAATCTCACCCTTAAATGTTTCTATCACATCAAGCTTTTAAAATATGAACCCTTGGAAATGCTAAAAGCAAACAAAAACGGGGCTTTTAAACCTATGTTAAAACACAAAATATCCCTAAATAATAAAATGGGTGATTTTAAAAAGTACACATTTGTTCCTTTTAGATACAATTTAAAGCTAAATATAGTATCTTACTTAGTTTCTGAAAATTCTAATTGGTTATGAGGTTTACTTTAATCTACATGAACTTTCGAGATAAACTTGAATTTAATAGTTTTCGGAAATAATACGTTCTGAACTTAAATTTTATGGCTGATTTCGAATCCAAATTCCAATTTTAACTATTTGCTCAAGTTTTAATTCTTTAAAAATACCAATTTTCAACGTTATTATAATATTTTTAAATTTATTTTAAAAACTTGATATAATAGAATTGTTTAGATTCGTTACAAGAACCAAACTTACTTTCAAACCGTTTCGCCTTTTTCTGTTGAAAACCATTTAAGCAATATGAAATAATATAAATACTTCGACTAAACATTGAAGAAAAGGATTGTGGATTTCGAAAACCATCACTGATGGTTTATTACATTTAGATAGCATATAGCCTTAAAACGCAGTACGTGTTTTTTTTCGGTTTTTAAAAAGTGAAATCTTAAAAACCTTAAGTGATACAATAATTTTGAAGTCAGATTTGAGTTAAGGCATTGGAAAAGTGCAATTCTAATGCCAGTAATAAATACTTGTTGACCAGTAAATAAACAACAAAACATAATAATAAAAATGACTAGATACTTCGAAGCTGTACAAAAACCTTCAATGTTTTACGAATACTATAAATCGTTAAAAGATTTTTAAAATCGATTAAATCAAGAAGTTGTTTTGAAGATTTATTATCTAATTCAAAAAACGTAAAAAAACAAACTCAAGATAATAATTATTATTTAAGGCACATAAACATCACAGACATTTTTTTATCACCACAAAAAAAATGAGTAGTATTTTATATATTTTAAATCTAATATGTTAATCTTGAAACTTTTAAAAATTTAACTATTCAAAAGTATTCATGAATACAGAATACAAAATTTCTCCAATGAACGTTTTACTATCGTTTCGTTTCTTTAAGCTTCCATTTGGCGACGGGAACTTTGGTCAATGTAAACGTCGCACCGCAGCGCCGACTAAAGATCCAGCACTAGTCGAATCTGTTTTGTGACTAAACCACCTTAGGTCTGAACACAAATTGTTTGGTTTAAGATACAGTTTTGATTGTTTTAATTTCTTTTGAAGTGCCTGCCGTTGCTTTATTAGACCCCGCTTAGATTGGGAATATTGAGCTCAGGTCTTAACACGCCCTAAAGCATTTCGCACATAACAATCCTGAGTGCAATTTTTCACCCCGTATTCTTCTTTTTATGATACCTGATTCGGTATTCCCCTACAAATTTCTTCTAGGTACACACAATTCAAGGATTTGTTGTGTCCTCATGTTGTGTAATTCTGATTTAAGGGCATATGGAATAAAAGAGGATAGGTTGAAGAGAAAAGACTTTTTCTTTATCAAGGTGACACAAAAAAGGTTTCAGTAAATCCTATATTCTATATAGACAGGTACAAAATGTTGATCAAAATGAAAATTTTTCCAATGGAAAATTCCATTCAAATTAAAAATGTAAAACTGTGGTAACATTAGTCTATTTTAGAGCCCATAAACCGTAATTCTTATCTCCGCCCTGGACTATTCCTTCGAGAAGGTGCAGGCAATAAAATTGATTATTTATTAGATTTATGTATAAATAAATATTGTTTTTTTCTTAATTTTCCTATAAATGCATATCGACTTTAGGTTCTAAGAATTTAAATAAATATCTTATCCAATTTAGCCTGTCTATAGATGAACAATTTAAAAGAAAATCAATTTCAATGAAATCCAAAATCAAGTTATTTCCTGCGCTTAAGATCACTCAAATCTATCTTTTTGGTGAGGTGCGGCTAGGTGGCATAGTGTGGTAGCTTGTTTGTGACTGACCATTCCTTTCTTGTTTGCTGGCATCATACGATATCATTTAGTTTTGAAATTTCATTCTCGTCATCAGTAGTCACAATCACAAACTCGAGTTCATTTCCCTCTCTCGGCTTACTCGCGTATTTTCAAACATTACACTCTTCTGCATTCACACAAGACGAACTTTTATAACCCATGAAAAGGTGATAAAAGCTTCAAATAAGCTTGAACACATTAGTTTCCTGAAATTGTCTGGCTTGCCGGTCGGTATGATGAAGGTGCGCTTCGCCAATTCCAACAACAAGAGTTACATTACAATGGTAGCTTAACAAAATGGAAATCGAAACCAAAAAATATCCAAAAAAGCTTTTTTTATATTCAGATCACATTAAGCAAGCCGCACGATCAGGTGGCTTATAACGGGCGCGATATAATAATAATTTAAAAAAAACAGACTGCAATAACAGATGGTATAGAAAAATCGATCGCAGAAAAATACTGCCTACTCGTACCTTATTAGTTCAAATTCAAAAATACTTACCTCTCGATAAAAAAATGCAAGATCGATAAGTAATAAAGCACCACCATCCACATAATATCGCATAGCTAAGCCGATTAGAGTCAAATCGAGTCAAGTCGTCGAGAGTCGTAATGGCAATTTAGTTCGATTCCATTTAAAAGAATTGAAGCGTGACTTAAGTTAAATACAAGGAAAAATTAACAATAAATATAATTAAAATTGTTTAATTCGCGACTTCTATATGTACATACGTGAAAAATGAAAATCGTTACCCAGTTTGTTTAATCAGTGTGCTAACTTTTAAATCAGTGTAGCACGACACCCCGTTAGCCTAGTTCGTGCTAAATTGTAAAATTTGTTAATTTATCAAGTTCATTGTTATTATTATTATTATTTTTTTATTTGTTGCAAGTGGTTTTTAAATATATTCACTTGATATTATCGTTAACGATGCAATCTGAGCCTAAAAGTGGGAAAAAAATAAAAGGGTATTTGAAAAAAAATTATATAAAACACATGCGTTTTTGTTTGTTTAAATAATATTAAATTTATAGTTAATTAAAAAAATTGAAAAAGTTATTTGTATTTAAATTAAAATGTGTTTTGTTTCCGTGTGCTACCCAGGGAACCGAAGGAACGTCCACTTTTTATGCAAAATGGAAATCAAATAAATTCCATCGATGGCGGTTCCAATGATGAGATTAAGGAGTTTAGAAGAGCCCTACCACAGTTTCTTGCAGTAAATGTCAAAAATACTCTTCTCTTTGGTAAGTTCCTTTGTTTAAGTAATAAAAAGTTTTCAAATTTAATATAAAGTAGGTACATGCATACATGTAAATGTGTTACAAGTATAAAGATAATATCTTATTTGATATCAAAAGTTTACTTTCCTTAAATTGTTTTGATTGTTTTGTAATATCATCTACATGTTATGTGAGATGACCGACTGCTAATTGTTGTTTTTATATATATGTATGTTACGTAAGTACTTTTCTAAGAAGCAAAATTGTAGAGTAAACGATAGTTAAAGGTACTTGTAGCGGTATCATTATTCGAAGTAATTTCTCTTATTTTTATTATAGAAATGAGATATTAGGCATGAGAACATGATCCGTCCAAAAACAGATTGGTATCTGAGATATTAAAGTGTTCAGCAGTCGAATAAATAATAAATAGAAAAAAGTTGCTTCAAGAAAAAATTTGGCAATCTGTACTATAATGTATATCAGTTCAAAATTTCAAAAGATGCTGGAATGCGACCCACACTGATGGCTTCCAATCCCGGCTGTCGATTTGTCTTGTGTGAGATAAATAATTTGATGCCAATACCTTTATTATTTATTTGTTCTCCTAATACTTCAGTCGAAAACCATTTTATATCAGTGTTTTGTTTTTTTTTTTGTAGGTTTTATTGTTTTTGTAGGTTTTCTTGTATTAAAGTTGTCAGTTGATTATTTCTAAAAAAAATACAAATCTACAAACAATATTTTTAATATGATTTTTGTCAACGAGATTTTAAATAGAAAACATTTTTAATATTTGTATTTCTTATACAAACAAATAAGTATTAGATTTTTCTAAGAACAAAATATTATGTACGTTTACAATAAAATTAAACACAGAATACATTTTTTTTAACACAATACCTTCATTTATTCACGACATTTCGAGAATCGTATATCGATGTTTTTTTTAATTTGCGTACTACTTTTTGAAGATTTAAATTGTACCGAACATCAAGAACAATATTTTCTCTAAGATGAAATTCGTTTGAGGCGAATGTCTTAAAGTTTTGAAAAGATATTTGAGATGAAAATAAATTTATACCAAGTTTTACTAATGTTTTTATTTTTTTGTAAAAAAAACATTCAATTCGATTTTTATTAAAATTTTAAAAGGTACGCTTTTCTTCGTTGCATACAATTATTTCGGAGATAAAATCATTTGTTGTTCGTAAAATATTCGAGGTGACAATTATTTTTTTTTTTCAGTTAATGGATTTTTCAGAAATATCTTTGTTCAGCTAGGGACAAATTTTATATTATTTATTGTGACGTGATACAAATTTAGTATATTTTTGGATAGAGATAAATAACAATGTGAAGAAATTTGATTCTTTTAAGTGCTTTCAAACTCTGACTTGGATTTTAAGTTTGTTTTGGCTTAAATTAAATAACAGGATTTTTAAAAGAACTGTATTCGGCCATTTTCTTATCATTATATGGATCCAACCAATTTATCCTAATGTCAATCTTTGAACATCAATTAGAATATTTCCTAGATCTGGTAATAAGACTAGTGTTTTTTTAAATATTGGAAAAATTGACTTTAAATGACACTTGAACGTCATCTTTGAAGTAATTTTTAACTACTAGTCTTAGACTAGAAATAATTAAGAAGACTTTCCTTTGAATTAGTTATGGTTCATAAAGGTTTACATAATTTACAATTCATAGCTCTTTTAAAAATTAGTTTTAAAGCGATTAAAATATAATTATAATGCTATACGAAGGAATGTTCTATGCCTCTAATGATGATAGAATCCGTTATACAGACGGTTCACACAAATAAAGCAATTGGTGTCCAGACGGTATCAAAGGAAATGAGACTGCAATTCATGTTGCAGACCGGTTATCAATTATCCACTCATTTTAGAGTACCCCACATTTTTCTAAATCCTGCGAAAATCTTTAATTCAAGATAACATAACTGAAAAACTTGCCGAAATTTTAAATCCATCAGAAGTATGGTCCATCCAATATATCAAAGAAGCCACATCTACTTACCAAAAATTTGACGAAATATAATTTTTGTTCTTTCTTTATTTTCTTTATTTTTTTCTTTTTCAACTTGTTTTGTTAATTTTCCATTTTAAGTAAAATATAAAATAATTGTTAAAATTTAAATGCAAATATAGTTTTAAGACGACATCATATGGTAAATTCGTAAATTATTTCGTCCAATGTCGTTTTGAAGACTTTGCATCATTAATGGATGTTTTCCATGGGTGCAATAAATCAGTTTATTCTTGATCTAGATCTGTCAAAAAACAAATTTCCCATGTTTTTACATTCCAATGGGCAAAATAAATAGATTTATTTATGATTTAGCACCTCAAATCTGCAGATCTGGATTTCGGATCGGCGGAATTGCCAAAACTAATACAATTAAAAATTGTTTTAGCTCGAAAATTGACAATTCTACCGCACTTGTTGACATGTACCTGAAGTTATACTAATACAAATGACAAATAATAAACAAAAATTTCAATTTTTGAATGAAATCTGGAGCAACCAATGGAATACCTCCGAAAGTAACTGTTCTACAAGAGTGCAATTTGAGCATCCAAAAACCGTGCATAGGTACATATATGCGCATTGAGTGTTTCCATCCTGGAATTTTTGTTTAATATGTTTTGGGTCGGTTATAGATATCAGCAAAATCCATCAGTAAAAATGGAAAAAGGAGGGATCTTAAATATTTTACTGGTTTGCGTTTAAAGCATTAACATTAATGTCATTAAATTAGGGGAACTAATTACCCACGAGCTTTGTACCTTTTTTTTGCGGTTGATTTCATTGGTAATTTTTTAACTGATACCATCGAAACAATTACAAATTGGAACACCATCAGTAAAAATAAATGGAATTTTGTTGGTTCAGTAAATATTAAAATTCTTCATTAATTTTTTAAAATGTTTTTAAACAAATAAATTAAGCTTCAAAAAATATACTTTTTAAAAATGTAAATATACTTCACATTACCAAAAACATAATTGGCTACAAAATTCTCGTTCTGTATTTTGTATATAAAAAAAATATTACAATCATCAAATAGAATTGTGCAGAAAATAAATGAATAACATAGTAATAAAGTTCAGTTTTCAGTTGAATGGGAAATTATGATTACATTTCATTTTGACATAAGTGGAATTCACTTGATAGTTAGGGAAATTTTTCTTGACTAACTTTCCAGTCGACTTTCCAATAAATTGCCTTAGTTGGAAGTCAATTTTTTGATAGCAGGCCAATCAGATGCTAAAAACTTCACTTACTTTCAAGACCCTTCCCCGGTCGGAATCTGCCCAATTACAATTCTTTTTCAAGATCTCTGATTTAGTTATTGCCTTTAATTCATAAACAAGAACGTTTATAATAGTCTTTTTTCAGTTCTACGAGCCAAGTTTATTGTACCTACTGTAAATTTTATAGAAAACCTTTCATAGATTGTATTTTAATAAGACTAATTTGTCTTAAATATTAAATAGCATGCAACGTATAAAAGAATACAAAATAATTTGAGTAATTTAAATGCATAAAGTTGTTGCATTTAAATCTCATATGTATTATGTATGCTACAAATTACTATAACATTTAAAACAGGTTTCAATAATGTTTGTTTGTTTGTTTTAATAAATAACAACGGAAACACTTTAATTCATTTAAAGTGCGTTAGGTCAGTTACCTTTATTATAGTTAGTATAGTTTATTTACTTTCAAAACCCTGGCTGTGGGATGTGCTTTGTGTTTTTAATTTATTAAGACTTATTAAATTTAAAACTAGATTTTTTAATAAAGTAGGTAGTTTAAAGTGTCAGTTTATTGATTACTGTGAATAATTGAATTTTAAATTAATTGTATATTTTTAATATTAATTAGGCATCACAAGATTTTGAATATTTACTAAAATTTACATTCATATAAAATTTACATTTATGAATTTTTACTTGCGCACCATTAATCAATGTCAATGTTTTGGCAGGTAATTTTTGTATTGGTCTTTGAATAATAAATATTTTGGAATTTAGAAAACGTACAGTTGTTTTCATTTGCGATTAATTAATTTAAATTAATTATAATAAAACCTCCTACCACCTTATAACAACTTGCTTTTTTTACTGATATAACTTTTGAATTATTATTATTATTAAAATATACGATTTATTGATTTTGTGAAAGCTGTTTTTTGTTTGTACACAAATACATATGTGTAATTTAATTAAAATATTTGATTTGATTTTTGTTTTCACTCAGAGATTATTTCACAATGAATTGTCGCTTATTTGAATTGTTTTTTAAATGGTGAGCATGTTTTGATTTATTTCAAATAATAGACATTTTTCAGAACAGGAAAACTAAAAATATTTTTTTTTAAGAATTGAAAATTCAAACAGAATTCATAAGAAAAAAAGTGTTTAAAAAAAGTCTTAGTCAAATGTTAAAACTAGTTTCTAACAACGAAGTAATGTCTACATCCATCAAGTGCATATTAAAAAGGTATTTATTTTAAACAATCTTAACATCTTACGTTCTCTCAACAATTTGCTAAAGTTAAAATCACGGAATGGCTACTCTAACTTTGATCAATTTTTTAAATCCATGTGTATCTCCACAATTAAGGGTTTTACCATTGGCAAATTCAGATTTCCTTCAAAAATTGATTTTGTTCGTAGCTCTTGAAAAACGATTGGAATTATTGTCGGTTGCTCCGTTTATTTTCACGAACTGTGGATGCTTGTTTTTTAATTAAAGGCAATTATCAATTTGCTATAGTTAGTAAAATAAACACATGTATAATTTTACAGTTCTGGACACCCTCAGTACATTTTTAAATACAGGGCTATCCATTTTGCGGTTTCAAAAGTAATTGTAAAAAATAAAACACATATAAAATATTGTTTGTTCATGATATTTCTTTTTTATTTTAAAGTTTGAACGTTTATATGTGTGAAATACTTTTTAGGTAATTTTCGACCATTTTTTTCAACATATTGGGTGTTATATCAGTCATGACTTTTCATCGCATACCTCAAACTCAAATTCATTTACGTTTTCTGCAATAACTGCGGAGGATGTTGTAGAAGCACTCCTCTCTATTAAGTCTAATGCTATAGGCCTTGATAATATGCACCCTTCGTTTTTGAAAATTATATTACCAACGCTCTTGCCCGTTATTACCCATATTTTTAATTCCATCTTGGTACAAAATGAATTCCCAACACAATGGAAAAGGGCAAAAGTATTACCCATTTTAAAAACTTCAAAAGGAGACGAATTAACGCCATTCTCAATATTGCCATTTTTATCAAAAGTTTTTGAGAAAATTATACAAAAACAAATGAATGAGTTTCTTAATCTGTTCAGTCTATTAACCCCCAAGCAATCAGGCTTTCGAAAGAAAAACAGCTGCATAACAGCTGTGTTAAGTGTCTCGGAAGATATAAGGAAAGCTATAGACGAGGATAATGTCACATTTTTAATACTCCTCAATTTCTCAAAAGCGTTTGACATGGTAAATCACATGGTACTTTGCGAAAAACTCTTACGTCATTTTAACTTTTCTTCCTCCGCAGTCAGGCTCTTATTTTCATACCTTACTGATCGAGTGCAAGCAGTAGAGGTTAACAGAACTCTTTCCAACTTCTTACCTGTCGTTAGGGGTGTTCCGCAAGGTTCGATTCTTGGCCCGTTGTTGTTTTCAATCTATGTTAACGAACTTCCTTCAATTGTAAGACAATGTTCAATACGCCTGTATGCTGATGACACCCAACTCTATTTGAGCTGCCCATTGGGACGTATTGAACACTCTGCAGCTTGTATAAATGAGGACTTAAGCTTGATTGAGCGTTGGTCGGTTGAAAACTTCTTACTTCTTAACCCAAAGAAATCAAATTGTCTCGTGGTTTCAAAAAAACAAAATTGATGTGTCTTACTTTCCAGCAATCCTTTTGAATAACTGTCCTATTGCTTATGTTGACTCAGCTAAAAATGTAGGTGTAGTTTTTAACCGCAGCCGTACCTGGACACATCACATAAACAACACAATTGGGAAATCGTATTGTGTCCTACGCATGCTATGGTCAACACAGCACTTTATTCCTTTAACAATTAGAATTCTGCTAGTAAAAACGCTGATTTTACCTCTGCTTACTTACGGCTGTGAAATATTTTGTAAGTTAGACTTCGAGAGTAAAAGGAAATTAACGATTGCTTTTAATAGCGCAATAAGATATATTCACGGGCTGCGACGTTACGATAGAGTTTCGCAGTATACATCCCAACTTCTTGGGATGTTGTTTGAGAATTTTATAAAATTCCGCACAATAACCTTGTTCTCTGACATACTTCTAACCCACCAACCTGAGGATCTTTACAATGAATTAAACTTTTTCAACTCTAACAGATGTCGTGATCTAGTAATTCCGCGTTTTCATTGTCTAACATCTGAACGTCAGTTCTTTGTCAACTCAGTAAGAATTTGGAATTCATTGCCGCGAGAAATAAAAAGTATTAATAACACGAAACAAATGGGAAAGGAACTTAAACTTTACTTTAATAATGCATAGATTAAGTTAAAGCAAATTTGTAAAAATATGTAAAACTTCAATTTAAATCAATTATGTACGTAGCTACTGTACATTTTACAAGCTACACTAGAAATAAGATATTCTATCTGAAAGTGTAAGCTAATCAAGAAAATAACTAAATACTAAAATACTGAATGTTCGTTTTTAAGTGATCAAGAGTTAAAGGTCTATCTGCATAAACACGGTCTGTCGCGTAGCCCCACAAAAAAATGTCCAGCGGTGTTAAATTGCATGATCTTGGTGGCCACGTTATATCGCCGCGACGAGAAATTAAGCGGCCAGAAAATGTCTCTTGCAATAAAGCAACATATTCGCTTTAGTTGTGAGGCATGTGGCACCGTCTTGTTGAAACCACATATTTTTAACGTCCTAGGACGATGGTTGTCATAGGACGATGGTTGTCATACCTAAGATCATAACGCTGACGGTGACAGTCACTCCATTTCGAAGAAGTAGTGTCCAATCACACCCCGGACCAAGAACGCACCAAACAGTAACTTTTGTGGGATGTAATGACCTCTCTTCAATTACTTGAGGATTCTCAGAAATATGGCAATTTTGTTTATAAACATACCCACCCAGGCGGCAATGTGTTCGAAAAATCGCTGTCCAACATTCAACGTATCTACGACGACGTACGGTCAGCTGTCTTCAATTGTTGTATGAGCTGGACTTTATATGAATGTAGGTGTAGGTCCGTAGATCCATGCCGTAAGACAGCCCCAATTCGGGTCTTCGTCAACACTTTCTCTTACATCAGCGATATTTTCAATGGTACGAGCGCAACAATGATGCAGAGGCCTTACAATATCTGTAACCGATCCAGTCTCTTCAAATTTCTTTACAATTTTGCAAATTGTTTGCATAGTTGGACGATTATGTAAACCATAACATCCTTTTAAAGCACGATATGTATAGCTGTGACAGAATCACCATTTTTCTGGTAGGTTTTAACAATTTGTATACGTTGTGTGATAGTTAAGTGATCCTTTTTCGTAAATGTCAGACTTTTAACTTAAAAAAAAATTGGTTTAACAACTTTAGTCTGACAGATGTCGAATTTCAGCCCTATCCTTTTGAAACCGCAAAATAGATAACCCGGTACCTTAACAATAGGTTGTTTAAAACTTTGCGCCATTTCACGTGGTAAAATTTGGTTCGGAAAAGTTCAAAAAGTTGTTTTAAAATCTAAAACCTAAAAATAAAACTCTGCCAATAGCCCCCACCTCTTTTATTTATTGCTTTGTCTTCTTTAGTATTACATTCAATATATGGAAAAGTAATAAATAATAAAAATGAAGGTCTAAGAGTACAATACACTATCTAAAATTCTAATAATAAATTATCTACATATGTAAACAGTTTTTTATCGTTACAACTTAACTTTTATCGGCGTTAGTCTTTAATGAATGAACCCTTCAACTTTTACGGCTACCCGTAAAGTTGGGTTTACAAATTTTATTATTATTGCAGCTTTACTTTTTATTTCACATTTGACATTAATTACCCTTCTTCTAATTATTCCATGTAAAGGGGGATGGTTACAAATGTAAAGGTTTGTTTTAACCCAAAGTCTGCCTATCAAAACATAAGAGTTGTTAAAAACACCTTGGTTTTCGGTTCTCAAAAAACACCCAGAAGAATAAAATGTTCTGTAATCTAAAAACAAAAAAATTATTTTAGTTTTAATATAACTAATAACATCCAAAAACTCTTTTCTCTTAGGCTAACAAATTTAATGTTTATATTTCATTGCTTTCAACAATAGGAACGAAAGAAAAAAGATGTTTTTCAATTTATAGATATTTCTTTTATAAATTCAATACATAGCCTGTGGAGTTAGAGAAATAACATCGTAAGAGTTACCTTGAAATTGAACTCTCCAAGTAAAATACAGATGCGAAATTTTTTCGGCAACAAAAAATAAGAAATAAAACAAATCTCAATTTAAAAATTTAAACGTATCTTCATACGCACATATGTAGTTGCGAATTTTAAATTAAGATAAATATGTACGTAATGTCTACCTATTATTTAATTAACCTTTTTTATAACCAAACTTAATTTTGTACGTGAACTTACTAATATTTGTATTTTTAGAAACAAACAAACTGAAGAAATTTTATTTATTTAAATAAATGTATGTACACGTGTACATACACAATATTTTTGTTTTATAATATTGATTGCCTTTTTCGATTTCTTAATAACAACAATATTTTGAAATTTAAGAATGCACAAATTATGAATATAAAATTGGTCTTTGCTCGTACCTATTGTCTTTAATATAAACTGTTTTAAGACATTTAAAGAAGTCACCTTAAAGCCCGGTCGTTTTTGATATAAAACATATGTTTTTGCAACGTTTTGAGTAGATGGTTAAAATTGACAACAGTTGTTTAAAACACTCAATGGCAAATATTCATCGATTCTTTAGCTAAAACTCTAATTGATTTCAACGTTCAATGAACAAACAAAGTCTAGTTTTCTGCTTGAGTTAAACTATATCAAAAATTCATTACATTTTGTATCAATGACTAGTTGAAGGTTTTTTTTATCGTTTTATATTCCAATACTCAAAGTCAAGCGTTACTGTTTGCTCATAATAAGGTTTTGATCACAAACTTGTGAACTTGAAAAAATCAAAGAAGGTAATCGGTAATGTGATCACGTATTATGTGTCAAGCATTTTAATTTTAGTACAAACTTATATTTGCTTTTAGTACCTTAAGGAATATATAAAATGAATGAAAAATGTATTAAAATATATTATAAAAACACGAATATCTGTAAGTTTATTTTTAATGTTATTTTGTACAAAAAAAATAAGGTGGCTCAAAAGTCCGTTAAGAAATAGTGTCTTTTGACTTACAACTCTCAAATAGTCCTGTGTGCGAGTACTGTTGTCGGGAATGGTGGGGACTTACTTGAGAAAGCACTTTTCAAAACAGGTAACACTCTTGGAGGATTTGTCAATCCCTCGCAAGGGGCAGTACCCGTGAAAAATCTTTAGATAGCACAGACAGGGATTGAACCCAAGGCCTCTGGCATGACAGTTCAACACCTTTTTTATTAATTTTTATTAATCCGTTCTTAAAACTATCTTAGAGTTAGACTAAAATTCATACAAATTTTTTTAGAAAATTAAAAAAAGGATTAATTTAGTATCTTTTTATCTAATATACTTAAATACTACCTCTAATTAAGTCCATAAAATAAAACTTAATACAAACCAAAACTTCCTATTCCACCTACAAACTACTTAAAACTAAAACATCGGCCGTATAAGGGCTATGTAGAAAAGAATTTATATGTCTGTCGAAATATAAATTTTGATCTAACCATATACCGAAGTACTTCACTACACTTTTGATCGTTAATAGATGCCCTTTGAGATCAACGATGACTATCTTGCGAGAATTCTTGCATGTTCCCTTGTCAACGGGGTCCGGAACAGATTGTCTCGGACTTATAAACAGTTGTTTTTTCCAGTCACCGCAATATGATTGAATCTTGTCGAAATCACACTGCGGTGTGAAAAGCCTTTTCTAAATCAAGCAGAACAGCACCTGTGCATTGTTTTTTTTATTATTTATTCCATTGGATATCAGAAACGATTTAGCCGCAGCGTGAGTTATGTCATGACTCGCTTGAACCCGAACTGTTTATGCGAAATTATTTTGCTGTCCGCAGCCCACTTAGTCAGGGCCCTATTGATTATCTTCTTGAAATCTCTGCTGATGCTCGGAAGAAAACTTATCAACCGAAGTTTTGACGGGTTGGAGTTGTCCTCCTTTCCCTTTTTCGGGTGAGGATGCACTGCATTATTTAGTGCATTATTGAAAAGAGTAGTATAAATACCGACTGCCTCCGTCAGTTATTGTTTTAGTACAGTCCAACGCACTAACCATCATGCCACGGGTGCTATTTGTATCCTTGTATTAGTTTTTAAATGTTCATACTTACATACATTATGTAGGTTTCCGTTCGATTTCAAATTGCACCTGTGCCCTATTTCATAAACATTGACAAGTGACAATTCTACACTTATCTTGCACATGTCTTAAGCGTTGAAGTAGGCCAGCGGATTTCTTCACCCAAAAGGTTAAGTACCATCAGATATCAAAATTGTTTAGAGCTTCACTTCGAAGACAATGTGAAATAAAACTTGAGTCTTACATCAAGAGGACATGATTTCTTTTTGTGGGATGCTGGAGATCTCGACTGATTTTTTATAAAATACAAAAATAACGCCGTACTTTTGTAAATGCGAAATTTGTCACTAAATGAAAAAGATGCAGCAATATTTAATTGCTTCTTTACCAGCTGAACAAAATGGGTGAAGCTTAAAAACACGCTTGAAGCAGAAGCTAATAAAAAAAACGCATTTAGTTTAATAAAAAACATGATAAATTGTCATTTTGACATAAGATAACTTAACTTGATATTTAGGGAGATTTTTCTTGGCTAACTTTCCAGTCAACTTTCCAATAAAGTTGCCTTAATTGGAAGGCAATTTTTTGACAGCTGGCCAATCAGATACTAGAAACTTGCCTTACTTTATGTAGTCTGAACCTGCCCAATGTCAAAAATCTGGACAGCATCAAGTCAAAAGTTTTCAACTTGATCGCTTAACTATCCATATAAACAATACAAATGTCAAAAACCTGCGCACCATGAAGTCAAAAGTAAAAGTTCACCCAACGTGCGCTTCAGCTTCAACTTCTCATTATAGCACAGTGTGCTGCTTACGTACTTTTCAACTTTCACGGTACCACAAATTGCGAAATTGCGCATCCAATGCTTGATTTTTTCAATAAAAAAAAAACATTGCCTGCGTTCAATCTCGTGTTGGATAGAGTATCTTGGATAGGTGGATTTTAGATACCTTGTTGAACGAGTTGGAAAGCTGTCAAAAAATAAAAACAACTTACAGCTGTTCACAAAAAGTAGAGAAAAATTTAAGCTTCGAAGTTTAAATTGTTGTAAGATAAAACATTTAATGGATAACTCAACGTCGGACGATGATGAATTAATAGGTGTATCTTTTTGTTTACAAACAAATACAAAAAGATGAAATCAATTTTCAAGTTTCTTCAAATTTAACCATGTGTTGAATCAGCTGTTCTGTCAGATACCTACATACCCCAGAAATTCTTAGATAAGGTATCCGGATACACTATCTGTCGGAGATTGAACGCAGCCATTGTAATGACAATTTTTGGATGATCCGAAATCATGACAACTGTCGAAAATTCCCGAAAAATTCTACAAAATTATCAAATTTTGAATGGAATACAAACAGAAAGAACAAATGGGAAACTGAAAATATTTTATCTGAATATTGGAGAGTTTGAAAATCATTAAACATTTTACTAAAAGAAACTACTCTATTCATTTTCATCCAAAAGTCTGTAAATGGTTTTGTTCCAATCTTCAAAGGTAATATCTCAAAAAGCTGCTTTTGGAATACAAGTATTATTTACATAACCTTGTTTATTATAATCATTACCATGTTACCAAAGGCTAAAGTACGTCATTTAAGTATTACAAAAGAAATGGTGTCAGTACGAGTAGATAATTTTGGCAATAAAATGAATTCCTATATATAATATATAATATAATATAATATAATATAATATAATATAATATAATATAATATAATATAATATAATATAATATAATATAATATAATATAATATAATATAATATAATATAATATAATATAATATAATATAATATAATATAATATAATATAATATAATATAATATAATATAATATAATATAATATAATATAATATAATATAATATAATATAATATAATATAATATAATATAATATAATATAATATAATATAATATAATATAATATAATATAATATAATATAATATAATATAATATAATATAATATAATATAATATAATATAATATAATATAATATAATATAATATAATATAATATAATATAATATAATATAATATAATATAATATAATATAATATAATATAATATAATATAATATAATATAATATAATATAATATAATATAATATAATATAATATAATATAATATAATATAATATAATATAATATAATATAATATAATATAATATAATATAATATAATATAATATAATATAATATAATATAATATAATATAATATAATATAATATAATATAATATAATATAATATAATATAATATAATATAATATAATATAATATAATATAATATAATATAATATAATATAATATAATATAATATAATATAATATAATATAATATAATATAATATAATATAATATAATATAATATAATATAATATAATATAATATAATATAATATAATATAATATAATATAATATAATATAATATAATATAATATAATATAATATAATATAATATAATATAATATAATATAATATAATATAATATAATATAATATAATATAATATAATATAATATAATATAATATAATATAATATAATATAATATAATATAATATAATATAATATAATATAATATAATATAATATAATATAATATAATATAATATAATATAATATAATATAATATAATATAATATAATATAATATAATATAATATAATATAATATAATATAATATAATATAATATAATATAATATAATATAATATAATATAATATAATATAATATAATATAATATAATATAATATAATATAATATAATATAATATAATATAATATAATATAATATAATATAATATAATATAATATAATATAATATAATATAATATAATATAATATAATATAATATAATATAATATAATATAATATAATATAATATAATATAATATAATATAATATAATATAATATAATATAATATAATATAATATAATATAATATAATATAATATAATATAATATAATATAATATAATATAATATAATATAATATAATATAATATAATATAATATAATATAATATAATATAATATAATATAATATAATATAATATAATATAATATAATATAATATAATATAATATAATATAATATAATATAATATAATATAATATAATATAATATAATATAATATAATATAATATAATATAATATAATATAATATAATATAATATAATATAATATAATATAATATAATATAATATAATATAATATAATATAATATAATATAATATAATATAATATAATATAATATAATATAATATAATATAATATAATATAATATAATATAATATAATATAATATAATATAATATAATATAATATAATATAATATAATATAATATAATATAATATAATATAATATAATATAATATAATATAATATAATATAATATAATATAATATAATATAATATAATATAATATAATATAATATAATATAATATAATATAATATAATATAATATAATATAATATAATATAATATAATATAATATAATATAATATAATATAATATAATATAATATAATATAATATAATATAATATAATATAATATAATATAATATAATATAATATAATATAATATAATATAATATAATATAATATAATATAATATAATATAATATAATATAATATAATATAATATAATATAATATAATATAATATAATATAATATAATATAATATAATATAATATAATATAATATAATATAATATAATATAATATAATATAATATAATATAATATAATATAATATAATATAATATAATATAATATAATATAATATAATATAATATAATATAATATAATATAATATAATATAATATAATATAATATAATATAATATAATATAATATAATATAATATAATATAATATAATATAATATAATATAATATAATATAATATAATATAATATAATATAATATAATATAATATAATATAATATAATATAATATAATATAATATAATATAATATAATATAATATAATATAATATAATATAATATAATATAATATAATATAATATAATATAATATAATATAATATAATATAATATATATATATAATATAATATAATATAATATAATATAATATAATATATAATATAATATAATATAATATAATATAATATAATATAATATAATATAATATAATATAATATAATATAATATAATATAATATAATATAATATAATATAATATAATATAATATAATATAATATAATATAATATAATATAATATAATATAATATAATATAATATAATATAATATAATATAATATAATATAATATAATATAATATAATATAATATAATATAATATAATATAATATAATATAATATAATATAATATAATATAATATAATATAATATAATATAATATAATATAATATAATATAATATAATATAATATAATATAATATAATATAATATAATATAATATAATATAATATAATATAATATAATATAATATAATATAATATAATATAATATAATATAATATAATATAATATAATATAATATAATATAATATAATATATAATATAATATAATATAATATAATATAATATAATATAATATAATATAATATAATATAATATAATATAATATAATATAATATAATATAATATAATATAATATAATATAATATAATATAATATAATATAATATAATATAATATAATATAATATAATATAATATAATATAATATAATATAATATAATATAATATAATATAATATAATATAATATAATATAATATAATATAATATAATATAATATAATATAATATAATATAATATAATATAATATAATATAATATAATATAATATAATATAATATAATATAATATAATATAATATAATATAATATAATATAATATAATATAATATAATATAATATAATATAATATAATATAATATAATATAATATAATATAATATAATATAATATAATATAATATAATATAATATAATATAATATAATATAATATAATATAATATAATATAATATAATATAATATAATATAATATAATATAATATAATATAATATAATATAATATAATATAATATAATATAAAAACAAGTTGGATTGTTTGTATTCATTTTTATAGTAATAATTGAAAGTGTTGACATGTCTAGACATTTGAAGGTCCTAGAATGAGATTAAAGCTCTAATTTCCGACGCAAACATATTTTCAAAAATTTAAGAAATTGTCATCAAACTATTTTCATGATATACAAATCAGGTTTTCAACAATCAGTACAATTTTAGGAAAGATCGTATTGACAGTTTTTACTAAAACTTGATACAATAATATTTTCGTTTCAAATATCTTTTCAAAAATTAAAAATATTGATTTCAAACTAATTTCATCTTATAAAAAAAGTTTGTTTTCAACATTCTGTAAGAGTTTTATAAAAAATTAAAATCTACAAATATTTTCTCAGAAAAATCAAATCTTCATTTGTTTATATAAGAAATAAAAACTATCAAGAAATGCTACTAAAATTGGTAAAAATTAGTTTTCGACTAAAAATCTCGTTAACAAAAATAGATTTTCAAATCCAACTATTTTATCATATGCAAAATATTGTTCGCAATTTAGTTCCTTAGAAAAATTCAACTGACAACTTTTTTCACAAAACACGAAAACCTACAGAAACAAAAAAAAAAGAGGCTGGGATGCGACCCACACTGATAACTTCCCATCCCGTCTGTAGATTTGTCTTGCTTAAAAGTTTGTCTATAGTACTCGTATCAATTTTTACCAAATTTGCGTACTATTTTTTGTAGATTTTATTTTTTATGAAAAAAAATGGACTGTTGGATTTGTATATAAAAATTACTGAATATCGAAAACAATATTTTCTGTGAAATAAAATAAGTTTGAAGCCAATATTTTTAATTTTTGAAAAGCTATCTGAGTCGAAAGTAAATTTTTACCAAGTTTTAGTATTGTTTTTTTTTAGAGTTTTATTTTTTGTAAAAAAAACTTTCAATTCGAATTTTTTAAAAATTTTACCAAATGTTGAAAAAAATATTTCTTATAAGATAAAATTAGTTTGAAGCTATTATTTCAAAGTTTTTAAAAGATATTTGAGTCGAAAATCATTTTTTACCAACTTTTGTTAATTTTTTGTTAGGTTTTTAATTTTTTGTAAAAAAACTGTTAAGTCGATTTTTTTCAAACTTTAACTGAATGTTGACAACAAGATTTTTTGAAAGATAAAAGTAAATTAAAGCCAATATCTCAAAGTTTTGAAAAGATATTTGAGTCGAAAATTAATTTTTACCAACTTTTATAAATTTTTTTTAGGTTTTTATTTTTTGTAAAAAAAACTGTCAATTCGATTTTTTTTTTTAAATTTTACCAAATGTTAAAAACAATATTTCTTAACAGATAAAATTAGTTTGAAGCCAATATTTAAAATTTTTGAAGAGATATTTGAGTCGAAAATCACCTTTTACCAACTTTTATAAATTTTTTTTTAGGTTTTTATTTTTTGTAAAAAAAACAGTCAATTCGTTTTTTTTTTCAAATTTGTCCTAATGTTGAAAACAATATTTTTTACAAAAAAAAAATTAGTTAGAACCTATTATCTCAAATTTTTGAAAAGATATTTGAGTCGAATATCATTTTTTACAAAATTTGGTTAATTTTTTTTTCGGTTTTTAATTTTTTGTAAGAAAACTGTAAATTCGATTTTTTTCAAACTTGAACTGAATGTTGACAACAAGATTTTTCGAAAGATAAAAGTAAATTAAAGCCAATATCTCAAAGTTTTGAAAAGATATTTGAGTTGAAAATCAATTTTTACCAACTTTTATACATTTTTTTTTAGGTTTTTATTTTTTGTAAAAAAACTGTCAATTCGATTTTTCTCAACATTTTTCAAAATGTTGAAAACATTATTTCTTATAAGATAAAATAAGATTGAAGCCAAAATTTCAAGTTTTTGAAAAGATATTTGAATGGATATTTAATTTTTACGAACTTTGAGTAATGTTTTTTTTAGGTTTTTATTTTTCATAAAAAAACTGTCAATTAGATTTTTCTTAAAATTTTATCATATGTCAAAAACATTATTCTTCGTAGCACAATATTGTTTTAGAGATAAAATCATATTTCAGTCGTAAAATATTGCAGGTGACAAATTTTTTTTTTAGTTTTATTGATTTATAAAAAAAACGGATTTTTTTTAAAAAAATGTACTTGTTTGGTATCACGTTACAATATATTATATAAAATTTAATTCAAGTCTCTAGCGTTTTTGGTTCGTAAGATATTTAGGGTTAACCAAAATGTTCACCTTTTTTTCAAACTGCTATGGTAAAAAAACCACCCACGCAATTTTCTTGAGAGCCCTTTCTGCATCTTTCTGCCTTATTATCTGTATAACAAAATTTATTTGAAGTCGATATCTCTTCTGGTTCTTGAGCTATGGACGACGAAAAAAACGTCGCGAACGTACGGACGTATGGACGTATGGACGTACGGACGTACAAACGTACGTACACACGCACGCACAGACATCTTTCTAAAAATCTTTTATTTCGACTCTAGGGACCTTGAAACGTCGAGAAATGTCAAAATTTTCAATTTGACAAATCGGACCCATTACAATAACTTCCTATGGGAAGTTAAACTTCAAATTATTTATCTCAAACTAAATAATGTAATGAATTTTTTTTTAAAGTTGTAAGCACGACAAATCTACAGAAGGGATGGGAAATTATGAGAGTGAGGTGCATCCCAACCTCTTTTTCCTGAATAATTTTCCACCATTGTCCACCATGTCCTTTTTAAACACATTTAAATAATCGTTCATATCTATCAATATGTTAAAAAAATTACGACACCATGTCACCTTATCATTTTTAAATTTTAACATTTAAAGCTCTGATAATCTTCTAGTTATTAGTCTACATTCTTTAGATTTGTGCCATTACAAACACGGCACATTTCTGCATGGTTGACGGAAACAATAAAAATATATATACAACCATAATATTTGATGTTAAATTCAGTTTCAATTTTATCTGATTTTTTTTTTTTTATAATTAGCAAACACTAAAAGGGTTTTTATACCTTTAATATGCCAAAGACACATTGTGAGCATTAGGAAAAGAGGGAAGGGTTGGATAGGAGGTGTCGGTGTACATTGGTTTTAAATTTCTGAACATTGCAATGACAGGGAAAGATAGAGCGTGGCAAGGCGTTCCACATTCGCGTAGTACGGCTAAAAAAAGAATCTCTGTACTTCATAGTACGTCCGAAGTTGGGCTCAAGGGTAAACTGATGGGCATTCCTAGAAGCGCGGGTATTACGGTTAAATTGTTTAAGGGGAGGAATGCAACTGGCTATTTCACTAGAGCATAGTCCGTTAAAATAACGGTAAAAAAGGGTGAGGCAAGAAACCTTGCGTCGATGTTCGAGTGATGTAAACGAGTTGATGATGTTAATGTCACCAATCATTTTAAAAGCTCTTTTTTGAATACTGTCCAAGAGGCTTAAATAAGTTACTGGAGCACCAGCCCAGAGATGAGAGTTATATTCAAGTTTCGGACGTATATAGGTTTTGTAGATTGTAGCCAGATCAAACGGAGAAAAAAATTTCTTGCAACGTCTCAAAAAACCTAGACATCTTGCGGCATTTTTGGCAACATCGCGTATGTGATCGCTCCACAATAGGTGGTTGCTGATGCACATTCCGAGGATGTCAAGATTTTCTGTTTCGTTGATGCAAGTGCCACTCATAGATAGTGGCAAAGACGGTTTATCTCGCTTTAACGATGCAAGACAGCATTGCGTTTTCGAAGCATCAAATTCCACACGATTTTTTATTCCCCATTGTACAATGCTGTGTAAGTCGGAATTGAATGAGCTAATCATATTTTGCCGTTGCAGTTCCACATCCGAAGAGGAGGGTTGTGAGTCTGGAAACGAATATGAAAAGCTAAGAGTGCTATCGTCAGCGAAACAATGTATTGGATTAGAAGTAGCAGACAGGAGATCATTTATAAAATTGAGGAAGAGGGTCGGAGACAAAACGGAGCCCTGGGGCACACCAGCGTTTATTTTATGAGTTTCAGACTTGAATCCGTCCAAAACAACTTGTATTGAACGGTTCGAAAGAAAATTTCTAATCCAACGAAGAAGAGATTCGTCGATACCGAAAGCACGCATTTTCGATAAGAGAGCAAGATGCCAAACTTTATCAAATGCCTTTGAAATATCAAGTGCAATAATCTTACTTTCTCCAAAACGATGTAAAGATCTGTTCCACTGTTCGGTGAGATGAACCATGAGATCAAAAGTGGACCTATTGCTACGAAAGCCGTATTGCCGGTCATTAAGAAGCTTCCGTTCCTCAAGATATTTCTTAAGCTGATAATTAATCAGCGTTTCCATGACCTTAGAAAGAAGGGACGTTAGTGCTATCGGTCGGTAATTTGTGGGAGAAGAAGATTCGCCTTTTTTTGGAATTGGCTGAACAAATGCAGTTTTCCAACTACTCGGAACGAGCCCAGAAGAATAGGATAGATGGAAAAGCTTACGCAGTGGTTTTGCTAGCGTGGAAGAACACCTCTTCAGAATAATAGCGGGGATACCATCTGGGCCAGCGGATTTATGAATGTTGAGATCTTTAAGAACTCTCGCCACAGTTCGAGTACGAAAAAAGATTGGTCCCATAGAATCATTTACGCGTTCAAGAACTGGGGGAGTCATGACACTATCTGGTAAGGTGGAATTTTCGGCGAACTGCCTTGCAAATAAGTTGGCTTTATTAATAGAGCTAACTAAAGGAGTGTCATTGACAACAAGCGTAGGAACCGAGGAAGAGGAAGAATTCCTCATGTTTTTATAAATGACCAAAAACTCTTACTGCCTTTGGGACATTGCAGTATTTTTCGCCGTAATTTTTGGTCATGTAAAAATTTGGTCCTTCGAATATAGGCGTTGCAGGCCTTCCTGGCTTGCTTAAACTTTTTCCGGTTTTCCTCAGTTGGGTTGGCTTTAAAACAGCGGAAGCTCACCTCTTTCTCCTTGATAACCTCTTTGCAGCTCGAATCGAACCATGATTTAACCTTGGGTTTAATACTTTTAACCCTATTCGGGATAAACGTTTCCATTCCCAAATGAATCATACTAGAAATCATATCTGCACTGGAGTCTACGTCGCTACCGAGGAAGCATAGCGACCAGTTAAAGATCCTGAAAAAATTATTGAGACCGTCCCAGTTGGCTCTCTCGTACTGCCAAACGGTTCTCTTTGGAGCTCTTTCTTTAACTGGATTTGTTTGACACGAGAAATTAGCAGATATAACACTATGGTCCGATGTGCCTAGAGGCGTCAATACACTAATTGTGTACTTATCAGGATCAGAAGTGAGAAACAAGTCAAGGGTATTTTCTGCTCGGCCGTTAACGTCTGATATTCGAGTAGGCTCATTGACAAGCTGAGTAAGATGGTTAAACTCAGCAAAAATCTCAGCACACATTCCTTCGGGCGTTGTCTGGCCCGAATGGCGAAGCCACGAAGAATTGTGAACATTGAAATCGCCCGTAATAACGATTTCAGTGTGAGGATACAGGGAGACAATTCTTTGTATGGAGTCAGACAGAGCATCAAATTCCTGAGAAGTTGAAACTCTGTCCAGGTTTGGGCTCCGATAAAGAAAACAATAGTGAATGATGTGCTTATTCACGGAAAGTTTTAACCACATGAAATTAAAAAGGGAGTTGGTACAATGACCGTATTGTGGTAAAAGTTGATATGCAACATCATTCCTAATATATATGGCGAGACCATGGTGTGAGAAGAATAATGGCACTAAGCAATACCCATGAATAAAAAATTCAGCAGGATCGGAATCTTCACCTACTTGGGTTTCACTCAATGCCAAAACAGCTGGTCTGTTAGAATTAATGTGGATGTATACAGACAGAAAATTCGATCTTAGCCCACGAACATTACTATAATCTACTCTAAAATAACCAGTCATTGCAATATAAAAAAATCTTAAAATGGTTTCTTGATACTGTACTTAATGCATTAACATACATATGAGAAAGCTTAAGAATCTAAATTTCAATCAAAATTATTTCCAACGAGACTAACAATCAACAATATTCGACTCATCCATCATTAGCCAAGTGTTTTTTTTTTCATTCTATAATCACTTCCTGTCACTTTTCTCATAAATTTGTTTCAAGTAGTGAAGTCTTACAAATTGGTTTTCATCATTTCTTGTTTTTTTTTTTATTTTCAAATTGTTTATTGTTTTGATTATGAATGTCATGAATAAAATGTTAAACTAAAGATGAACAATGAATGTACATTCGAGTATATATTATGTTAAAAGTTCAAGAGAATTTTTGTTTAAGTTACAACTCATCTTCCCACTGTGTTCATTGTTGAACAAATATAATTAAAATGATTGCATAACAGATAAATAGATGCATGAAGTTGTTTTTAGATATCAAATCATTACATACAGTTGTATATTATATACATATATATACAAAACATGTGTCTATATGTATGTATGTATATAAAGGGTGATTTTTTAAAAACTATAGGAAAGCTTAAAAAAACACATACAATTTAAAAAAATGCATAAAATATTTATTTGAATCGATGCCTCAAATGGTAAATCCGATTAGTCTAATTTTGGCATACACTTTCCAACATTTTGGCCGGTATCTCACGAATAAATGTTGTCTTTCGATGTGTCAATTAAAGCGAGCTTGTCTGTACTGACATGAGCTTTAACGTAGACCTACAAAAAATAGCCTAAAGCCGTTAAATCGCACGATCTAGGCGGCCAATTGACCGGTCCCGAATGTGAAATAAAATTTTCTCGCACCACCACCGTCTTATTGAAAACACATGTCATGCAAGTCAAGGCTGAATCACAAATACGCTTTAGCTTCGGCTTCACCTGACGTTTACGAGGTCAGCCATAGGAATTCAATGCATGCTACCACGATGGAGCCTCACGTTTCGTTTGACAATCGTAAGGAAAAGAACTTAATGTAACATAATCTGGCTTTAAACGGAAGCTGTAGTTCAATTATCTAAACATTTGCTTTGTCTGACAGCTCAACAGCCATAAAAAAATGTCAACAAACAAAATACTTTCTCTTTGGAGGGATGAAATAATAGAAATGTCATTCAAAGCAACCACGAAGCAGGCCCACCGTAACGCAGACGCAGCAGAAGCTGAAGCGTGTTTGTGACTCAGCCATCAAGCTCTTGCATTTTGGGCAAAAAAAAGTTGTATATTATCTCACGGTAGCGCTCACCATTCACAGTTACGATTCTCATCATCTTTGAAGAAGTACGGTCCAATGATGCCACCAGCCCATAACCCGAACAAAACTGTGAGTTTTTTTTTGGATGCGTTGGTAGCTCTTGCAATGGTTCTGGCTGATATGCACTCTAAATCGACAATTCTGCTTATTAACATACCCATTGAGCCAAAAATGAGCTTCGTCGCTCACTGGAAGAAGGGCGCGATGGATTTTCTTAACAGAGCAAGCATTTTGATAACAAAATTCAATAATTTGCAAGGTTGTTGGTTTGTAAGACGATTCATGGTTAAATTATATACCAATCTGAAGATGTTTGACAGTGAAACAAAACACGAAACGTGCGTCAGCTGTTTAAACCAGGTTTAAACCAGTGGTGCCGAAAAGATAATAGCAAAAAAATCACCCTATATATGACTTTAATGGATTTAAATTTCCATAATTGTGTGTGTAATTGTACGGTGCCTGATTCATGTAATGTATACATATAGTTGATTATGTTCCTTTTATGCAGCTCAGATATAGATTCACTTAATCCCAATTTACATATACATATATATGTATGTACTCAATGCATATTTATGTGTAATATGCATTGTACATACATATATCTACCTTTATAATGTATCGGCTTTCGCGACTGATTTCCAATAACCATGAATACTTGCATTCAACCGATAGTTTTGTTGAGCTTCTTAAAATATATTGTCTCGTCAATCAAGGCATCTTCTAGAAATTGATTGATCACTTATAGTGCATCCGAACCTTCAGTCTCATGTTTCACTATACAATTTTAATTATAAGCCATAGCAAAAGCTAAGTTACCTTATTTTAATCATTATAATTTATAGCTATGTATAGAATTCTGTGATTTCTTGAAGGTGAGAAAAAAAAATAAATCAAACTTGACATTTAACTCAGTAAAATATGATTGTAAGCAGCCAACAAAACAAAATCTCCAAAGAACAAGGACTAATGGCAACCCTTTTACATAAGTTTAACTTCTTCACAGAAAGAAGAATTAAAAGGTAAATTCAAAACGATTTCTTCTACTTGATTTATGCCTGCAGTGATTTTTATTTACTTTCTTTTATTTGGCAGACATTTATTTAAAGAATGATAATTTAACGTGACATATTAAAATAATTTTTTTCTGCTAACTTTATAGGAAATAAAAAATCAAAAACAACGTTCTAAATACCCAACATTTCTTCCGCTATTAAATTCCAACATGAACATGAACAATAAAAAACTAAATTTTATATTAATGCATAACACAAAAACACGTAACAACTATTTTGTTGTTTATTGTATGTATGATGGTTATGTTCTGATATCAAATGGTTTTTGTATGGCCCTCTTTAACATTCAATATTGTGATCTCCGAAAATACAAGACGTCAAAAACTATTTAAACGAATGAATAAAAACTAAAATCATCATTGGACAAAATCCCAAAAGAAAAGAGACTGGGATGAGATCTTGCTTACAGTCAATGGGTCATATGCAAAAAGATGAGTTTAAGATTTTCTTCCGAGAACTTTCTTAAAATGGTATGCAAAACAAATACAGAGACCAAGATCGATCTCAAGCTGTCAGTTCGAACTCAGAGTGTTGAGATCTATCTCTCGACGAAAGCTCTATGTGAAAAAGATGAGCAAACGCTCGATTGCATGAGATGGATTTCACACATTGTTGAGGATGGGTTTTCTCTTACACAGTTGATAATAACTATCAAAATGGACGAGTTTCTGAATAATTTCAATCGTGTTTATAAAAATAGATATGTCCAATTAGTGAAGGTTTTCGAAAATTGTATAGATTTATACAATTATTGACAGATTATTTTTTGGGTCAAATCCTGGAAACACGGGGTGGAGCTTTGACTCATCAAGAAAAAATGAGGATTTGTCTGCCTTATGTAGTAGATCCGGGATTCAAAGCGGTGTTGGTGAAGGAGTTGGTGTCAATCAATCAGCGATATCTAGGGTTGTACAGCAAGTCGCAACAAAAATTGTAGGCCGTGCAACTGATTGGATCATATTCCCACACACTTCTAAAATAAACGCAAGGGTTATGGGTTATGGGTTATGGAGTAAGTATGAGTTTCCTTACGCCATTGGTGCCCTGAATTGTACACATGTGCATATAAAGAAAACACTCTATCACCAGGATACTACTCAATAAATGTACAAGCTACGAGCATCGCGGATGAAAAATTTACAAGCATCAAAATAAGCTATTCTTTTTCCCAGTCCTTACGAATTATCTTCTTATTTCCAGTTTTTTTTAAATCTATATTCCTTTTAAGCAGGACTTCGGTCATTAATTTTTTGTAAGAAAACTGTCCATTCGATTTTTTTTTTAATTTTACTGAATGTTGACAACAATATTTTTTGAAAGATAAAAGTAAATTAAAGAGAATATCTCAAAGTTTTGAAAAGATATTTGAGTCGAAAATCAATTTTTACCAACTTTTATACATTTTTGTTTAGGTTTTTTTTGTAAGAAAACTGTCAATTCGATTTTTCTCAACATTTTTCAGAATGTTAAAAACAATATTTCTTATAAGATAAAATAAGTTTGAAGCCTAAATTTTAAGTTTTTGAAAAGATATTTGAATCGATATTCAATTTTTACCAACTTTGAGTAATGTTTTTTTTTAGATTTTTATTTTTTATAAAATAAAACTGTCAATTCGATTTTTCTCAAAATTTTATCAGATGTCAAAAACATTATTTTTCCTTGTACAAAATTGTTTTGGAGATGAAATCATATTTGAGTCGTAAAATTTTGAAGGTGACATATTTTTTTCAGTTTTTTTGATTTATAAAAAAAAACCGTTAAATGGATTTTTTTTCAAAAAATATACTTCTTTGATATCACGTTGCAATATATTATATAAAATTTAATTCAAGTCTCTAGGGTTTTTGGTTCGTAAGATATTTAAGGGTAACCAAAATTTTCACCTTTTTTTCAAACTGCTATGGTAAAAAAACCACCCACACAATTTTCTTGGGAGCCCTTTCTGCATTATTATCAGTATAACAAAATTTATTTTAAATCGATATCTCTTCTGGTTCTTGAGCTATGGAAGACGAAAAAAACGTCGCGAACGTACGTACACACGCACGCACAGACATCTTTATAAAAATCTTTTATTTCGGCTCTAGAGACCTTAAACCGTCGAGAAATGTCAAAATTTTCAATTTGACAAATCGGACCCATTACAATAACTTCCTATGGGAAGTTAAAAAGCGCGCTAATAGCGTTTAAGGCGGCATTCAAAAAAAAAAATATAAAAAAACTTTGAAATAGAGCAAATATCTAAAAAAAAAAACTAGACTTAAAGACATATGACAAAAACAAAACTGGGAACAAAAAAATTAAACTCAAGCAATTGGAAAAAGAGTTATGGGATTTATTCAATGGAGTGTTGGCCCTGAAAATTCGAATCCCGTTCTAAACAGGCTTTAAGGTAAGAGCGAGCATTTATTTAATTTATGTTACTACATTTTTAATATTATGTACAGGAGCGGAAAAGTCGGGTGTTAATAGAGCCGAATCCTCTAATTCCGTTGCAAGCGTTTGAGGGAAAGAGATTACCCCTCTCATCTTCTATTTCCACTCTGGAATGCTTTTGAAATGTTGTGTAGCTGTAGAATAAAAGACACTAAAATAACTCTTGGGGTGTTACGTGTTGCCACTCTAATTTGTACTGCAAACATGAAAATTTTTGTTTGAGCTGCCCAAACATCCTTACAATAGTGACTCTCTCTTTTGTTAAAATATAGTTGAAATTAACTTCGGCGGCACTGACCGGATTCCGATACGGAGTCATTAAAATTGAGTTAGTCCATAGCCTTCGTCGCCAATTAGTACACTTGTTGAACTTTTAAGGAGAGTCTGGTAAATATCCAACTTCTTAAAGATTCTTGAATCGTGCACCGATCCTGGCCATGAAATGTCCACACTTGTAAACATTTGTGCTCCGTCACATGTCGCTTGAATATTTATTGAGTGAAAACCTAAAAAAAAATATAAATAATTTTAAAATCACTAAAGTTTTGTGTTACCTACCTTTTCTATTTATAAATTCATCGATATGCATTGAAGGTTTCTTTATTCGCACATGAGTGCAATCAATTGCTCCAATACAGGATGGGAATTTATATTTTCTAAGCCAAATTATTTGTGTAGCATCTTTATCTTTTACCGTATTGAAAACCTTGATCCAATCCTCTTTCCTAATAACAATTTTCTCAGCTACTTAGACAATAATCCTGGAAACTGTGCTTTGATCGATTCCAAAATCTTAGCCAATACCGTTAAAATACCATTATTCTGGTCTTATTTGTTAATCGGCCGCCTCGAAAAGTATCGCGATTTTCAAAAAAATAATTCGTTAGGATTTCAACTTGCGTTGGGGTAAACCTATAAAGATTCTTAAAATTTCCTGTTGACTCAACAGGAGCAAACAAATTTAAATATTCTGCCATTGCGGTTCCTGAGACAACAAATTTCCAGTCTCAACATTTTACAAGCTTTACCTCATTTAAATTAGATAATGCTTTCTGCATACGGAAACGCCTTAAATGAGATAGATCACATTTTAGTGAGTTTTGTCTCAAAACGATTTTGCATAGGAATGATAGCAAAAGCTCAAAATAATGAGTTTTGAGACTGAGGTAAAGCATTTCGCATACCACCCTCTGTCTCTACAAACTCTATAACAGTCCATAACCAGAGAGAAAAAACTAATTGAGAGGTCAAACTTCCTCGTGTCCGTCCCTTTGATACCTCTTACACTCATTTTTTAAAGCGTTTTGAATTCGTATCGGTGTATACATGTTTTGACATCCAGAGCAGAAGGAAAGAAAAAACTTCAGTTGAGAGATTGAAACATTTGACATTTCTTTCTCTCTAGTGTTTTCACAAATTCATTCTTGCAAAACATGTTCGTTGGTCAATAAATTACGGTGAACGTTATAACGGTATATCGTGGTGAATTTGTTTTTCCCTTCTCTTTCTCTTAATTGGAGATAGATGGCATTAATAACCAAAACAAGAAAAGATGTGTTGAGAAAGAGTGTAAGAGTGTAAATAAACATAACCTATAAATGTAGGTTATGTTTATTTCAATAGTAATACCTGAACTAAATACTTAACTACTGTATTATCTAAAATATACTGCATTGAATTATAGAAGGCGGATATAATAAAGTTCAACAGTTTACCGGGAATATTTATTTAAAATATCCATATCTTCTGCAATTGCGGTATCAATCGATATTTTCTGGAAGTTAGTATTAGCGTAACATTTATTTGTCATGAATTACTTTTTAAACTTTTTTATACACCAAAAAAATTAATTATGAAATTTGGCTGCGATAATAATTACTTGAACACATCTATGAATAAGCCACAATGCACTTTCAGAAAAACTGTAATTAGAAGAAGAAACAGTTCTTCATCTTCTCTGCACATGCCCTGCTCTGGCTCGAAAACGCAAGAACTACCTAGGAAAATTCTTCTTTAACGATCTAAACGATCTAAGTCATATCAGCATAATCAGCGTCTCACATTTCGTAAGGGACTCAAACATGGTTCCATTGAGCTTAGAAGGAAGCCTCAAGATTCATGTGGTATTAGAATGGGCCATGGGTCCCTTTTCATCTTTGAGAGCCACTATAACCTAACCTAACGTAAAACTTCATATTTGACACATTTTTAGTAATTTTTGTTTACGTTTGTCCTCTCCAAATTTGTTTTTAAATGCTTCAATGATTTTAAGCATTTAGTATTTCTTTTTCTTGCCTTTAAAACTGGTAACTGCGACTTCTCCAATATTTAGTTTCAGTTACTAGAAATTAACTAAAATGTTCAGCATTATTGTTTAAATTTATACTTTCATTTTCATTTTCAGAAGATATTTTTCCTTCTTGACTCGACTGACCGCACAGAAACTACTGTTGTAACTAGTGCAAGTGCATACAAAGAGCTTCGATATCGTTCCCATTTCACTGAGTCAGAACTGTTTTGAGTGAACTCGTTTTTTTGCATATGAAACTGAGTCCGAGTCTGCTCGAGTGATCTCGAATGCGAGTTCAAGCTCGTCAGCTCTGACTCTGAGAACTTTCTTATCTTTAAGCATATGACCCAATATCTTTCTATACGTATACTGAATGGCAATGACAATATTTTCTTTAAGAAGACATTTTTTTTTTATTTTTGGAAACTAAAAACTAATTCTTCGTTGCAAACAATTATTTTGGAAATTAAATCATTTTTTGTTCGTAAAATATTCTAGGTTGCGCTTATTTCATTTATTTTATTTTATACAACAAAAATCGTTAATTGAATTTTTTTCAAAATTATATCAGTTTGGTATCACGTCACATTATACAATATAAATTTAATTCAAGTAGCTAGCGTTATGGTTCGTGAGATATGTTGGGTAAATTGCTATTGTATGAAAACCTCCCGCTAAATTTTTTTAGAGTCCTTTCTGTGTTATTATCTGTATAACCTGATTATCTACATGATATCTCTACTGGTTCTTGTGATATGGACGGCGAAAAAAGCTTTCCGAACGTACGTACGTGCTTAAGAAGTGGTCCTCCATGGCTCTATACAACTGACATTTTGTTTTTAAGTTTTTTAAAAACTAAATAACCGATTTAATTTTTTTTAAGCTTAAGCTCTTATACTTCTTAGTAACATTTGATGATCAAAAATGACCTTATTTGTTTTTAGATTTTTTAAAATATATTTACATAATTTGTTTGATTAATTGACACTTACATTTTTAAAGACACATTTTAATATTTAAAAAAATACGTAAGTACTATTTTTAAACACAGTTTTTGGATATAGGAGAAAGTTCTTGCGACCCAGTCGTGCACTTTTATGATGCAATAAGTCCTTCAAGTAGTCCAATGTCTCCCGCATCTCACTAGGAAAATGCTCCCCAAACCATCATGCTTCCGCCTTGCAGCTTGATTGTCTTAATTGTTAACTTGGGATTTAGCTTCTAGTTAGTTTAGTTTAGCTTCTGGTTAACATTTGCCATCTGATTCAAATATGTTAATTTTGGATCCAAAACTTTATACATATTTTTTCCAAAATGAAATCAGCTTTTTCAAAGCTTTTGACAAATAACACATCCCCTAAAAAATCACTTTTGCTGTTATTTCAAGACTTTATTGGCATGCAATGCGGTACTCTGTTGGACTATGAAATTACCTCTTGCGATTTCGGTTTCGGTGTTGACTTCATTATATACTAACTTCTTTGATCATTTTAACTGGCTATGGCAATGGCTTCGTATGAAGATTTTTCGAATATAATCACTCACAAAGTTTAAAGATAATTAACGAAATTGAATAATTATTTTATAATTATATTCCCGAGAAGATTAGCTATTTCTCAAGAGAACTTCAACTTTAATATTTTTTTCCTTTTCTGTCATTAATAATAATCCAGCAAAACAGAGACTAACAATAGTTATAAGTTTAAAAATAAGTACTCGTTATTTGTATTGAATAGAAAATATGTTTGTAATAATTTTGTCTGCACTATATGTACTTTTACTTTTCTCAAAAAGAATGTATTATTATATATAGAATAAGTTGCTATGACCTTTTCAATATTGGCTCAAAGCTCCCCCTTAGAATGACGGCTTTCACTTTATTTAGGCTCATAAACTTAGAAGTGAGAAACCACATAATCTAGTTAGCTATTACACCACCACAATTTCTCGATATAAAAAGTTTCTTGAATTGAGTTTTTAAGAAGTCTATTGAATTGATAAAAACAAGGATTAAAAAAACCATTAAGAAAAAAAAAATAATGGTCCGCGCCCAACCAGCTAAAAACTATACAAAGAAATAACTAATATAGTAAATTGTAGTACCCGTGGCAAGATGGTTAGTGCGTTGGACTCAATGACGATTCCTTGGCAAATGCCATAATCGCCGAGCAAACGGGACCAAGTCCCTTGTTAGTGACGAAGGTTGAGCTTCAGCTCATCTTCAATTCAATAAAAAATAAAAAGTCAGCAGGTGTCGATGGTATATCCAACGTTGTACTAAGACATTTACCGATGGAAGCAATTGACATTTACACCACGCTCTTCAATAATGCACTGAATAATGCATATTATCCAGTGCATTGGAAGACCGCTGTGGTTCATCCTCTCCCGAAAAAGGGAAAGGACAACTCCAACCCGTCAAATCTTCGGTCGATAAGTCTTCTTCCGAGCATCAGCAAAGCTTCGTAAAAATCATTAATAGGGCTCTGACTAAGTGTGCTGCGGACAACAAAATAATTCCGTATAAACAGTTCGGGTTCAAGGCGGGTCATGACACAATTCATGCTGCGTCTAAACTCGTTTCTGATATCCAATGGAATAAATCAAAACAACAATGCACAGGTGCTGTACTGGTTGATTTGGAAAAGGCCTTTGACACCGTATGGTTAGAGGGTCTTTACCCTAAATTGAGCAGGCTTGGCATAAGCAAGCCATTGTTGTATACACTTTATGATATGCTTAACGCCAACGGTAGAAAGTTTGTTGTCAAAACTGGCAATGTAACTTCTGCCACAACATTCTCAATTAAAAATGGTCTTCAACAGGGTGCGGTGAATTCGCCGATTCTCTTCAGTACTTACACCAGCGATCTGATAGGTAGTCTAACAAAGGCAATTGCGTACGCCGACGATCTAATTGCGTACAGAACCACCCGAAAGGTGAAGGTTATTAGAATTCATTTGCAGCGTGATTTCGACAAAATTCAGCGATATTGCGACGACTGCAAACTGAAAATAAATGTTTAGAAGTCGGAGACAATTCGGCCTCCATTGGCTCAGGCAACGAGGGATACGTGTAAGAATTGGCGCAAGATGGTCATCGTTGATCTTCACGGGCAGCCATTAGAGAGTAAAAGTGTGTGAAGTACCTCGGTATCTGGTTAGATCAGTATTTATATTTCGACAGACATATAAATGCTGCTCTGGCCAGGGCCAGAGGATCCTTCGCTCTGACGAAACGGCTGTTTTTTATCAGTCCGCTTGACGCCAGAGTGAAGGTAATTTGCTACATGGCTCTCATACGGCCAATAATCGTTTATGGTTGTCCTGTGTGGTTCAACGTTGCCCCTTCCCAGATGGAGAAGTTTCGGGTGTTCGAGCGGCAGTGTTTACGACGCTGTACCGGCTTATATCGAACAGCCGAATCTTCTTATGTGCATTACTATTACAACGAGGTCCTATACAACGGGGCTCGAATCAACAGAATTGACAATTTCGTGATAAAACTCGTTCGTGGTCACATTGCAAGAGCTATGTCTTCGACCAATAATCTAATTTTCGGGGCGTTCTATCCGAACGACGAGTATTTTGAAAGTGCACGCTTGAGCGGCTTTATTCCACCAGAGGCATTCCTCTTTTTAGACAAATGCGGTCTGATACAGGATGATTGGTAGTTCCGTTAATCTACCACGTCAGACGAAGAACCGTGGATAGGCGACTCCTGTACAATCGGGACGTCATGGCACAAGGCGGAGCAGAGCTCCTTCGGGTTAGTAGGGCTGTGTCCGAACGGGACCGAACTGATAGGGTGAAGCAGGAGAACCAGTTTTGGTGGCTTCAATCGGCACTTGATAGTGGGTAGTCGGGGTGGGGTTCTAAGCCTTGGCCGGCTTACATACTTGTTTTATAGTTTTAGGGTTTAGTTTTAAGTAGAATAGGCATGGTGGCACAAAAAAAATACAAAAAAAAAATTAAAATTTAAAAAAAAAAAACAAAAAAAAAATTAAACAAAAAAAAAATTAAACGAAAAAAACATGGAATATAAAAAAAAATTTTAAAAATAAAAAAAAAAACATAAAAAGACAGTAAAATATAAAAACAAAAAAAGTTGTATTTGCTGCTGTGGTTGTTCTAGTTTTAAGTAGTTTATAGGTAGAATAGGTAGTTTAAGTTAGCTTTAAGTTTTATATTAAGGACCTTATTTTAAGTAGTTTTTAAGTAAAAATAAAAAAGTACCTTGATATTAGCTTTTTCTCATAATTTTCTAATAAATACAAAATAAATAAAATTTAAATTGAAGTAAAATAGGTCTTAGGGCCGAAAGGCATTAGTAGTTAGTGTCATAGTTTAACTTAGAGTGTCCGTATGGGACCATTAAGTTAGTTGTAAGTTATGGATAATTATGTTAGTTTTATGAATTTTTGTCTAGCTTTAAGATAGGTTTAAGAATGAATTAAAAAAAAAGGGCTTTGGACTATCGTGCGAGCGGTCTTGGGTTTGATCCCTGCCTATGCCACCTAAAGTTTTTTTCACGGGTACTGCCTCTTGCGAGGAATTGACAAATTCTCCAAGAGTAATTCTTGTCATGAAAAGTGCTTTCTCAAATTAGCCTTTCGGATTCGGCTTAAAACTTTCAATCTGGAAATACTTTTTTTTTGGATTTGGTCTTTTTGGCAGCTGTCACTTGATTATTCTGTTCAGCTCAATTTGGTTTGCCGTTTCTTAATAAATAGATTTACGCCTGAACAACGTTTGTAAATCGTGTAAATTTGTCATATGAAGAAAATGAAGTGAACACTCTATGATTGATGCAGTATTCGATGGTGCGTGCTAAGGTTTACGGCACCGTTTCCATCGATTAACCTTAACGGTAGGCATGTTGATACATAGAGAGAAATATTGTATCAATATTTGCCCTTAAATGGATATCATTCAATCTATCTAAGGTCTTAAAAAGGAATGATGATAGATTTAAAGGTCGTAGATCTTAATCCAAAACACAGTACAACATAAGTTTTGTTATCCAATTTGAGGAAATGTGTCATAGTCTTTTATGCTTTATGCTTATTGTATTGGTTTTGGTCTTATGGAAAATTGTCAAAAGCAAATACATGCCAATTCCTTCATTAAGGATTCATGTTAACTTTAAGTCTGGGTAGATAGCTTTTAGATCTTGTATATAAAAATAATTGACCTTTTCTTTGCTTATTTAGAACTCTAATCTATAAATTTATTTATTCTACATAATTATTTGTATAAATATAATAAATAGTAATATTGCATTAACTTTTATTTCAGTTTATGGAATGACCTTGGGATTTCCCACTATAGTTATTCCAGCCATTCAAGGAGGTGATGGCCGTGAGCCAAGTGATATAATTTTAAACAGGGAACAAATATCATGGTTTAGTAAGTAAATTATTTATTTTCATTTCTCCAAATTATTTAAAATGTGTTCCTTAATTTTTAAGGTTCTATAAACTTAATTTGTGTTCCTTTGGGATGTCTATTTTCTGGAGCTTTCAGTCAGCCTATTGGAAAACGTAAGGCTATGCAAGTAAGTAGTTTCTTATAAACAATAATAAGTAAATATGTGAAAATCAAATTATATAAAAAGGTAATACCTTAAACATTGTACTAGATTGTGAATTTACCGATTTTGGGTTCATGGCTGCTTTTTCACTTCGCAACAAGCACTGAGCATCTTTATGCAGCTCTTTGCTTAGCTGGTATTGGCGGAGGTCTTATGGAAGCTCCGGTAATTATATATCGAAAAACAATGTCTTTATATTTGTTTTATTAAACTTCAATACTTAAACCCTTAGGTTCTCACATATGTTGCGGAGATAACCGAGCCTAAATATCGTGGTATCCTTTCAGTTTTGGGATCAACGTGTGTTATCGGTGGTGTTTTTGTACAATTCATTTTAGGATCATTCTTAGACTGGCGGACGATCGCAGCCATTAATACAGTCTTTCCAGTTATATCTATTGTGGCTTTATTTTTTATACCTGAAAGCCCGACGTGGCTGATAAGACAACAAAAATTCAAAGAAGCCATCAGAGCCTTGCAGTGGCTACGTGGATGGGTTCCTGAATATAAAATTGAAGAAGAATTTAATATGCTATATGACCAATTGATAACCAAACCAGCCATAGATGATGCCAATGATGGTGTAACAGATGCAAATAATCGAACTTGTTATCAACGAATGAAAATGTTTCGCAAGCAAACATTTTGGTTTCCATTCATATTGGTTTCGTTTACATTCTTTGTTGGACATTTTTCAGGAAAAACTCCATTGCAGACATATGCCGTCCAGGTAAATATTTGCGGTTTTATTTAAACTGTATGTTCTTATAAATACATAAAACATAAGACTTCTAATTTCTTTTTAAGATCATTTCAGTAGATATAATTATTATTTACATACATGTATAATATATGTAAAAGAGAATGTGTTTAAGGCCATTTGTCAGCACTGGCGCGCCGAATATTCTCTTCCAAAGCGTCAATCTGCTACTGTCCAGGGCCTCACCTAACAAACTTTTCCATTTATCTTTGTCCTTACCTAGATGTCTCCGGTTGCACACTCCAAGTTGCGTGGGGTCACTTTCCACTTGAGCGCGACACTTATTTGCGGTATTTTTCTACTGCGCTGTCCTCTGGCCTTGGAGCATTGGTTTCCATTATGTTGTTGGACTTTTATCCTTCTGGCTAACACTAAGGCGCTGTACAGCCCAAGGTTTTTTCATAGTCCTTGCTTCTGCACCGTATAGCATAACGGGGATGATAAAGGTCGTATATATGTTTTCAGTATATGCCAGTAATTGGACAGACTTTTGAAAGATAGTGCCTATAATTTTGACCTGGACGCTCCGCACTATTCTTTTCAGGACGATGTTAAATAAATGAGAGCGCATCACTTTGTCTAAACCCTTTTTTGACATTGAAAGGTTCTCTTAAGTTGTTTCCAACTTTTGCGCGAATTCTCCATCATCATTCTGAACAAACGGACGAGTTTGGAAGAGATGCCAAAACTAGACATATATCTATACAGCTCGTCCTTGTAGATACTGTTATATGCGGCCTTGAAATATATGAAGAGATGGTGGGTGTAAAATTGATATTCTCCGATTTTTTCTACGATCTCCCGTAATGTGAATATTTGATCGACGGTGGATTTTCCTGTTCTTAAACCACACTAATTAGGACTTATCAGGTTATTGAAGATGGGCTTCACATTTTACGGGAGAGAAGACTTTGCAAGCAGTGTCAAGCAAACAGATGCCTCTATAGTTGGTCCAGTTTAGAGGGTATCCTTTTTAAGTATTGGGTTCAGGACCACAATACTGAGGTTCCATTCATCGGACATGCTTTCTTGCGACCAATATGTACAGATGAGCTGGTGCATGTTCCTAACAAAGTATGAAAATCTTAGCATCTTAGCGGTTCCACTATGATGTTTCCACTTTCGTCTTTCCAGCCTTATGCAGTTGTGCATTTCGTTTCACATGCTCATAAAACTTTCATTTCTGATTTTGAACTTCTCAACATCTTTTACCGCACGCTTCCCAAGCTCTTTTTTTCCTTCTCATATTCTGCTCGTAAGCAGCTCTCGTCTATCTATGCATCTTGCCAATGTTAACACTGGTTCTCTATACATTGTGTTGGAGCTAGAGAACTTCGAAAGAGGTTACTTTTGATTTGGCGGAGAAGGATTTGGCGATCTCTTGCCATTGTAGCCCTTCGACGTTATATCCCCTTTCAGCATTCAGAAACCTGAAGTGCTACCTTGGCTACAACGACGAAGTTCGGACATCCATGAAGCTGGAAACGTGTCTAGCGTCGATCGCAATATTGTCAGTCCAGTTGAGTACTTCAAGTTCCTTTGGGAATGTTGAGGTGTGGAAAACGCATACTGGCTACCATGACGTTCCGTCCCTCAGCATACTCGATGAGCCTGAAGGCGAGATCATATAACTCCACAAATCATAATCAGCGGTGTTAAATCGCACGACCTTGGAGGCCACGTTACAGATCCATGAAGGACGTAAGATAATGTGCTCACCAAAAGTTTCCTTTAGTAAATTTATTGTTTTGTTGTGCCATACAGTCTCCGAACCATTATTTTGACAATACATTCATTCAGGAGTTAGCATAAATCAAGTGACAGCTGTCAAAAACAAGTTTAAAATAATATATTAGAAACTACCTTCAAGGATATTTTTTACAGTGCAAATTATGGGATGATGAAGATTGGTCGCAATCACAAAGCTAGTGGCTACGTAGTCAAGAGTAGTCCGGTCAATTTAGACATTTGACCCACGACAAATTCAGGGGAAGCTGAAAATTCTTAAAATTGTTTAAATTATAATTATAAACATTGTCTTAAAAGTCCCAACCGATCCCATGTAAGGAAAAAATTTTAGCGGGGTAATAAGGTCCAAAAAATGAGTTTTTCGCGATTTTCTTGAAAACGGTAAGTTTTATCGCAAAATTACCCCAGACATAATTTGTAGATCAGGGAATTTCCTATAAAAAAGGTATCAATAATTCTTTCCCTAAAAGCCACCGCTTCTGAGATATAACGATGCAAAAAATTGCAAGCGTCATAAACGCACACGTTTCCACGCCACCTCTGAGGTAGTGTACTCAGCGCGTTTTTTTTAACGTGGTTTCCCCAATAGGCCTATTCCACGGGTCTGTTGTGATTAGATTTAGAAATTAATAGTTTATTCGTCGGATTCGGAATCGTCAATCACTTCTTCTTCTTCCTCTTCTTCTTCTTCTTCTTCTTCTTCTTCTTCTTCTTCATCCTGACTACAGGTGAATTGTGTTAAAAGTGAAGCATCACATGTTTCTTCGTCAGTATTAAATGAATCCTCTGTTGTTGGTGATTCTACATTAGAACAAGACTGGCCTTGACAATTCGTACAAGCCAGAGAACAAAACAGCCCAACTTTGTTGCAACCACATTTAGCATTGCATCCTTTTTTACAGTTACAAAAGATAGTGTTGAGCAATTTTTCCGGCGCAGGTTGAAGCAAAGTCTGAATTGGTTCTAATATATTATCGACCAACTTCCAACCCCAATCTGTTGGGTTTAGTTGATAACCAAGCCACACTTGAACTTGGTAGTATACCCGAAGAAGATGTTGATGAGCAGAGACTGAGGTTGGAGGAAGACAAGCTAATTGTACTTGTTTCTTATTTCAAGTATTTTTGACAAAAGATGCATATCGAAACTTGTCTAAGCAGGTAGTTTTTTTAGGAGCTCCGTACATACGAAGAAGAAAGTGAATTCCGTTGGTAATAACTTCTTCTGGAGTTGAATTACATTTTTTAAAAACTTCAGCAGTTGCAAGTAAGTCTTGCTTTTCAAACATTTTGAATACAGTTGTTTTACCCCTCCTGTAAAATGCAGATGTCGTATCACAGCCAGTTGTATGTATCACAGCCAAAATATTATGTGATTTCGACACTTTGCAAAAGTCGACAAACTTTTTGATGAATAAAACTCTGATTGATTTTGAGATTTTCCTGGTTTTAAGAAGAAAATAGTTTTTTCAGCTGGACTTCGAGCAGTGAGTAACACGAGTAAATCTACATCTTCACCCACAACAATCGTTATATTTGCCATGTTAACTTGTTCTATTGCTGTTTCGATAATCAGTACATCGGCGTCGTTATGAGCTTGTTTAACCAGTATATTCTCAGCAGTAAACTTTTCTTTTAACATTGAAATAAATCGAGACTTGTTGTGAGTATTTGCCAAAAATTTCTGTTGACTAGTAGGAACTGTCATAAATTCATCAAATAAAATGTCGGAAGATGAAGATGTTGCCAAAGTTCGACGACGCTGTTCTGCTGCTTTAATATTTGTCGTGCAATCATTATAGCCATCAAATACGACAGTAGCTCTGGGACCAAAATGTCGACGTACATACTGAACATTTAGACAAAACAGGTATACGACCGTAGCCACGCACACAACTGAACAGAGAGACAGATGTTGCCTCAAGGTTACACTATTGTATGTATTAAGGGATCGAGTTTCATTATACCTGATATTCTCAGAATAATACTCATGAGTATTTTATATTTTAAATGTAACTTAAAATCACCGACAGAAACATATTCTTACTTACATTACAGCTACAGAAAGTATATGGGTGAGGTACTTAGGCATATTATGACGCTCGCAATTTTTTGCATCGTTATATCTCAGAAGCGGTGGCTTTTAGGGAAAAAATTATTGATACCTTTTTTATAGGAAATTCCCTGATCTACAAATTATGTCTGGGGTAATTTTGCGATAAAACTTACCGTTTTCAAGAAAATCGCGAAAAACTCATTTTTTGGTTGGGACTTTTAAGACAATGTTTATAATTATAATTTAAACAATTTTAAGAATTTTCAGCTTCCCCTGAATTTGTCGTGGGTTTACTGATTTTTTGGTCTAATTTGACCGGACTAGAGGTTCTGATTGGCTAAATCTAACTACAAAAGAAGTTGAAGTTTTCCCTCCGACCTAGTATAAAAATTTCGGCTGCAAAGTTAGTGCACACTTGATTTAACGTTTCACAATCAGCAGCTCTGAAAAGACAAAGAATTCAAAATGAAACGAATCTTTCGGTATTTAAATACAAATATAAATCAATTATATTATATGTTCTATTTGGTTTTATTGAATTTAAAAAGGAAAAAAACTATTTAAAGTTCTGAAAACACAAATGTTTCTTATTTTATATATTTGTATTTGTCAATAATATGACAGTTCCGGTTTGACTAGCTTTGTAGTGCAATTTTGCATTCACAATGCGCCCATTCTATGTATTTTAAAATTTTCTTTAAGTTTCGAAAAATTGTTTTTTTTCCCTGAGTTCTTCCAGAAAACGTCAAATTTTGAGAAACTTTATTAACCCTACAGACATACTAAATTTATACCTTATATCAACAAATGCGGCTTATGATTAATAAAGTGACAACTTGATTTTGTATTCTCTGTCAGACAGTAAGAAGTATTTTAGTGACAACGGCAAATATTTATTCCCGACAATACTATTGCCCAACAATATTTGTAAGCAAATTTGTAAGGTTTATTACTAAGCTTACTTTCAATTATCTTCTTATTTATTGTTAAAACACACAAAAGTTAATATTTTTTAAATGTTAACAGTTTTCATCATACAACTTTTTTATTTATAGATCTTCCATACTTTAAAGGCACCTATCAATAAATTCCATGCCACAATTCTACTTGGTGTTGCAGAAATGATAAGTACAATACTCTCTGTGTGTTTAGTACATTTCACAGGAAAGCGACCGTTAGTACTTATTTCAACAATAGGCTGTGGACTTTGCTTTTTTAGCACAGGAACGTACGCTTATTTTTTGAATGTTATTCCTGGTTTTGCTATTGACAATATTGTTGTTAATGCATCTTCGTTAGTTCCAAAAGACCATCTGATAACTGTGGAAAATATAACAAATATTTTCGAATACAATCCAATTCTCGGAAAGGATCCAGAAAATGCAGGCATGATGGGCCATGATATTACAACGCTTTTACCAGAGTTTTTAGATACAACTCTGCCTCCGTCCCTAGGTCATCTTGTTGAAGAACCATCGGTGAGAGTGAAAAGATCGAACGATAGCTTCTATACGGATCCTGCCGAATTTAACCCTTTCGATAGTCTTCCAATATTTGATTATGGAGATGTTAATGAAACAACCGAGATATATCATCAAAGTGAAAATATTAAAGAAGAAACCACTACTGAGGCTTCAACAGGAAAAGAAGAAGTAACTTCATCTAGTGATTTGAATAAAGATATTCCAAGTAAAGACCAAATATCGAGTGATATTTTACTGCCAATACCAAAGCAAGATAAAAACAACTTGGTCTGGTTACCGTTAATACTCTTGTTGGGATCGGCATTCTTTGCCCATCTTGGTATACGGATGATTCCGTGGATTTTAATCGGAGAGGTGTTTCCTGCTTCTGTGCGAAGTACAGCTTCAGGATTGGTTAGCGCAGTCGGTTATATATTTGGATTTCTAGCTAATAAGCTGTTCATTCAAATGTTGGCTACAATGGGCTTACCTGGAACGTTTTGGTTTTATTCATTTGTAGCTATCGGTGGAGCAACGGTCTTATTTTTCGCTCTTCCAGAAACTGAAAACAAGACATTAGCGGTAAGATTTTTTATTTCTATCAAAAAAACGTTGTTATTTTTGTTTTTTTTTTTCTATATTAAATCAGGAAATTGAAAGTTACTTTTCAAAAAAGACGAAACGTGATCGGAAGACTTCAATCACTTATGATCATTCGAAGCCACCATTTCAAACAGATGTCGAAAATAATATGAATAGTTTAAAAGTTACAGCTACTCAAAAAGCTATTCAGCTTCAACAAAGTGATCTTGTCATATCCCATTCGATTGATCAACCAGATGGCCGTTCCAATCTTAGTTATGAAGATACAGAAGAGAAAAATAGCACGACACATTTGTAATAGTTAATGTATCTGTAAATATATAATGGTTGTCAATACATTATGTTAATATAGGTATATTATGCTTGCTTGTATGATATATTTATAAGTGCCAGTTTTTAATTATGTAATTAATTTTAATCGTTTAATGTACATATAAAATAGTTTTATTAAAAAGTACCAAAAAAGTTGTTTTTATTCTGGATTTCTGATATGTAGGTACATATATCTACATATATTTGAAGCACCAAGGGAATTCAAAACCCTTTGGTACAGGCATTTTTTAAGAAAACAAATTAGTTTGTAGTTGTAAAAGTCAGGGTCTAGGTTAGGTTGGAGTGGCTGTCCAGATGTCATTGACACACGTAGACCTCAAGGGTCCTTTGTGATACCACTAATGAGGTTACTCATTTGAGAGTAAACAAACAAACCATTTTGTACTTTTAATAAAGTTAAGAGACGTTTTGTGTCAATCGTTACCAGTTCACTGGTGTTATCGAAGAAGGGATTACCGAGAAAGGAATTCCTTCTAATGGAGAGTGCTGGACATCTACATAGAAGGTGTTGGACTGTTTCCTCTTCCTCCTCGTCCATGCAGCTTCTACAGAAGTCATTTGTGTAGACCCCTAGCCTCAGAGCATGTCTTCCTATGAGGCAGTGTCCCGTTATTACTCCAATTGTAGAGCTTATACTTTGTCTGCTCAGTAATATCAAGCTTTTTGACCGTTTTAAGTCAATACTTGGCCATATTTGCTTGGTTGCTAGGCAGGTAGTACTTTGTGACCATCTAGCATTTGTTGTTTCTAGAGCATATTGCTTGAGAAAATATTTGTATGTAGCAAGTGGTGTTCCTATGTTATGTTTTTGTCTAACATAAGGCAGAAGTGTTCCGTTTTTGGCGAGCTCATCGGCTTTGCAATTTCCCGGAATGTCTCTGTGGCCCGGCACCCAAATGAGGTGAATGTTAAACTGTTCCGTCATCTCATTCAGAGATGATTGACAATCGTGAACTGTTCGAGAGTTTGTGGAGACAGACGCGAGAGATTTAAGAGCGGCTTGGGTGTCTGAGAAGATTCGTATATCCTTACAAGATATAAAGTTTTCTTTGAGCCAGGATAGTGCTTCTTTAATCGCCATTACTTCTGTCTGGAATACACTACATTGATTGGAAAGTCTATAGGATAGACTGAGATTCAGTTGTTCTGAAAAGATACCACTTCCAACTCCGTGATCGGTCTTTGAACTGTCAGTATAGAAGTGTACCGCATCGTCTTCCAGGGGCCTCTCTTCTTCCCAGGAAGATCTTGAAGGGATGGACACATGGAATCTTTTACCAAATACCATTTTTGGGGTGGTATAGTCTAAGCGATCTGGGATAGATCTGAAATTGTCTAGAAAAGTAGTATGTCCAGTATTGTTACTGGTCCATTGAGAGGTGGCTCTAAGCCTTACACATGAGTTGGCAGCCATCTTTTTAGAAAAGATGTCAGGTGGTGTAAGGTTTAAAAGCACTTCCAATGCTGCGGTTAGTGTTGCGCGAAGTGCTTCTGTGATGCACATACCTGCTGACCGCTGGACTTTGATGAGAAGTCAGGGTCTAAGATCTAAATAAAATAAAACTCAATCAAAATTAACATTTCATCTCCGAAAAATAGTTATTAAAATATCCCAATAATGCTTTTGTCCAAAATGTCCGTGTTGAGGCTGTAAATTTTGAATGGTAACTGCATTTAAAAATGTAGATACAAAAATGCAGAACAAATAGAATATACAAAAAAAAACTATTCGTTTTTCTTCTTAGAATCCGTGTCGTGATAGTTAGTGTGTTGACTTATTTTATCAAGAACAACAAAATACTGATTAGAAATGATTTTCGAACTCAAGTATTGGGAGAACCAAAAAAAATATTGATTTCAAGTTATTTATCTTACACAAAATATTGTTGTGAATATTTTGTTAAAGTTTTAAGAAAGACACATCGACAGACGGGATGGGAAGTTATTAATGTGGGTCGCATAAAAACATTTTAATTATCACGTTCCATAAAAAAGCATCCTATTTTTTATTACTTTTATCTTAAGTTTTTTCATATTGATAATGTGCTATTAACTAAAACTAATGATTTTTAATGTTTTTCGCACGTACTTACTTACTTACTTACTTAAGGTGGCGCTACAGTCCGGGGCGGACCTGGGCCTCAACCAACAAGCGTCTCCAGCCAGCTCGGTCCCTAGCTAGCTGTCTCCAGTTTGGCACGCCAAGTTGGTTGAGGTCCTCTCCCACCTGGGTGCGCCACCTGAGTCGCGGTCTTCCTCTACTGCGCCGTCCCTCGGGATTGGATTCGAAGACCTTCCGGGCTGGAGCGTTGATGTCCATCCGCTCTACATGACCTAGCCATCTAAGCCGTTGGACTTTGATTCTGCTAACTAGGTCAGTGTCGCTGTACAGCCCGTACAGCTCGTCGTTATATCTTCTCCTCCATTCTCCATCTATGCGTACGGGACCAAAAATCGCCCGAAGAATTTTTCTCTCGAAGCATCCTAAGACGCTCTCATCTTTCTTTGACAGGGAATCCGTCCGTATCCGAGGCTTGTTGTTGCTTCGAAACTATGATGTTTTTACGTGGCCAGGAAGTCACCCCGACGGCACAACCCCCAACCTGGAGGGCCAGATCCTTAGTATAACTCCAAGGAAGGGGAGCCGGATGATCCGCTCCTTATAGGCCTGGGCTCCGAATATGTCGAAGAAGCCCTATAAGGTGTTCACTAAGTAGTTCGACCTTACTGGAACTGTAGACGCCACCGTTGATTCTATCTCGAGAATTCGTCCGCTGCCGCCTGGATAAGGAGAGGTGCCTTAGTGGAAACACCTCTCCCCCCCTCTGTCGTTTGCTGCTCCCAACAACTTTCCACTGGGGTTGGAACCCAATCTCCAGTTGAGGTACTAGGCACCCGATGTTCACCGCGGGGAGGTGAGAGTAGGAGTTGATAGACAGAGGTGGGTTTTGAGAAAAACCTGTGGACGCTTGTGTCCTCTTGAATGCACATGTCTACCATTTGAACATCCATTCGCACATGCTGAAATTAAATTTTAATATTGAAATATGATTATAATGTACATACATATACGTGAATTGAAATAAAATTTTATTTTTCATATATGTATATACATTTTTTTATTATGGGCGCACTAAAGGGGTTATGAATACCCTTATAATGATTAAACACAGTGCGAGCGATTAGGAAAGGTGGACAGGATTAGAAAGGAGAAACCGTTGCACATTGGTTTTGAATGTCTGCACATTCCATTGAGTGGGAAATATTGAGCCTAATAAAGTATTCCACATTCGTGTATTGCGGCTAAAAAAATAATCTCTGTACTTAGCAGTACGTCCGAAATTGGGCTCTAGGGTAAACTGATGGGCATTCCTAGAATTACGGGTATTACGGCTAAATTGTTTAAGGGAAGGAATGCAACTTGCTATTTCAATAGAGCATTGTTTATAACGATAAAACATAGACAGGCATGAGACCTTGCGGCGGTGTTCAAGATTTTTTAAAGCTCTTTTTTCAATTCTATCCAGAAGACTCAAGTACGTTATTGGAGCACCAGCCCAAATATGAGAGTTATACTCAAATTTACGACGAATAAAAGCTTTGTAAATTAAAGCCAGATCAGAAGGGGTAAAAAACTTCTGGTGTCTTCGGAGAAAACCTAAGCACTTAGCAGCATTTGTGGTGATGTCAAATACGTGATCACTCCACAGCAAGTGGTTTTGTGATGCACATACCTAGGACTGTTAGTTGTTCAATCTCCTCGATGCAAGTACCATCCATAGATAGTGGCATTGGGGGAGGGTTACGCTTTTGTGACAGTAGATAGCATTGAGTTTTCGAAGCATTAAATTCTACCCGATTTTTGGATCCCCATTGAACAATGATTTCAAGATCAGAATTTAATGAGCTTATCATACGCCGCCGACGTTGGTAGTCCACATCCGAAGAACTGGGATGAGAATCTAAAACAGAATATAAAAAGCAGAGGGTACTGTCATCAGCGAAACAATGTAGTGGATTAGAAGTTTCAGACAAAAGATCATTTTTGAATATGAGTTAGAGAGTTGGAGACAAAACGGAGCCTGGGGCACACCAGCGTTTATATTGTGGATATCAGATTTGAACCCGTCCAATACTATTTGAATTGAACGATCCTAAATGAAATTTCTAACCCAACAAAGAAGAGATAGAAAAGCACGCATTTTCGATAAGTGAGTTTGATGCCAAACTCTATTAAATGCCTTTGATATATCAAGTGCAATAATCTTACTTTATCCAAAATGATGTAAAGATTTGCTCCAATATTCGGTGAGATAACCCATGAGATCACCAGTGGACCTATTGCAACGAAAGCCATACTGCCGGTCATTAAGAAGCTTCCGTTCTTCAAGATATTTCTTAAGCTAAAAATTGGTCAGCGTTTTCGTGACCATGAGATGTGACGTGAGACGTACATAAGTTCAATTAGACGATAGTTTGAGGGGGAAGAGAATTCGTTTTTTTTAGGCTGACCAAATGCAGGTTTCCATGCACTTGGAAAGAGATCAATAGAACAGATGGAAAAGCTTACGCAGTGGTTTTGCCAGCGTTGAAGAACGGCTCTTCAGAACAATAGCGGGGATACTATCCGGGCCAGCGGATTTGTGATTGTCAGGATCTTTTAGTACTCTAGCAACTGTACGAGTGCAAAAGAAGATTCTTCCCATGGAATAGTTTACGCTTTTAAGTACAGGAGGAGTCATGTCACTCAATTGCAGCATCGAATTAACAGCAAACTGTGCTGTTACCTCAGTAGAATTGGCTCTATAAATCTGGAAACTTACACCTTTAATCCTAATAAGCTCTTTTCAGCTCGAATCAAACCCTGAGTTTTGTTAAGGTTTGATAGACCCTATTCGGGGAAAAATGTCTCATTCCTAAAAGAATAAAGTTTGTGACCATATCTGCGCTGGAATCCACGTCACTATCGAGGAAACATAGTGACCAGTTAAAGTCCCTGAAGAAGTCGTTGAGACCGTTCCAATTGGATTTCTCATATTGCCATACGGTTCTCGTAGGGTTTTTCTCTTTAACTGGTTTTTTTTGACATGAGAGATTAGCAGATATGACACAATGGTGTGATGTGCCTAGAGGTGATAGTAATACACTAACCGCATTTTTATTAAGATCAGAGGTAAGAAACGTGTAAAACAAAATGAAATTAGTGTCTTATATGTACTGAGATTTCAAAAGCTTTTTAATGGGAAAAGGATCAACAAACTTTAACATTGAAGAAGTAAGCTTTAAATTTCAAATTTAAATCTGTTTAATTTTTCACTTCTAAGTAAGCAAACGGATATTATGAATATTGTCAATTGTAATGTTCACCTAAATTACTATTAATGTATTGATATGATGTTAATATCACATCAATTCAAGAAGTTTTTAAATAAGTGACCATTGGAACTGTTATTTTTACATATATATATTTTTAATAAGTGTACTAATTTATTGTTATATATCGGAATTCTCGCTCATTTTTGCCGCAACACAATACATTCCACAATAGGTACATGATGCGTTGCAAAAAAAAAGTCCACAAAAAGGTTTTATATTTTGATTTGAGAATGATTTGAGCGATATAGCCATTTTCTTAAATAAGGGTAACGAGTCGCTTCTTTTCCTTCAGTATCGGCCGCCTCGTTTCCTTTAATATCAACATGACCTGGGATTCATGCTAGAGTTATGTTTGCGTTATTAGGATTTTACGGATGTAATTGAGAGTGAAACAGTTATTGGTTGCACTTTTTATTCCTGTAAGGGTAGGTATTTGTACTGTCGGTGAGGATCAATGTCTTTTCAGTCCAGGTTTGTGCCGTACAAAGAGCGTTTGTCAATGCGGTGATTTCGACTTGTTTACTACCCGCAGCGTCTAGAAGAATGCCCTGAAAAAAGGATAGTTTCTTCTTTTTTTGCTTTCAGGACGATGATGAGAATTATTATTTCTATGGGATCCGTCGATGTAATGCAACCATGAGCAGAAATTAAAGTAACTATTTTGGTTTCTTTTGAAGCTGTGTGAAGAGGATGAGAAACATCAGTAAGGGCTTTGCTTATTAAGTTCACTGCTCGTTTTTGTCCTAGTTTGTAGACTGATTTTATTCTAAGAGCTTCGATTGGTGTTGGACCTTAACGCTCCTGTGGATGTTCGAAAGCATTCGTTTATTGCTTTATAGGTGCTTTGTAAATTTGTCTTCAAAGTCCACATAAATAATGTGAACCCTTTTTGAGGGGTACCTTCGACCAGAGCATTGGTTATTTTGAGAGGAGGGTCCACATTGCGAATTTCGAGTGGGATGGTTGAGCCTAAGCATTTCTTTTTCTGGCGAGACATTTACACCGGTTTTTCTTGTCCACGCAAGGATTTCAGTGTCTGTCGTTTTTAAAATGGTGTTCACCGTAGATGGTTCTCCAGAACCTACCATGAAGATATTACCTACATATACATCACCCAAATCTAGGTTAAGTTTTAGTTTTAAAAGATCCGTTATTAGGGATTCTATGTATTTATTATAGATGTATACTGACAAAGGAGACTCTTGTGGTGTTCCGTTTTCCAGTTTTAATTTGTTTGAGGTAGCATTTACACAACAATTTCTTCTCGATAAAAAGGATATTATAACATTTAGGATTTGTGTAGGAGCACAACATTTATGTAACTGTTCAATTATAGGAAAGGTTGTGATGCGATCGAAAACCTTCTCGAGGTCTGATGACATCACTACTCTGTGATTACGAGCTGAGGGATTGTCTACTTAAGTAGTATTCACATGAGCGCGACCAACGAACGACGAATGAATTACAAAATGTGAGTTTATATACAGTACCGAGCAAAAAAAATGCAACCGAAAAAGTATGGTACAATCTTTAGCAAGAACTAAGTTATTTTAAATTATAATACTTTGAAATTTAGAATAAAATGTTCAAATTAATTTTTTTCTTTTAACAGATTTGAATTTTACCCAATCTTACTCCATGAAAATAGTTATTGTAAAAAATGTTCCTAAACTTGGATCTTAAGCCAAGCAAAAAAAATGCAAATTCGTGGAAATTTTTAAAAATAACGTATTTATTCATCTTATTTGAAGGAATTTTGTACTTAAATATTTTAATATTTTGTTGCGAAACCTTTATTGGCAATAACGGCGCGTAACCTTTTAGGCATTGAGTCAATCAACGACACCAAAAAGCTCGCAGGTATTTGTTCCCATTCAGTCCTTATTTGTTCCATCAACTCGGTACAATTTGAATGATTTCGCTTTCTTATCTCCCGATCTACATGATCCCATAAATTCTCTATGGGATTGAGGTCGGGAGATTGTGCTGGCCAGTTCAAAACATGAACCCTCTTCTCTTCTAAGAAGTTTCTTACCAAACGGCTGGTGTGTTTTGGGTCGTTGTCGTGTTGAAATAAGCTGTTTTCAGGCATATTCGTCCGCAAATGTGGAAGCATATGGTCTTCCAAAATGCCCTTATACATTTGCGCATTCATCCGGCCCCTTACTTGACAAATCGGACCCACGCCTTGACGAGAAAATGAGCCTTTGAAAAAGCCCAACTACAAATTTGATTTCATAAATATTTAAAATTGCTTACCCCACACTATTACTGACCCTCCCCCATGTTTAATTGTCGGAACTTGATATCTAGGGCTGTACCTTTGTCCCGGGGGCCTTCGCACGTACCTAATGCCATCTGACGAGAACAAGTTGAACTTGCTCTCATCACTCCATAAAACTCTTGTCCATTGCTCACTTGTCCAATGCATATGGCGCTTTGCAAAATCTAGCCGTTTCTTCCTATTGATGGAACTGATGCATGGTTTTCTAGCTGGTCGTCTTGCATACAGTTTTGACTCCACTAATCGTCGCCTAACTGTGTGTACCCCTACGTTGACATCAAAATGTTCATTCATGTCCTGAGTAACTTCCACTGCAGTTTTAAAGGGATTGACTTTAACCTGCCTTATGATCTCACGATCTAATCTGGAAGTTGTTTTGCGTGGACGGCCACTTCCCATTTCCCACTTTGCGATTGATGTCCCCTTGTTCCCGATATCGGGATATAATACGCGATATTGTTGATGTTGCAACACAAAACTCCAAAGCGATATCCTGCATCAATCTTCCGTTGTTAGCAGCGTTAATTATTGCTTTTTTGCATCCAATCGAGAGTTGCTTCTATTAATTGCATATTCTAATTAATTGAAACCAAAGAATACATTTTATGTACCTACCTTCCTAGTCATATTTGCCATTTGCATTTTTTTTGCTCTCAGTAAAATTATGTTTTTCTAACTAAATGTAAATTTGCAAACACTAGAGAGAGACCAATTACATATTGCTATTATAAACAGAATGCCTACACAATGAGTACACATATCCAAAAGGGAACAACTTAATTTTACCGTTACGAAAGATAAAGCAATAATAATTGATTTTGGTGTGACTGTTTGCATTTTTTTTGCTCGCTACTGTACGTTTTAAGACATATTTCCACACAAATTCTTAACAAAACGATAGCAATATAGTTTCTATTTGATTTATGATGCATACTTTTACTTTTCAATATCGTATATTAATAAATTTAAGAAAACAAATTTATTCGTCGCGAAAAAAATTATAGTTGATACGAACTGTCAAACTTTATTCGCGTTCCACATTATCCACACTTGCAACGAATACAATAATCGCTCGTACTTAACCTAAAATAATCATTCTTGTTTTGGTTTCGATGGTGAATGGTGTTCGGCTGTGGCTTCTTGAAAAAAATATGGATAAAAAGGTTAAGAAAATTTGATTGATAATAAAATTCAAATGAGTATCATAAATATATAAAATAATTCAAGGAGTTTGATGAAAGGTTAATTTTAGAAGTGGAGGCCAATCCAGTGCTTTACAATAAAGCCGACCCTTTCTATTCCGATAGAAATAAGAAGGAACAAATTTGGAAATACATCGGATATGTTTTGAATGCAGATGGTAATTAAAAAAAATATTGCAGGGAATATTTCATGCTCTAAAGTAAACATTTTTTATTTCAGTAACAACGTGCAAAGATAGGTGGAAGAATTTGAGAGATACATTCTCAAAATATTATAAAAAAGAAAAAAATGTGCCGAGTGGGTCGCAGGCATATTCTAAGAAGCCATGGCCGTATTTCGAAATCATGAAGTTTTTAGTTCCGAACATCGAAGTGCCAAGGTAGTTTTAAAATAACTTTTGTTGAATGTTTTTAGTTAATGTTTGTGTGTCTTTGTTTTCTAGAACTGTCGGGAATATGGCACGAGGAAAAGAAAACTCTTTCCAATTGCAGGATGATACCGAGGACTCATTCCCTACGGTTTCGTGCTGGACTTCGGAAACACCATCACCACCAGCAAGAAAGAGAAAAAGGGAGTCTGATACGGAAAAGGTTTTGGCGGCATTGACTCAAATTAATGAGCCAGAGTCAACTCCGCTGGAGACATTTTTTTTGTCACTCGCACAACGTGCCAGTTCTTGGACCCGGCGGAAGCAGTCAAAACTTGAGGCGCAGACATTGAATGTCTTTCATCAAATTGAATTTGAAGACGACTAAAATGTTTAATGTTTTGCGAAGTGTACATTTTTTTTAGTGCAGGAAGCATATTTTTATTTCAAATTAGTTGTAAGTTTTTTTTAAAATATGAAGACTGAAATTTTAAATGTGATTTTATTTTACTTTTACTTGTTTTTTTTTATTAGTTTTTAGTTTTATGAAATGTACATTTTTTGTTAGTGCAGGAAGCATATTTTTATTTCTGTTTATTTTTATTTGAAATTAGTCCTAAGCTTTATTTAAATTATGGAGTATATTTTTTATTTATGTTTTGTAAATATAGAATAGGCACAAGTTAATTAAATTAAAATTAATTCTTTTTGGTAAAATGAATAACGTCTTTAAACTAATATTGTTTCATTAAATCATATCGTATTGAAAGCTAACACTTCCTTCCTCCAAGCACCAGTTAGCAAACTTTCCTCGAACATCATATCCTGAAGCCAGTGTTGACGTTAAAATCGAATCTTCTGAATCTTGGATAGGATTTTCTTGTTCAAACATATTTCTATGGTTTTTTTGTCTGAGAAAATTGTGGAGGATGCAACAGCTTAGAATTATTCGATGACCTGATTCTTTGCCAACTTCCAACCGTTTCAGGAGAATTCTCCAAGTATGGGCCATGATGCCAAACGCATTTTCAACTACTCTCCTAGCTCTGGATAATCTGTAAGGAAAAAGGTTATTCAAATAAATACATATTTACAAGTGTAAATATTTAAGTATTGCCTATAGTTAAAAATTCTTTCCCTATGTGAGAGATTTCGGCCAGGAAAAGGTCTCCAGATTGTTGACTTCAGTGCAAAGCCTTCATCTCCAATGATAACATAGGGTAATTTTGTGGTTGTTCCAGGAAGAGGTGAATCTTCTGGAATATTCAGTTCTGTAGGATTATTGAGCCAAGCGTTGCCAAAAGGACTGCAACTGAAAACTGTCGAATCCGCGTTACTGCCATAAGCTCCTATGTCAACCATTAAAAATCGATATTTTGCATCCACAACTGCCATCAGGTTGTACGAAAATGTTTTTTTATAATTGAAATAAAAACTTCCACTTTTCTTTGGAGCAAACGTTAAAACATGTTTGCCGTCTACAGCACCTAGGCAATTCGGAAAGTTCCAGCGCTCAAAAAATTCTAATGAAATTTGTTTCCAATCGTCTTTTGAAAGTGAACTGGGTATGGCGATTTCTAAGCAATTGGCGTTGATAGCCTCAAGGGTAGTATCTATTACTTTTTTTACGGTGGACACTCCCATTCGAAATCTGTAGGCAAGGTCGACAAAGCTTGCACCAGTAGCTAAGAATCTGGAAAAATTATAATCTTTAACAAATTTGAAACAACTTTATATTGTACAAGGACAATAGCTCTTACCTCAAAGTAATTACTAACTTTTCCTTGGCGCAAATAATGTCGTTTCTAAAGCTAGTAAGTTTCGCAACCAAGTTGTTCTTTACCAAGCTCAAAATGTAGTCAAATGTTTCCTTTGACATCCTAAAATATGTAAAGAACTTTTCTGGATATTTTTCCAGCAGTCTTATTAAGGAAACATATTCTCCTTCAATTTTCCGATTTGCATTAAATGGATGAACATGAAATCTTTTCCTTGTTTTGTTTATTAACAACGACACCAATAATTTTTTTTTAAACAAATATAGTTTCGACCGCATGTTCTCACTCGTTCGTTTTCAAAACAAAATAATGATAAACACAAAAAAAAATTATAAGTCAAACTTCATTCGCGACGAATTAAAAACTCTCATGTGAAAGAAATGTCAAAATCGACGAATATTCGTTCATTCGTTGGTCGTTGGTCGTGCTCATGTGAATAATGCTTTATTTAAGCTCCATTAGATGAATAAGAGAATGAACGCCTGTGTTAAGTCTGAAAGTATGTTAGTCATTAGTTATTGACCAATTTTGGAGCGAATATTCCATTTCCGCAGCCCGAATTTCCTTCTGATTTTTTTTGTTCAGTTAGGTAGAGGTCTCAATAGAACATTTTTTAAATATTAAGGCGATTTAAGTCATAGAAAAAAAAAATTTATTTCTTGGACTTAAGCACTATTCACATGAGCACGACCAACGAATAAACGAATATTCGTTGATTTTGACATTTCTTTCACACGAGGGTTTTTAATTCGTCGCGAATGAAGTTTGGCAAGGAGTCACAGCCAAACACCATTCACCACCGAAACCAAAACAAGAATGATTTTTTTAGGTTAAGTACGCGTGATTATTTTATTCGTTGCGAGTGTGGATAATGTGGAACGCGAATAAAGTTTGACACTTCGTATCAACTACATTTGATTTCTTAAACTTATTAATATATGATATTGAAAATTAAAAGTATGCATCATAAATCAAATAGAATCTATATTGCTATCGTTTTGTTAATAGTTTGTGTGGAAATATGTCTTCAAACGTACATTAACTCATATTTTGTAAGATATCGGGTTATACCCATCTATGTATCTATAAGTTAATAGCACAGATAATACATTTATTAGTGTCGTGATACAATGATAAACTATAACTTCAATCGATTGCATACTTTTCGGAGTTATTTATTTAGGGTACAATAATTTAATTATTACTTTTTGGAAAAATAAACAAATTATAGACAACTCACCCTATGAATGCCACACTTCCTCGTAGAAAGTCCGTTCCAATGCATTTCAAATTTAAATATCAGATATATGGCTATCCTCTTCTCCACAAAAAAATAAATGTCAAAAATTGAATGTCTACCCTTTTCATTCTCTCTAATGGAATGATTGTTAAGTAGTGTCCACAACTCTTTTTGTTTTGATTTGTTTTTTGTTTTCCTAAAATCGGGAGATACAATTTATTTTATTTTATCTTAATTTTATTAAAATATTTATTCGCGAAGTATATAATTTTTAAGAAGTGTTTTTACGATTGCAATGTGCAGTGTGTTCAAATTAGATTTAAATAAATATAGTATTGAAGATGTTTGCAGAACGTGTGGTAGATGTGACGTTATAACATCTGCAAGTCTAGTGAATATTTTCGCTTCCGACTCTGAAGCTTTTCTAAATATTCTTCGGCAATTCAATTTATGGAAATTAAATGTAAGTTAAAAGGTTTCAGTCTCATTTAAATAAAATAATAAATAATAAAAGCCCCTCTTTCTTAGATATCTGAAGATGACAGCCTGCCCCAAAAAATGTGTAAACAATGTGTTGGCAAATTCACCCTGGTCGACAATTTTCGCAAACAATGTGAAAATATTCAAAATGCTTTTAAAATACTCCTATTTGAGCAACGTAGGTTAAAATCAATGAAAAAGATTGAAAAATTACCCAATGTTCAGCCAAAACTGGAGCAGCAATTCACCGCCGATGAGAGCCAGTCATTTGAGTGTTTTGACGAGATTCCTTTTGAAGATGGAGAATTTAAGAGTGTTCAGTACTTTGAGCTCGAGCCCCACAAACCTTTAGACTCGAACAGTGAATGTGTTAAAGGGAAGTCCTCGGAAGAAAAACAAAAACCTGAAATGCCAACGGCGGCGCCTATTGATGGTACATCAGATTTGTTTTATGATGATAACAATGACGATGGAGCCATCGAAGACGACGATTGGAATACGGTATCAGAGGACGTGGTTCCAAAACTAGAGCGAAATGATGATGATGAATCAAGCTTAGATTCCGATTTGCTAAGCTCAGATGATGAACGCAAAATTAACCGTAAAAGCAAAGTAAGACCCAATCAATTTAAATGTGAATATTGTAAAAACTTCTGCTTGGAAAATCAAGAGGATCTGGATAATCATGTTAAAGAAATCCATTCAACTGAAACCCCATACACATGCTCTCTTTGTACAAAAACCTTTACAAATGCCAAACAACGAAATTGCCATTTTATGGTGAGCCATAAGTGGAAGTCACATGAATGTGATGTATGTCACAAAATGATAAAAGGCGGCAAGCCAGGTCTGAAAAATCACAAAGATAATGTTCACAATAAATCCGACCATGAGTGTACTATTTGCCATAAAAAGTTCGAAAATATCTCCTTGAGTCGGTTTAGGTATCATTTACGGTGGCATGATAGCTCCAAGTTGTTTTCGTGTAAATCTTGTGATAAAAGTTTTGTCACCCGATATCACCTCGAAGAACATGAACGTACACACACGGATGAAAAGTCCTTCCTGTGCAATATATGCGGTCTAGGTAATGATACCTAGTAAAGTCTGATTTTTTTTTTCATTAACAATTTTGAACCAGCTTCTTAATTAGTGTAATTTTCTTTATAGGACTGCGGTGCAAGCAAAATTTAATTTGGCACATGAAGACACATACGGGAGAAAGGACGTATCAGTGCAATCAATGCAATAAAGGTATATATGCTTATATAATAAGAAAACATTCCAAAACATGCGTTCTTGTAAAACTGGTATTTTGTTTTATATTTTGCAAATCGAAAGTTTGGCTTATTCTGTTCTTTTTCTCTCGGTCGAGGCTTTATGTTCAAAAAAGACATACGATTGCCTAGAAAAAATCAACAAAATACAGTTATGGCCAAAATAAGAGTGCAATCAATTGTTCAATTGAAGGTGAGAGATTGTTTCTTCTTCTTCCTCGTCCATACATCTCCTGCAGAAGTCATTTAAGGCTACACCGAGTCGTATTGCGTGTCTGCCTATAAAACAGTGTTCCGTAAGGACACCTATTAGGGAGCTAATATGAAGTTTGCTTTGAGATAACAAGCCTTTAGAGCGCTTTAGGTCCAGTGAAGACGATATGAGTTTTGTGGCTGCGCATGTTGGTAAATTGTGCCACCTAGAGTTTGCTATCGCAAAAGCTGTTTCTTTTAGCAGAAGTTTACATGTAGCTATCCGTATACCTATCTTCTCCCTTTCAGGTGAAATAGGCATGACGGTTCAATTTCTAGCGAGTTCATGGGCTCTACAATTTCCCGTGATGTCTGTGTGGCCCGGCACCCAACATAGGTGAATGTTAAATCGATGCGCCATCTCCATAAAAGACGATCGACAATCGAGGCCATTTGAGATTTGGTTGAGACACCGTCACGAGATTTAATAGTAGCCTGACTGTCAGAGGAGATGCGGATATCAGGAGTTGATATCACGTTTTCTCTTAGCCAGGAGAGAACCCCTTTGATAGCCAAAATTTCCGCTTGGAAGACGCTACACTGATTAGAGAGGCGAAATGAGATGCTTAGATTTAGCTTTTCTGAGTACACACCACTACCAATTCCCGCATTTGTCTTGGATCCATCTGTATAAAAAGAAACAGATATTGCATGGGCCTGAAATTGTCGCCCGTAGCAAAGACGAATAAATATTAGTCAGTCCGAAGCGGAAATGCTTGGTTGCGTATTCGTGTTTTTTTTTACTCCAGGCTTTATTAAGCTAAGTAGATTATCAAATTAATTGGCAAATGGGTAATGGGCGTATTTTTCCGCATATCGTGTAAACATGTTACACATTGACCGCATTTGGGACAGATTCCGCACATCGTCCGAACAGCTTTATATGCGAGTTTGGGTACAGTGATTTACATGTAGCATTTAGTCTGCTTGTAGCTTATTTCGTTTGTTTGTTTGTGGATTTGCAACTGCTTGTAAGCATAATCAAAGATCAAAACCTTCTAGGTTATCATAAAAAGAAAATTCATCTTACTATCGAAGACATGTGCAGAGGATGCAGTGCTGAATTAAAAAGGAGACAGCCCACTTATACCATTGTTCAGCACAATAGCACACTTGAAACAAATTCTTAAGCAGAATCTTCTTCAATAAATTGACTTCACCAAAGCCTCTAAATAGCAAAAATAAGACAACCCATAACATCATAGGTTTAATTAGTCCTTAAAGAAAGTTCAATACTTCAGGGTATAAAAGTGGATCTACATTGATCCAAGTGTGGGGTTAACGACATCAATCTTCAGCCTATCAACCTAACCTTACTTATTCATACCCTTGAAATTTACATTTATTTTAACAAAATACTTCAATCTGTTTTTTTTTTTAAATAACCTTCAATAACCTGATATCCGGTTCAATTGTATATATATTTCAATTGTACTATCATGAAGAAGAACGAACTGAATGACGTCTGCTTATTAATAACCATATAAATAGTTTAATAATTACTCAAGTTAGTTTGGATTGAGGTTATTGTAAAAATTTCATTTTGAAAAACTAGACAACCATTTTGAAAAGCCGCGCAAAACAATAAAATTAAATTCATTCCACTTTAAAAACAAAAATATCCTGCCCCTATCAGGTTCCACATTCAATCTTCGTACAGGCAGCGCCATTTACGTGGTAGGAGGCTTCAACAAAAAATTCAGATGTACATATGTACATATGTATATGCAATAATTCACTTAAAAATAAACCCCATTTTTTAAGAGTCTAAGTGTAATATCACGTTTAAGGTGTCAATATTTTGTAGTGAGTCGTTTTTGGCAAAGAGTCGATAAGTTTTCAGCATGCTTTCACAGGTGTAGAACACCAAGCTTTCTGTATTTCTTTATTTATCGCCTGTTGAATACAGGTTTTTAGTTGTGAAACTATTCTTTGTATCTTTCCACAGATTTTCGATATGATTTTTTTTTTTTTTTTTTTTGATTTATTTATTAGTTTAAAAACTCTTAACAATAACATTTTTTACTTAAATCATACTTAATTTTAAGCAATATTATACAGTATTATCTTTTAATAGAGGTTTTAATAAAAATTTAAATTTATTTAAGTTTTGCTCAGTCTTTAAGTTACTAGGAAGGCTATTAAAAAGTTGAATGCCTTTATATAGTAGGTTGTTTTGTGTTGCTGCTCTTCTATACAATGGAAGTCTGAAATCACCAGTATTCCTCAGATTGTAAAATGAATTTGTTATATAGTTCACGTTCCGTTGTAAATATGCAGGATACATTTCATTTTTGATTTTAAAAATCATCACAAGCGCATTAAATTTTAGTCTTTGTTCAATATTTAACCATCCGAGGACAGTAAGCATATCATTAATTGGTGTTCTATAATCGCACTTAAGCACTGTTCTCATTGCTCGATTTTGTAATACTTGAAATTTTCTTATATTTTCACTATTTGACATGAATATAATCGAAGAACAGTAATCAAAGTATGGAAGAATCAATGTATTATAGATTGTCACAGCACAATTTAGAGGAATATACCTCCGGATTCTTTTGAAAAAGCCGATTTTTTTTGAGATTTTAGCGCACTGATTATAAACATGTTGATTAAATTTGAGTTTATTGTCGATAAAAACCCCGAGATATTTTATTCCATCCACACATTCGATAGGTTGATTATTTATTAGTATGTTGACATTCAAACCACCGTTATTTAAACACATACATTTAGTCTTAGTAACGTTTAATTTTAATTTATTTTTACAAAGCCAGATGTTAATTTTTTCAATTTGATTTTGTATTAAACTTTCACATGATTTTAAATCGTCTCCTACAACGTAAATCAGGGTATCGTCTGCGAATAACGACATTTTAGCATCAGATATAGTTTTAACGATATCGTTTATATATAAAAGAAACAGAATTACACCCAATTTTGATCCTTGAGGCACACCAAGATCAACCTTTACCTTTTCCGAAAATGTTTCATTTATCTTTACTCTTTGGAATCTTTCCGACAGATAACTTTTAAACCATTTCACTTCAACTTCACGAATACCATATTTATTAAGTTTTTCAATTAATATATTTCTGTCTATCGTTTCAAACGCGCGTTTTAAGTCAAGAAAAACACCAATAATAGTTTTACCGCTATCAATTTCTTTTTTCCATTCGTTAATAAGCCAACATATCGACGTTTCGCATGAGTGACCTTTTCTAAAACCCGATTGTTCTAAACACAGTATATTTTCTTTTTCTATATAATTCGTAAGTTGATTACACACAATCTCTTCGAGAATCTTTTCATAAGTCGGAAGCATATTTATAGGTCTCCAGTCTTCTGGATTTTTAGGATTTTGCACTTTTTCGATAGGGATCACAACTGATTCTTTCCAGCTTTCTGGGAATTCACCATTTAAAAGAGACAAATTAATGATTTTTAATAATTTTGGCAAAATTTCATTATTACAATCAAGCACTATTTTGCAATTTAGCCCAAAGCAGTCTTTTTTCTTATTCATAGCTTTGATTGACTGTTCAAGCTCTTGAATGTTGATTAATTTAAATTTAAATTTATTTGTATGGATTAAGATATTATCAGAGTATGGAATTTGTTCTATGCTATTATGAATAGCTTCGACACTTTTTACAAAAAACGAGTTAAACGTGCCGGCAATTTCCATTTCGGTTTTGAGTGATTGATTTTCAATTTTCAACTCTTTTATTACATTTTTATCTGTTTTTAGAATTTGACTCTTCAAAACTTTCCATAACCCTTTCTGATCACCAGCACAGCCGTTTATTTTAGATTCGATGTATGAACATTTTGCCTTAACACATTCGCGTTTATAAACATTTCTAGATATTTTATAAATGTTCCAAGCTTCCAAAGAATTTTCAAATCTAGCCCGTTCATATGACACAATTTTAGATCTTTTTAAATTATATAATTCGGTGTTATACCATTCCACTGAGTTTTCGCGTAATTTAGAAGATTTTAAGGACGAAGATTATGAAAAGGCCATTGAATTACCGGGTCACAACTTTTTCTCAACAACTCTACATTAAATCTTGTACAGAGCAGAGATCCTAGGGTGTTTTAGGCTAATGTGCGTATTTCAAGTGGGCGCAATAAGTCGCCTGTTATTTGCATTAGTGCCGATCAAATGTCATCGTATTTCGAAACACTTCTACTGGCGGATCTAAATCAAATATCTATAAGCTTTGCGTTACCGTTCATTCATCTTGAAGAGTTAGATGCTCCATTCTCCATGCATGAACTGCTTATTGCATTTAATAAAAGGAAAGACAGCAAAGCTCCGGGTTTAGATGGTATCCCGGCTGAGTTTTACAAAAATGCCAGCTCACAATTTCTTCAACATATTTTAGTTTTGTTTAACAGAATTTTTGATAAGGAAGATATCCCAAATTCTTTCCGGTCTTCATCCATCTCTGCAATTTTTAAAAAGGGTGACCCAAACCTTCCTGAAAACTACAGGGGAATTTCTCTCCTTAGTTCACTGCGGAAGCTATTCACTCAAATTCTTTACTTAAGACTTGCTAGTTGGGCTGAAAGAAATAATAAAATAAGCTGTTTCCAAGCTGGGTTTCGTGCTTATCTCTCCACAGTGGACCAAATCTTTACTCTCACTAGTGTTGCTAGACGCTTTATAGAGAAGAAAACAAATCTTTACGCATTTTTCGTTGATTTTAAAGAAGCCTTCGATACCATCAACCGATCGGTTTATCAATAAAATTTATAAAAAATTATTAACAACTTCTCTCAAATACGACTGCTGTGGTTAAAAATGGCATGAACACGTCGAAACAATTTAGGTCAGAAACAGGTGTCCCACAGGGTTGCATTTTGAGTCCCTTGGTTTTCTCGCTCTTTATAAATGACATTGAAGATAATATACCAGGTGATGTTGTTTTTGGTGATATAGTTATCAAGGTGCTCCTTTATGCGGATGACCTTGTTATTTTAATTGATAATCCTGTGACGCTTCAACTCCAAATTAACAAGTTAAAACAATATTGTGATTTGTGGGACCTTCAAATAAATACTGCGAAGTCTAAAATCATGATATTCAGACACCATAATCGCAGTGCACGTAATGACCGTACTTGGAACTTGAGCGGTTCAAATATAGAAGTAGTGAAGGACTTCAAATATCTAGGTTTTATAATAACACACAATCTGAACTTTCGAAGTTATATAAGAGATAAATTGACCGCAGCAAAACAGCTATTAACTGTATGTGGTCAAATTTTTTCAATAACAAAAATATAGATCCGGCTTCGAAATTTAAAGTGTTTGATTCAACCGTTAAAAGCTGCCTTTGCTATGGAAATGAAGTTTATGGCTACATGCAATTAGACGAAATAGAAGTTATCCAAAGATATTTCTTCAAGCGAATCATTAAATTCCCATTTAATACCGCCAATTATGCGGGACTACCACCAATTTTTTTAAAGAATCTAAAAGCGAATGCAGACTATATAATCAAAGTCATGCAAAGATCTAACAACAATTTGCAGAAAAGGATTCTCCTAACAGCGTTACGCTACAGATTCACACCTTTTAAAGATTGGTGTGAGTTGGCCTCAGAACATAACTTTCCTTTGACGTTTTGTTTGGATAATCTAGATTCGTGGAGGAATGAACTTTACGATTGTATTTCTGTTATAGATGACAACATTTTTCAGACATTTCTCAATCGGGCAAGGGAGTCCGAATCTAGATCAGTATACAGTAAACTTAATTTCTCTTTGGGGGAAGTAAATTATTTTCGAACCGAGTTCACTTTTGTTGAGATAAGTCTGATATTTAAGGTTCGCTCGGAGATACTTGAGCTTTACTATAGACCTCACAGAAATGATATAAAATTCTAACTGTACATTATGTAGCCTCAATCAAATTGAAAATGTTTTCCTCTTCCTAGCGTTATGTCCGATCTTACAAGAGATCCGGCGTTTATATTTCAATAAGAGCTTCCTTTCGTTTGAGGACTGTCTTGGAGTTTTGAATGGTGAGGGTGGTTGGAAACTTCTTATCCGTTTTTTCTCTGAAGCTGTTGCATATAGAAATTCATTCGTGGACTTCTAATGTAATGTTCAGTCTAATATAATTTTGTTTTAGCTAAATTAAAAGCCCGTTTCCGACGGCTTAATAGCCATGCTTATAAATCTTTAAAATGTAAGTGGGTGTATTTTTGTGAAGAAAAAATAAAGATAACAATAATATAATAACTTTAGCCGTGTGCTTGGGGTCTCGCTGGTAGGTCTACACTACTAAACAATATTTTTTTCGGCATTTGAGAGCACTTCATTATCCAAAATGTGCAGATGGGTTTCCTTGCTCTTATTATTTTTGTATGGATTGGGCTCTAACTGTTTTTATGGTGTTCTATATGGTTCAGCCCTTTGTTTGTCCTTCTTCTCACATAAATTGTGTCATCCGATCCAAATAAATTTATCTTGTTCTCTTTACAAAAAAAAAATCATTTTATTGTGAGAGATTCCCTTTTTTGTAAATCTAACTCTACTCTATGTTCTTAGAACTTACTAATGGTACCTTTCTCGCAATTCGTCCAAGTAATTTTGTATGCTGCAAACTACTGCAGAATGAACGAGAGCTGATATATACTTACTTACTTAAGATGAATAATTCCAGTTTTGTACTCCAAGTCGGGTGAGGATTCGAAGACTTTCCCTACCATAGCATTGGTTTCCATGCGCTCTACATGACTCGCTAAGTCTGCATCGCTCTATAGTCCGTATATCTCGTCGTTCCATCTTCTCTTCCACTCACCTTCTATGCATACGGGAAGAAGAACTTTTCTCTCGAAACGACCGAAGGTGCTTTATTCGCTTTTGTCATAGTCCAGGCTTCTCCATGTATAGAAGGACGGGGATGACGACTTGACTTCATTAACCGTTAAACCTATTTTTGCCGCCTCTGCCTTAATACTCACAAAAGCCTCATTGACATCACACTGAGTTCTTCCGATTATGTCAATATCATCCTCATCTCTGTCAGCTAGTTGTCTATTGCTAGCGTAATTGGACAACTAATTTGAAAGATAGTAACTCCAGTTTTGACGTGGGAGCTCTGTACTATTCTTTGAAGAAGGACTCATCACCTTGTGGCATTGCTCTATACAGCTCGTCCCTGTAATCGATGAAGATATAGTGGGTGTCGATTTGATGTACTTGTTTTTTTGTCGGGGCTGTTGTAATATTGTGAATATTTGATCGACTGTGGACTTTTTTGGTCTAAAACCATACTGATAACGACCTATTAGGTTGTTGACGGTGGGCTATATACGTTCACATACTACGGTTAAGTAGACTGATGCTTCTATAGTTCGGTAGTTTAGAGGTTATTTTTTCAGAATCGGGAAAACAATACTTAGGTTCCAATTATCTTCCGACATTATCTTACAGATAAGTTGGTGCATGCTCCTAACCAAATTATCTTCAGATGCTATGAAGAGCTCGGCATTCAAGCCATCTGTTTTGTTAGACATCAGCTTAAATATGGCTTTTTCGACGACAAAATGAAAAATAATATTTTAAAATTATTACTTTAATAATAATATTTTATCTTTCAAGCTTTTCCAACACCAACTGCGCTAGCGTGTCATATAAAAACTCACAGTAACGAAAAAAAACACGAATGTGAAATTTGCAATAAACTCTTTAAAACAAAAGGAAGCCTCAAAACGCACATTGGTAATGTACACAAAGTCGATTTTAATGATGGAACTCCAAACTCTTCGCCACGCTATTGTTGTCAATTGTGTCCGAGAAATTTCATCTTCGAACGCGATCTCATTAAGCATTTAAAAACGCACGAACATAGGCGCCATGTTTGTGAGGTATGCGGATTGTCCTACCTACAATCTTCCCACCTTAAAAAACATATGGATACTGTGCATCTGAATATTAAACCTCATGTATGTTCTATTTGTGGTCATGCGTTTCCATTTGAATTTAATCTTAAACAACACGAGCTTACACATAAGGGTAAGTTTAATTGGTCTTTTTTAAGTACCTATCTTTTATTTTGTTTTTAATGTTTAAATTCAATTAAAGAAAAGGGGTTTAAGTGTATGATGTGCGATAAGGCCTTTACGTTGCATCCATCATTGGTTTCCCATCAGAGAACTCACACCGGCGAAAAACCATACCAATGCCATATATGTCAAAAGGCATTCACAAATAGAGGAAATCTTAAAAGTAAGACTGTTGAGACTCCTTTGATTTTCTTTGGATAGTATATGCTAGAATTTTCATACTTTTTCAGGTCATGTGGAGAAACATTTAATAGAGCAGAAACAAAATCAGACTTTTACACAAATTGTCTTACCAGTTATCCCTGCTTCAGCAGAAATTCCGCAACCGTCAGAGCTGAATATATTTGATATAAACAGTTCGTGTGATCAAACAGAACAGGAAGATTTTAGCAATCAGCTTATCAATCAATGTGAACTGGAATCATTAAAATAAATATTATTTTCTTAGGTTCAAGATTGCTTATTTATGCTTTAACGAAAAATTAGTATAGGAGTAAGTTTTTCAACCAAATGATTAATAGAAACCAACAAAGAAACTGATTATGATAGATGATTATATCAATATCTATAACTCAGTGCAAAATGCTTTTTGAATTTTTCATTCGATGAACTCAAAATGTTTGGGATATAATCAAATATTTATGATCTCTTCTATCAGATACCGAATGGTCATGTGAAGTTCAAGTTGGTAAGCATCAATCCTAACGAAACCCATCGTCTGACGCCTTGTCGTACAAAATTGCGGATGGCGAGGATTTCAACGAAAAGATTGCTGAAGTCGTTACGAAGCGACATATGCTTAAGGTCATTTTTAAAAAATTCAAGACAGAAGCGTTTGAGTGGGACGTTCTGATGTGTCCTCATTTACGAGACGTGTGGTTTGAGATTGTTAAGAACTCAACTATACACTGCCAATCACTAGGATGAGGCCACATAATTTTCAACCGATTTTCGTTATTTATACCTGCTGGAAATTTCGTACCAATAAAAATTTACTACATTTGAGTAGGTAGATATTTTCTTTAAAAAAAGTAATAAAATTAAGGTGTTAAATAGAAAAAACAGTTGGAATTTCCCTACATTAATTAAAGAGCTACTTAAAAACAGTATGAAAAAGTGCGTCACTTGGATGAGGCCACATGAAAAATCTTATAAAATATCAAAAAAATGAAAGAAATGTTTACAGTTTTTGGTTCTCAAACATTTATTTATTAAGTTTTTCTCAATTAATAATGAGTATGCCCCCCATTTTTCGATATGACCTCTATTAGACGGTTTGGAATGGAATCATAAAGTTTTTTTAAATAGTCAAGTGAAATCTCGTCCCAGGCATCACGGATAGCTTCAATTAAGGAGTCCTTGTCTTCAAATTGTCTACCGTCTTCAAAAACTTTTCGAGATAGCCATGCCCATACGTTTTCGATTATGTTCAAGTCCGGTGAATAGGATGGCCATGGCAAAAGCTCTACGTTTTCTGATAAAATCCAGCTTTTGACAACCCTGGAAGTGTGGATGGGGGCATTGTCTTGTTGGAAAATCCAAGGCAGAGGTCCAAAAATATTTTTCATCTTCGGTAATGAGCGTTCCAACAAGTATTTGTAGCTGTTTCCGTTCATTGTTAGAGAAAGAAACTCCAATTCGATTTTGCCATAGTAGGTGATAGCTCCCCACACCATAACACCTGATGTACGGCTGTGATGTCTTCCCAAAATTAGTTCCTCTTTTCTTAAATCATGGAAATAAAAGTTGTAACCATCGGGGCCGTCAAGGCTAAACTTATTTTCATCCGAAAAGACGATGCGTTTCCATTGACTGCTCCAAGAGACTTGTGTACTTGCTTTAGAACAGGTTTCTTTTTGAGTTTTCTTCTCTGGATAGTACCATCTTTTCTTATTATCCTTCGAACTGTCGAAATACTGGCTGATACTCCGCTTTTGGACCTTATTTTAGTAGTTGATTGAGTAGAATTTGAAGCAATACGTAAAATTAACCGCTTTTCTCGGGATGTTGGTGCTTGGGCTGTGCGTCCTTTTTGGTTTTTTCCATAGTTTTGAGGATCAGCAAGATAGTTGTTTACAACTGTCTTACTTCTGTTCAGCTTCCTTGCTATTTCTCGGCTTGAGAGTCCCATTTCCTTGAAAGCATCGATTTGTCCTCTTTCTGCTACTGTCAACGTCTTTCCGGAACCCATTTGTAGTTGAAATTTAATAAAAATAGTTATTGTAAAACGAAATATTCGCAATGGCCTCATCCTAGTGACTCACTTTTTTATATCCTTTTTAGGTAGCTCATTCATTAATGTAGGGAAATTCCAACGGTCTTTTCTAATTAACCCTATAATTGTATCACTTTGTTTTAAGAAAATATGTACCTACTCTCATGTAGTAAAACAAATTCCAACAGGTATCGGACCGAAAATCGGTTGAAAAATATGTGGCCTCATCCTAGTGATTGGCAGTGTATATTTAAAATATCTATATTCGACGTCGTTACGCTTCGTGAAAACCTGCATTGAAAGTTAGCCTTCGCTGATGCCCCAAAGAAGGCATTTGTTTCAGCGGCTTACTTTCGTTTTGCTTCAAACGACGAGGTTATGGTTGCACAAATTATGTCAAAGGTAAATGTGGCGAATTACAAGCTGCTGTTCTGGGAGTACAATTGGTAGTCACATAGTTTATCTATTGCAATAAGTTCTCTGCGCTCATTTCAACTCGAGTTCGTGAGATCCCTAAATTTACTTCTGTTCGTCAGTGGTTTCAAATAATTTACGCCTTGTGTATCTAAGTTTTTAGAAGGGTGCTTCATTAATTATAACGGAGCGAATGGCTAGCTTTCTGCAAAATTTCAAGTCAAACGTTGTTCATTCGTTAAGCAATTCCTTTTTCGTTACGGTTCAAAAAGTTTTTGTCACGCGGCTTACATTCAGAACAGTGCAGATGGGGATGTTTTACGACCTAAGCTTATTTCAATGCAATGTAATGGGGTTTTCAATGGATAAAATAATTCAATTTATTCTTGACCTAGATCGGACAAAATAAAATTTTGCATTCCACGGGGCAAAAATAAATTGATTTATTTTTGATCTAAGATCAGATCTGCAGATCTGGATTTTTCGGTAGATTTACCCTACCTTGCTCCAATAACAATACAGTTTTTAAAAATGTTTAGCTGGGAATTTAACAGTAATACCATACTCGTTAACAAGTATACAAATTTACACTAATACAATGGCAATCTCGCCGTATCCACTATATACTTCTATAGATTTTATATGCAAACGTCCCGTGACAAAGTTCCTCTGCAGCTAAACTGGTATCAACTTGTTTGAGATACAAAACTTATAGACAAAGATATTAAAGAATCATGTATGAAAGCAAATTTTATAATCGCCGCTGTCAACACTTAATTTCTGAGCTAACAAAACGTTGGTTAGTTAAAATATTTGCCTGTTATCACAAAACCAGCTCTAGGTAGGTTGAGATGGCAGTCACAAGCAGTCCTTGCTGCGCGAGTCAATTAACGCTGGAAACCGCCGTCCGGGTCCAATAAACTCCTTTGACCTATGTAATGAAAGATACAAATATAAAAAGATAATATTATAACGGATTTATATTGAACAAATTAGCGATCCTAGAGCCATTTCGTTGCATTCAGAAAGAAAACCAGGTCTTTGATTTTCATCTCGAAAAGTTCATCGAGATCTTTATGGAATAGCCTTCCAAAGCTTAACATTCTAAAACTGGCCAGGGCAGGACATTTACAGTGAAGGTGAATAAAAGTTTCCCTTTCATGTTGGTCTCCGCAGCTAAGAGCATGCAGCTTATCCCTTATAATACTACACATGCTGCATGCCTAACGTTTAATATCCAGTACATATTGCAGTGTACCTGGCTATTTCGTGCCATTATTCCACCATTATAGAGGATGTTGTGACCGAATTGATAGCCATAACAGGTGCCTGGTTTGGTTTGAATTTGATTTCAATATTCTGCATGCTTCTCTGATTGCTCGAAATACAATGCATAATCAGGTAGCCAAAAAGACTTAGATACATTTAAGGACTCAGAGGGATTCGCGATCCAATTCCACACTCCATCTTTGACCCGTCATTAAAGATAGGGTTATCGAAGTCTTTCGCAAATCCCAATCCTTTCCGCCAGGACAGATGACTTTAAAATCTTTAATGAGGTCCAAGACAGGGGTGCAGTAGTTGGTGTTCGTTGCAAAATATCCGCTGGAATCAGTTTGTTAATGTTGCCATGCTGATGCTGGGGTCTGGAAGGCTGCACGTATGAGGCGCAGAATAACACTTGGGGCATCTGTTGGGCAAGATCCGAGAGTCTCTCTAGTGCCGACACTAGCTATTCTGTGAACCTTCCTTACTTTCTTGATATCGTTTTTCTTGTAAAGCGCAGGACACCACACAATCATATTTTGTGCAATGTGTAATTTTTATAAACCTTGTCAAACAGGAGAATGTCAACTTCTTGTAGTGTAATTTATAAAAAATGACCTTTTTACAAGAATAAAAATAATTATTTTGATAGATCCGAATCAGGGAGTTGGCAATGCTGTTCAATTGGTATACGTCAAACAAAATTTCGTTTGAACCCTAATTTAATAACAAAAAAACACACACATGGCATGGCATCGGCATGTATCTCACAAATTCGTTTCTTCCCGCTCCAAACATTAACTCGGATTTCTTTAAAATCTTTTCCAATTCCAAATTTGATAAGAACACCTAAGTCGAAATTATATTCACATAAAATACCATATTCAACTATGTCCAGCAACGAAAGCATGCCCAAGAAATCAAAAGCCGATCATTTCACAATTGGAACTCACAGTGGTAATTTCCATTGTGACGAAGTCTTGGCATGCTTTATGATTAAACAACTGCCCGTCTATTCAGATGCGAAAATAATCCGAAGCCGTGATGATAAGATTCTAGATGAATGTGATATGGTAATTGATGTTGGAGGAGTATTTAATCATGAGCTTAAGCGTTATGACCACCATCAGAAAGAATTTCAAGAGTCCATAAGCTCATTAAAACCGGAAATTGGTGAAGGTTTTAAAATTAGGTAATTACCTGTAGTAGTGAATAATTTTTCGAATTAAATACATATATCAACATTATTTTACAGATTAAGTTCGGCGGGTCTCATTTACACGTTCTATGGTGAAGATATTATCCAAGCCATTCTAAAAAAGAACGGCAGCGAACAGTTATCGCCTTCAGATTTAAAGGCAGTGTATAAGCAAATTTACAAGAGTCTCATTCAAGAAATTGACGCCATAGATAATGGCGTGCCAATGTTTGATGGAGAACCACTCTACACAATTTCAACAAACCTAAGTGCGCGTATTGGAAACTTGAATCCCTCTTGGGATGAGGTTGACTATGATCTGGACGAAATTTTTAAAATTGCAATGGCAAAAGTTGGTGAGGAGTTTACCCAAATCGTAATGGGCTTTGCAACGTCCTGGATAAAGGCTCGTTCACATGTCAGAACTGCAATAGAAAATGCAAAAAAAGTCCACGAATCTGGAGAGATACTGGAATTCGAACGCTTTTGCCCATGGAAGAATCATTTAGCGGACTTGGAAAAGGAGTACAATATCGAAGGTGTACCTAAATACGTACTCTTCCAAGAAAAACCCGACAGCTGGCGAGTTATGTGTGTACCTCACACTCCATCCAGTTTTGTTTGCAGAAAATTTCTTCGCGAAAATTGGCGTGGTCTGCGTGATGAAGAGCTTTCTAAATTGGCAGGCATTCCGGGATTAATTTTTGTTCACCACACGGGATTTATCGGAGGGGCTACAACAAGGGAGAGTGTATTAAAAATGGCCATACAAAGTTTGGAAAATTGATTTTAACGAAAAAGAAAAAAACACTGAATAATTATTATTTATCCGAAGAAATATTTATTAATAAAAACGATTTTCCACTTATCCCACAAGAATAAACAAACATTGTTGGAATTTTATTTTATTTTAGAAAATAGAAAAATGCAAGACTTTAATAGCCTTCTCCTCTAATCCATTCTAGTTTTCAATGTTTTGATGGTGGTCTTGTCCTTCTCGATTATGTATACAGTTGCACCCCAACCACTTATGGCGTCGCGGTCGAATGCGTTGATCATTGCCTGGGAGATTACCTCAAATAGTTGGTCCGGTTCCAGATCGGGTTTCCATAATGTTTCACACATTCCATACAACTGCTCGCCACAAGTCCCGGCCACAACGAAATCATCTGGTTCGTTAGGACATCCAATTAGATCCATATTGCATATAAATGGCTCCAAAGTCTTTGGGTCTAAACCCGCAATAACTGGTTCAATGAAGTAAGGTCCAAAACGATGTTCATAAAGAAAACTCGACAGCATAGCCGAGAAACGTTTCGGTACCATTTCACGATTCTCACGGAATTCATAGAGATTCTTACGAAACGCCAGACGGTCTTTAACAGTTAAGATATCCGTTTGGAGTCCTACCAAACCAAGATACATACGTGGATTGATTTGGAATACTTTCTCGAAATCAGTTTCTATGGTCTGTGCTTGGACACCAAAACGACGGTCAGTAGCAATTGCTACACAATCTTTACCACGCATAGCGACAACGCAACCTCCATTGTATGCTAGGATGGACATTTTTGTTAGATTTTTAAATAAAATATGGCAAATACAGTATTTAATGAAGCCGTTTAAAAATATTTGCAAAAACTATTTGAGGATGACCAACAAATTGAGACCGTCGGTTTTTTTAGGGTTAGAATTTTGTGTTTCGCATAAAAGATGACAGGCAAATCAGAGAAAACAGACAAAAGACGGGAAATTTAAAGTGCTGCCAATATGTCTTAATTGGGTACTTTTTAACTCAACTTGAATTTGTAAATATAAAGAGTTGAACACAAATCAAATGTCCAATTCAAAGTTTTTGGAGACACTATACAAGTTATTTGGTGGCTTTCAATCACCTGTTGGATAGGTTATTTATACTGGATAGGCGGCTTAACTTTTTATTCCGCAGCACGAATTTCGGCACACGTTTTTTATTTCATATATATGTGCAAATAAATAATGATTATAGCAATTTTAGAGTGAGGTAACATTTGTTTCTATTTTAAATTAATATTCAAAATTCACTTTTTCAAGAAAAAATGGTTGGTTTTGACATTTCTTTCCTGCTTTTTGTTCAGTGTTGCCATACTTGATTTTGTTTTCTTGTTAGAGATTTTTTTGATTGTAGTGCATTACCGCAGTACGAATTAAATTTAGATTTTTTTGTACAGTTAGGTAGGGGTCTCAATAGAACATGTTTTAAATATTAAGGCGAGGAAACAATTTTAAGTCATAGAAAAACATATTTTCTTTTTCGGACTTAACCCTAATTTTTTGTATTGCGTTTTTTGAGCCTAAAACATTTTTTTTAATTGATAGCACGGCTTACTAACAGCTAGGTATGTATGCAACCGCCCTGCTTGGGCTCACTTAAGGATTTGGGTGGGTGCGAGTTTGGGTATATGCAAAGTACTTTTGGCATTTGAGCACTAAAATCAAATAAATCCAAAAACCAGAATGGCAATACTGAACAAAAAACATGGAAGAAATGTCAAAATCAACCCTTTTTGTGTGTTTTGTATGCAAAAAAGTGAACTTTGAAAATTAATTAAAAATAGAAATAAATGTTTCCTCGCTCTAAAATTGCTATAGTTATTATTTATTTGCACATATCTATCAAACAAAAAAAAAAAACGCCAGTCAAAATTCGTGCTGCGGTAATGTAAAGTTGAGCCCAACATATCTAGTTCAAAAAACAAAATACAAAAAAAGTAGGGTTAAGTCCGAAAAAGTAAATATTTTGTATGACTTAAAGGTTTTTCCTCGCCTTAATATTTAAAAAATGTTCTTAAGAGACCCCTACCTAACTTTAAAAAACCAAAAGGAAATTGTTGCAGCGATATTTTCAGAAATATCAGTAGTAGGTTTTAACAATTTGTACGCGTTGTGCGATAGTTAAGCGATCCATTTTCTTAAATGACAGACTTTGAATTGAAAACAAAAATTAGTTTAACAACTAAGTTTTACAGATGTTGAATTCCAGCCCTATGCTTTTGAAACCGCAAAAGAAACTTTTTATATACCCAACCTCGCATCTGCCCTAAATACTGATGAGTGCCCAAGCAAGGGGTACAGCAATTGAAAAAAAATTGTTTAAGGCCAAAAAAGAAACTACAACAAAAATTAGATTTAAATCTGAATGAGAAAACATTTTTCGTGTTACTTAACGGCGTTTCATAGCCTTAATTTTTTTTAACTTGTTCTATTAAGTCCATCACATAGCTGTATATACGAAAAATGTGAAGTATTTTAATGCTGTGGTAATGGAAAGTAATCCTGAGAATTTTTAATTTTTGCAAACAAAAACTGGTTAAGCTTTTACTCCAAATCGTCAATCCAAAATTATCAAATATACATGGTTGAACTAGATCTTCGGATTTCAAAAGAGACTATAATCAAAATCTCAATTGTAAACAAAATTTTAACAACAGAAAGAAAAAAATCAACAACAAAAAGCTACAGTCTGGCAGTGTCGTTTGTTAAAATTCAGCACATTTTGTAACTTTTATATTTCCCATTATTAAATTCCCAATTGCAAACTCCATAGCATTCGCATATATTAAGCAGCTCAAAAATAAAACAAACAAATATCAAATAATAATAAAAACAAATTTTAAGCAATGTGCGGCCGAACATGTTTGTATGTCTCTCGAACTCAAGTCTTTTGATTGTAATAAAAAAATAATCTTTTGATTCTCAGAACACTTGCTCCTGACCAAATCTTACATGCTTGTAAGTACAGAAGGTACAACTCCGATACTGGAGATGGAGAAGATAAGATGGAACATTTAAAGGAACCCGAATGGAGGTCCGAGTTTAACTGCGGCAAGAAATTTCAACCTTCCCACAACATTGCACCGACCGACGTTACACCAGTCATTGTCTCAGGAGAACATTTTCGAAGTGCTGATGAAAGTGATTGTCCAGAAAGAGTTGTTGTTCCTATGATGTGGGGAATGATACCTTTTTGGCATAAGGTAATGGTTGTTATTTTTGTATACTTATGACCTCTTTCTGATTAAGGAACCGCTTTCATAAAAGGGGGACTACCGCAAACACGGGTTAACCACAAACAACTGTCGTCTTGAGCACATGCTGGAATCAAAATTATACCGCGGACCATTTCAAAAAGGACAGCGTTGTGTAATTGTGTGTGAAGGCTTTTACGAGTGGCAGACTACAAAAACCTCGAAACCCTCCACAAGAGAAGCTTATTATCTATACATGCCTCAACTCGATGGGATCAAGATATATGATAGTAGCACTTTTTCCGAAAACAATGTGGACCTCTTGAAATTGGCTGGACTTTTCGATATTTGGGAGGATGATAATGGTGATAAAATGTTCAGCTATGCTGTAATTACATTTGAATCTACAAAAGTGATGTCCTGGTTGCATCATAGAATGCCTGCAATTCTAGAAACAGAAAAGCAAGTAAATGTAAGTTACTTGTAATATTTTTTTCTTTTGCTTAATGTAATAGACTTTTTGATTAATAGGATTGGCTAAATTTTAAGCATGTGTCAGAAAAAGAAGCCTTAGCTGCTTTAAGACCAGCTACTAAACTCGAATGGCACCGAGTTTCTAACTTGGTAAATAACTCTCGCAATAAATCAGAACATTGCAATAAACCAATTGAATTATGTCCAAAAAAACAAATTCCTACTAATAATCTAACAAAATGGCTTGTCCGAAGAAAACGTGAAGAGGATATTGAAGCAGAAAGCGACAAAGAGGAAGATGAGCAGGAAACACCATCAAAACGTCCGAGGATAAAACGAAAAATCAGTGAAGAGGAATCAAGTGGTGAAAAGTAAATCTAAGTTTTTTATATAAGACATTTCCAGGTTTTGAATAAATGTTCTATTGAACGACTTCAGAAGTTTGAAGAATGAAAGATGTGTCTAACTTGTATGATAGTTCATGTTTTTATAGAGATTTTAAGCCTTCCAAATGTTCTAGTAGAAGTCAGTGGGTTATGAGTCTTCATTTGACTCTAAGCCTTATGTACAGGATAGGCGAAGACATAGGTACAAAGAATGAGGAATTTTTGAAAGTAAACTGAAAATATTTAATTTATTTATTTTATTCTCAATTTAAAAAAAATGAAGTTAATGAATTAACGTAATCTCAAGAAACCCAATATGATAGTTTTTTAAATTTAAAAAATACTACCTCAAACATCTAAAATAAAATGAGTTAGATCAAATCGCACCCTGAAAACAAAAGTGGCACTATACCAAACTTTTTCAAAAACAACCATCATTTTTGTTGGTAATCTTAAAATGACATATTTTAAAAAGATAGTAATACTTTGTCAAAGTAATAATATTTTATAATATACTAGCGGCTCGGTACGTGCTTCGCTACGTAAAAGGCATAATATTAAAAAAATGATTATTAAGTTCATTTATTCAAACAAAAAAATATTTTTTAATATTTAAAAGTCCAAATAATATGTTGTTTATATTATATTTATCAGCAAAGAGTAAAAACTAAAAAATAAAAAAAAAAATCGGTACTCTTAATATGGCGGGTCTATATGGGTTAGTCTAAGACATTTGGATAAACAAAATTTTTAGTTTTTCCGTTTTGATCATGAATAAATCAACAGTGAAAGCCAGTGAAAAACATGATTCCTCCAAATTGACACCACAAACGTGAAGTGTTTGCTCTTGGATACTGTAATCTTATTAATTCAAATGGCTTATTAGTCGGAATCATAGGGATACTCGGTATCAAACACACTTCTTTTGATCTACCAGTTAAGATTGTAGCTTCAATAAAATTTGGAAATAACTTTTCACTGCCAATCTGGTGCCATTAGACAGTTTTGGTGGATTAATGTTTCGCAATAATATAATCAGAGAACTAATTTTCAGATTTCTGTAATTCTGAAGAATATTCGGAAAAACACATTCAATCAACTCATCTATAGATTGGGCAATTGTACAAAAATTGTTCGGTAAAGTGAACAATCCGTTGGTACTGTCGATTAGTATTTTGCCATGACCAATTTCTAACAATTGTTTTGATAAGTTATTGGCAGTGGCATAATTATGTACGTGAATACGCATATTAATATTCAGTGTCAATTTTTGTACATATCTCCAGCTGATGACTTCAAACAGGCGTTTATTTCATCAGTAGAAGCTTATCGAAGAATGACAGGCAATGTTTGACGAAAGTCCCCTGACAGAAATATCAGAGTCAGAGCACCACCAAATCAGCTGTTGATTACCGCGTAAATCTTGCATTAATCGATTAAATGCTTCTATTGACTTTTTATTCGCCATTGTGTACTCATCCCATAGAATAATTGACGTTAATCGCAGAAGTTTTGCCAAAGCAGAATTTCAATATATTTCAATATTGCAAGTTGGAGTTTCAATCACCCATACATTCAATGGCAATTTTAATAAAGAGTGTGCTGTACGATCACCTTCTAATATGTAGCAGCAATTCCCGAATTCAATTTTCTGTTCCTATCGAATAGTCGCTAAAATCAATGATACAACGAAAGTTATCATTATATTCGATTGTTCAAATAAACGTTTGTAAATCATTAAAACTGAACTCCTGCTGACGTTGCAATTCGCGATCAAAAAACACCATGTATCTCACGATTTAGTGCGGTCATACCCAATTGTGATAATGCTTTATTTACAATCGTTAGACACATATCTTCAATTTATTATTGCAGCTTCGTTGTACAATACCAAGGTATTCACTACATCGGGATTTCTTTAATTATTAGTACAAATTGTTTGTATTTGGGAGTATGGAAAGATGTTGATTTTATACCTTCTCAAGGTTTTTTTTAGATTTTCTCTACGTACAAACATTCTCTGGACTTCCACGAATAATTCAAGACCACAATTAGCCAAATCGGTAAAGGCATTGTTAAATTATAACATTACAACGAAAAGTGGCATTGATTTTTATATATATAGATTTTCTTAGAGCTATAGAAATTGAAGTAAGTACAGATCTTTAATTGCCATATTCAAAAACTAGGCTTTTTGCTTAGTGACACTTTTGTTTTCAACGTGCGAAATGTATAGTAACTTTGTCTCAATGGGCAGGTTCAGACGACCTAAGCGGCCTGAAAGTGAGGAAAGTATCAAGCATCTGATTGGCCAGCTGCCAAAAAATTCCCTTCCAATTTATAGTAAAGTAATTCAAGTAAAATCTTCCTTGCCATCAAGCCAAGTCTACTTATGTCAAAATGACAGTTGATCATGTTTTTTCATTCAACTGAAAGCTGAACTTAATTACTCAATGATTAATTTATTTCCTGTATACTGTAATTAATGGATTATAGGTTTCCAAATGATTTAGGAAAGTAATTTTATTTAAAAAGATGTTTTCTCAGTCACAGTTAAAAAAATTATTTTATACTACATTTAAAAAAAATGATTGCTTGTTATTCAACAGCCTCTGTCAATCGTAAGTTTAATATTTTCAGCTTTTACATTTTATCTTTACAGACTTATACACAGTATTATGTACATTATGTTTCCAAGAATTTGTCTGTAAGGTTTTTGTAACGCATAATCTGTATTGTTTGCTTCAAGTTGCAATTCTTTTTCTATAGGTATTTTGACAGCATTGTAGTCCATGGTTATTTATTATTTTGCAATCTCTAAATAAATTTAATTAAATGTTAACAAATAAGCACACAAAACAAATTTAATTCGATATTTTGGTGGACTGTTTATGCTCACATCACAATTTTTTAAAAATGTCATTTTTAAAACCCTCGACGTCAAACAACTTGTGGCAAAGGTTTGATTCCCATTTGAATGCCGAAGGCCCCCTTGCCCTAAAAATTGTAAGGTGACATCCAGTTTTAAGATGACTAAAACGGCAGTTGACCTTAAAGGAGCAGAGAATTTACCTTGCATTGCATTTAAGACATACATTCGAAAAGTGACAGTTCTGTATAAAACTGAAATAACAAACAATAATAATTTTGAATTTTTTCAACAATAAAAGGTAATCCTTTATCACACATTTCCATAATATTTGATTTGACTCGTATGATTTTTCTTTCAATTCGCTCTTCATTGCTTTTGGTATCCACCAAATGAATCCATTTTTGTTGTGATAATAACAATGTTTGTATTAATTATTTCTTTAAAAATTCAAATTTATCTTGGCTGCAAAGTTTGTTTTGTTATAAATTCACGATTTGACAGATCTCATAAAAAATAATTAGATACTCGAAAAAAAACTTATCCCAAAAAAAGTATTTCGTAGCATTTGTTTCCATTTCGAATATCTTACAGAGTCCGAAATCAAATTCGAAACGAAAATCAATTTCGAATAGAATTGACTTTCGAAACGAAATACAGAGTAGGGTCCTGGTCTGAAATTCGTTAATTTTGTTCAATCTTGATTTACATCATTCCAGATAAATGTTCAATTCTATCAACTTTTAAATATAAAAACCGGAGTAGAGGGGAGGTCACACACTTTACCTAAAGATGAGTTTAAAAGCACCGCTGAAAAATGTTTTTTTTATGTTCTCTTAAGGGGGTTCATAAAGTTTAAATAACATATGTGAATCTTAGCCGTACAATTACACATTTGAAGGGCTAAAGTGACAAATTCCCTGTTGTCTAGCAAGATATGATCTAACTATTTATTTTGGACGACTCCCTACATATGAAAGCTCTCCAAGATTCCAACAAGTTTCGAAATATGCCATATTAAAGAGTTAAAATATAATAGTTAAGAAGGTTGTTAGTGCATTTCACGCAGTAATATTAGAAATTGTGTTGGTAGTTCCATAAATTAGGTTGGTATGAAACATTTTCTGGCTTCTTTTTGAGGTATTTTATTGCGAAATGTTGTTTAACATATTTTTCATTTTTTACCAACATTTAGCTTAACTTTTTTCACACATTTCTTTGTCCATAATGGTTTTTAATTGCATCAATTAAAGCTTTCTCTAAGATTTACAAAAGAAAAAGTCTTTTTTTCTAATAATAGATGCTTGAGATAATGAAAAAAAAGTTTAACAAAATCATCATATTTTACCCAGTTTTCTTTGTATGTATTAAAATCAATTTAAATTGATCAAAATAAATTTTATTTTCACAAATAAGAATTGAAGGACTAAACTTCAACTTAAAAATCGTTAACAGTCGATGTTGCAAAAATTTAAATGTTAAACGAAAACGTAAAAGTATAAGTGTGGACGATTTTCAGGTTTTCGTCGAGCTTGATAACATTGCAAAATATCTTCGGACAACCAAAAACATATGGTTTTAAAAAAAAAGGTGGCTTTTAACAGTGCTTTTCTTTAAATCATACTTAAAATTGTTTTTAAAGTAAAAAGGCATTCAAATTAAGTATAAAGCATCTTATTAATTTATAAAAATTCTATCAAAATCTACAGACTTCGAAGCGTAGATATATGAAAGTCCATCAGTGTTTGCGTTTCAGCCATAATCCGTAAAAGTACTTCTAAGCGCACAACTTACCACCTGCCCTAATCATTCCAATGCGTTGCCACCTTTAATGGTGAAAAATTACCCTTATTTTATCAGCGAATACGAATTTTTCCCAACCAATTCACCATCTCCATATTTCATATGCGAAATGTCTTTGCTGAATACAAAATACAAGTGAAAAGTACAAATTCGAATTCACCTTAATTCACCAACCAGTGTCCGTGTGTCACACAGCACTTGAAAAAAAAAACTAAAATTATTTTCTTTTCCAATTTTCTTCATCAATTGCAGTTTTTCAACAAAAAAAATAATTAAAGTAATAATCCTTAAAAAATAAAAAAACTATTGATTTATCTCTGAATACTCGCGATACATTAATAATATGCAAAAATAAGTTAATCTTTCAATTTTTCCTACAACGAAGGTTCGTTTTGTTCGTTCGACTTCGCATCGACAATCGACATCCATTACGCTTTACGATGCGACGGGGCTTCGGCTGCGAGTTTCAGTTTATGACGAAAGTTTAATTGAAAAGAAAAAAAAGATATTTTTAGTTCGATTGTTTTCTTTTTGCTTTTGCACAATACACAAAAAGCTTACACCCAAAATCAAAAATTTCGGACGGAATTTTTGTGTTCTTGTTCTCATTTTTCATTTCGCAAATGTCAATTGGAAAATTTCCTTATTTTTAATGGCGCTGAATACAATTTAACAAAAAAAAAACCAAGTGAAATGTGCTGAATGATTATATTTTTTCCAATCTGAAAAATTTACCACGACCTTTATCCCTGGTTTTGGTTTTTCTGGTGCAAAAAGAAATTCTCATTTTCTTTCTACCGAATTCATTAAAAACAATACTGTTGAAATTATTACATAAAGGGAAAAGAATGGTAAATTAATTTCATAGAAGTTTCTCAAAATTTATTTCGAAAAATTGTTCTTTTTTTCGAACACAAAGAAAATGCATTTTCGAATATCAGCCGTGTGAAAATTACCCCCCTATTTCTCTATGACAAGTGAATTATACACAAAATCGAACAAACACTGTGCCGAAATATAAATCTATACTGAATATAAAATATATTTACGCAGAAAATATAAAATAAAAAAAAAAAAAACAAAATAAAATTTTCTTTCAAAATTTCTTGCTTAGCTGAAAAAGGTGAATAGTGCGGAAAATGAGATGATATCTTCTCTTTTTTATTTGCAGTTCTTTTCTTTCCAATGTGCTAGTGCTTGAATGTCAGGCCGCAACGTCGCCGTCGTCCGTCGCTTCAGCCCCAAATTGTAAAAAAGAAAAAAACCAAAAACATTCGAGTTGAAGATCAAAATCAAAAATCAAGAAGGATAATACACAAAAAATACGACGACACACGTTCAATTCAACATTAACAGATTATACGATTTTCCCAAAAAACAACAAAATTAAAATTGGGAGAGAGAACTTGTGTGTTCAAGACCCGACCACGACCACGACCCTCTTCATCAAGGAACAGACAAAACGAGAAGCAATCGAGAAAATATAGCAGCAGAAGCGTAAAGGAGGAGCGGAGCAGTAGCAGAGCAGATTGTTGGTGGTGTGGCGGAGGTGGTTTGCAATTCCCAACAACAACGAAGACGACTAGAATAGAGGAGGAGGTGATACTACTACCGTTTCTCGGTTTCTCGGGGTAAAAAGTGCAGTTCTGTTTTGTGTTGAACAATGAGTCGACATGAAGGTAAAATATTTAACCCACAACTATTTACAAATTGTACCGAATTCAAACTGCTTGTGTTTGTATTTTTTCTTTTTATTATTTTTTTTTTTTATTTATAGAAAACAAAAATATTTTTGATATTTTTTGTGTCTCAAAGCTTATATATTTTATTTACATCTATCTTTATCGAGATAACACATAGCTATAGTAAAATTAATTGTCTTTTGTTTTGTTTTTTTTTTTGTCTTTTGTGTTTTTCACAGGAGTTAGCTGTGATTCGTGTCTCAAAAGCAATTTCAATGGCAGACGTTATAAGTGTCTCATTTGCTATGACTATGATCTTTGTGCTGATTGTTATGAAGAGGGTGTCACCAGTACCAGACATTCAGTGGATCATCCAATGCAATGCATCCTAACACGATCCGATATTGAGTTATTTTTCGGTGGAGAAATGCTCAATTCAGAACAGCCACAAAGTTTCACCTGCCCCTATTGTAAAAAAATGGGTTTCAGCGATTCGACACTGTTGGAACACGTAAGTTCAGAGCATACAGAGACGAGTTTAGAAGTTGTTTGTCCAGTGTGCGCGGGTTTGCCAGGGGGTGACCCAAATCTAGTCACAGATGATTTTGCTGGTCATTTGACATTGGAGCATAGAACCGGACCGCGAGAGCTGTTATCGTTTTTAATATCCTTTTTTAAACTTTATTTTTTATATTTTTGATAGGTATAGGTATTATTTGTAAGGTGAATATTTATGATGTCTTTGTGTTTAGTGTTGATGATTTCTATTTTACTTTTGATGGTTGAAAAATTAGTAATTTAAAAAAAAAATCGTGCTTGGTGTTGATGAAAACGAGTATCCCAAAGAAGTATTGAATAAGGGATTAGAATGTAGGTAAATAACTAATAAGCTTCATTTTTAGTCTGAGGATACAAATTTATTGATATTCACGGTGTTAAAATGTCGAAAATTTTTCAATAAATTTTATCTAAGAAATAGACCAATAGCGGGCAACAAATTTTGGGAGTGATAACCAAAATTCCTTGATCGATATAGTTATATTAAATTCAACGTCTGGGAGTGTTTTTTTTCAGCCGTTTAAAAATGGGCATTTGTCCGTTTTAAAAAAAACCCCTGACTACAAAAAAGTGTGTCCAAGAAGTTTTACTTTCATCCTTCTGCTTCTGCCGGACACATTTTAAGCTTTTTAAATGCATTTTTCAACTTACTTTTTTCCTCTGATATTAAACCATAGGAAAGGTATAGCAAAATATCAGAAAATTCCCCTGATTACAAAAATGTGTGCCCAGACGCATCATACGCTTTTTTAAATGCATTTTTCAACTTAAAACCATAATAACTTCTTTCCTATATCAAAACACTTCTCCTTATTAGAATGAGCATCTTAAACGATCATAAGAAATGCGTCTTTAATTTAAACGAAGCAAATAAATGCAAATATCTCATTACATCATCAAATTGTTAAAAAATCAAACAATTTATTTGAAAATTGATTGTATAAAAAAAAATCATTAATCATCAGATCCATCACACTGAAAGTAAAGATTTGACCACTATCAATGTGTTCACCTTTGGTGTCTTCATTTTAGTTTACATAGAAATGTTCAATAGTTTTTGGGGCCGCAATTTCATTAAACCATTTCAATGTTATAATCGATCCATCTAAATATCCACATTGAGGAACGGAAGTGGATATTTAAAAAATGTCTTCATATTAATGGTGGATGAACTCTGTGATGCTATTGAAAATATCATTCCTATAAAATGTCTAACCTTTTTAGTTTAAATCACATGCAACAGCCTTTGACTTTAACATTAACATTAATAATTTTTTTTCAAATCTCTTGCGATCGACTTTGCACTGATTTAAACAATTTCAAATGGACTGGGATGCACATTTACCAGTGCAGATGTCTATCACTCTGCTGATGTGTTGTATCCGAAAAAGGATTACTGATATTTTCTTTTTCTGTGGTCAATTTCATCAAGTCTCCAGACATTTTTTTAATCTCTCCACTTTTTAAATCTCGTACTTTTTTGTAAAGCCTAGTACGCTGCTGATGCGAAACGAAATTTTTCGGTGGTCTCCAAGTGTAGAGCGAAATTAAAACGAAAACCACAACGGAAAAATATTTGTGTATATATTATATATACATATATATATTAAAATGAAAATCACCGAAAGTCACGAGTAAACAATTTTCAATTTTGATTTGTAAACAATTTTTTCCAATAAATAAATTAAACGTCAAAATTTCGCAAGCAATTAATATACCGGGCAATTAAATTGAGAACGAAAAGAGTGGAGAATTGTACTAAAAAATCTAGTACAGCTATCCACTAAAATGACACATTTCGTTGTTCAGCAGCGTACTGAAAAACGAAAAGCACAGCGAAATTTTTCGTTTATGATTTCGTCATGTCATTTTTGTATGGGAAATTTCGTTTCGCATCAGCAGCGTACTAGGCTTAATCAGGGAAAGATTTTTGATATTTTAATGTATGGTATTTCTGATATTTTAACATGTGGTTTTCATCTGGACCTTAAAATCGGAAAAATAACAATTTTCGAACGTTTACCCTGCTTGTACCTCGACTGAAATAAAACCTGCCAGACGGTTACATTTCATTCACATGAATGAATTTTGGTTATCACTCCACTCTCAAATTTTCTTAGACTATTTTTTTTTTATAAACACGCATTTAACTAAGTTCATACTTTGTAACCCCATTTAAAAAGCTTTTATGGTACAATTTGTTCACATATGTGGAAATTCAAGAATCGGCTCTAGGACTGGCTTAAACTAACAAACAATGACGATTTCTCTTAAACTTAATATTAAAGTCTTAAACTGAATTTGAAAGATAACAAATGTTCAAAATCATAATAGCTGAAATATTCAAGGAATAAAAGTACTCCATTTTAAAGAAGATAACATCTTGTTGAAAAGAGTATATTTTCTTCAATCTTTTTCAATTGTTTAAAAATCGGCGATGATGAACGATTTGAAGCACATTGGAAATTCAATGCGTATTACATGCTCTTTGATCTGTTCTCAAAGTCTTTCCATTCTCACATTTGTATTGAATTAAGAACCAGTGTAGATCCAAATTGATAATATTTGTCGTTTTTTTTCATTTATTATTCAAAAACCATTTTTGTATGGGCGGTTGTCCGTTTCAATGATGAATCGTAGCTTATTAGGACGGCATTTTGAAACACATTCACGTCTACTATGGCGCTTGACTCGACTAGCTGTATCTTAAGAGATTTTATAAGTAAAAGTATAAATACACTTGTTTGTCTTTTCCAGATTTTATATCCTCTATGCTTGTACTAATAACTAATTACTTTCCCCCCTACCTCAGCAGTACCCTATAACTACAGTTTTAAGATTTGGTAAAAAGTTTCTTAAAAATCTATTTATACATTTATGCATTACAGGGTTAATTTGCTTTAGGGTTTATTTAATACATCTGGCTATTCAAGAAAATTTTGGTAAGATGCTGTGAGAGGTGGTTCGTCTTATCCTTACATATAAGTGATAAAACACGAAAACACAGGAATCATTGCTTCTTTTACGATAATATTGCCATTATTCTATTCTCCGAAAGTATTAAATTATACTACACTTATGCCTATTGGATTGGGTTCCAAAATGCCTATTGTCCTTTCATGTTTTAATCCAGTCCAACATTGCTTTTAAAATCTAACTTTGTGAATTTAACTATTGTATTTACACAAAATTACTTTAAGCTTAGGATGTTGGACAAAAGATATTGATGCTTACCTTATCGACGAAACTCACAAGCATCAAATTAAGCGTTTGCCTCACGACTTTTCGAACAGATGATTTTATATAACAACTGAAAAGCTATTAAGAGTTTTTATAAATCTTCTGAAAAATTTCTAAGTTTAAAAAATGTACCTTGTTTAAGTTGTTTGGTATATTTTTCTAGTTCTGTAAGGAAAAAAGAACAAATATTATCGTTTGTGCGAACGATTTTCTTCATACAAATCGAAAAACAAAGAAATTAGTTCATGTGATTGGTCGTTTTTCAAGGGAGGCTATGGTGGGTGCATCATAGTTCTTACAAACAAGGTACATAAATACTAGAAGAAATTAAAGGTTATTTTAAAGAGTACTAAGCAGGTGCAAGGAACGAAATATTTTAAAGGTGAGCGGCCTTAAGAACTGAACGATCCTCCCAGAGTATATGAAATTCTCCAATTTTCATATTTTGTGTCGTAATTTATTTCAATATTTATTATTCACCCTCGACTTTTTTCTTTATACCTAACGAAGTAACTAAGTCAGTTCAGGCCAACTCAGAAGCTTTTTGTTTTAATAATTGTTTTTGTCATTACTTGGGCGGTAGAAAGTTATAACATACTAAAAATGTATTTTGCCTCCATTTTTTTTTCTATCGAGTCATGAATTTATTTTCCTTAACCAAAACAATACGATGAGCCATCAGCAATTCGTCACGGTGGTGGGGTACGTCGAATTCCAGGACGTACATTAGGCGGACCGCGATCTCGTAGGTCAAATATGCTAGTTAATTCTTCAAGTGGCCTATCAGCTTTATCACCATCTGGTCGTGATTCGGTTGATCCGATTGCTGAGCTATTGTCACAACTATCAGGTGTCCGTCGTGGTGGTGGAAGTGGTTCACAGTCATCTCAATTACAACAGCTCCAGATGCAAATCCAACTAGAACGACAGCAGGTAATTGTAAGAGCAAGCATAAATCAATTAAATTTGAATGGAATTTTGCTATAGTGTTTGCTTAATGTTTAGGCTTCTCGGCAACAATTAGAAAGATTACCAAGGCGTCAAGCACACCCAATGGTGTCTTCATCCAGTTCAAATGCAACAATGCAAGAAATTGGCAATGGTAGTTCAGGTACTCCAAGCAGCAGCGGCGGCGGTGGCGCCGGTACAGGTGGATGCCGTGCCACCGAATGGACTGTTAATAACACAACCACATCATCGATTCAACAATCACAGTCAAATGTGGGTGGCACAAGTGGCAGCGGTGGTTCTGCGCTCAATACCAGAGAAGTACCATTGAATACATCTGTGTTGACAGTTAACGATTTCGGTTTGTCGTCATGTCAATTTCTACAGCCAGCTGTTAATGGCAGTGGTGCAGGCAACACAAACACATCTGATGGTGGTGGTCAATCTTCTCAGTTCTTGCTTTCCAAATTTATGACTCCTACATTGAGTGAGGATGAACTAGCACGGCTTGAAAAGGATCGTGCTGATCGGTAAGAACACTAATCTAGCGTATTACTTTTCAAATATTACAATTTAAAATATCTTTCTAGATCTCTTTACGTTCAGGCTATGCTTCTTTCCACTCTGGCCAGTTTTAAACATGATTCAGATTGGAATAGCATTAGTAAACACAAAAATGCCAAATCGCAATCAGAGAGACCCCACAGCAGTGACAGCGATGGCATTACAACTGTACATAGTAACGCAGCCATTGCAAGTAATGAAACAACCAGTGATGAACAAACTGTCATGAACAACAACACAATGAACCGTGACCAACAGCAGCAGACATGTCCAGAGGACTTTGTCGAAGAATACTCACTCCAGCATCAGACGTCATACAATTCAAACAACGCCGTTTCTAAAAAGAAACCAACGTCGTCTGGAGGCAAAGGTGGCACCCAAGGCCTCGCCACTGCCTCAACAATGGTCCTCGAAAGACGTGGCCGTCCACCACCACCACCCGTAGCCGTGGGTGGTGGTGCTGGTGGCGGCACCCAACCGCAACAGGGTCCCAATCAGCAAAAGCCAACGCGAGAAATGAAAACAACAAGCTCTTCAATGTCTGCTTCAAATGAAATTCCAGATTCTAGGTAGTGCTGCTTTCATTTAATATTATTATTATTATTATTGAAACTTCTTATACTATTATTAAAAAGATATACATTTTGAAAAAAAAAGAAAGAAAAATCGCAAAAAAAACTACAAATTAACTAAATGATAACTAATATGTGAAAAAAAGAAAAATATTAAATTTAAAAAAAAAATAGTTTTTTTGTTTCCCAGTTTACGCCCTTAAAATGAAGAACAAATCAATTCCCCCTAAAACTAACGTGATCCCTCACGACCACTTTGATTTTCATTTCACACAAAAAACAAAACCTTAGGTATGCAAATATGAAATTAAAATGTTCTACTTTATAAGTTTTAATAATTATTATAAATTGTTGAAGGAAAACTGATTTCCGTTGTTTGTTTTAAATATTTTTATTTGTTTTCTTCTGTTTTTGTGATCTCTCCTAAGTTTGTACGAATATCTTCAGTTTTGAATGGTTTTCTATTTCTATTCAAACATACAAATTGAGAACTAGATTTATGGTAAACTGAAATCATTTGAAATCGTTCTGTTACATCGTTCTATCCCTAACTCAAAAAGTGAATAATACAAAAAAGAAAGATATTAACAAAATAAAACTAAAAAATAAAATCAAGCAACAAACAGAAAATAATGAAAACAAATTTAAAAAATTGTATTTATGAGTTAATATTTTATTATTACAAATAAGTGTAAGAATATGTATTTATATATTATAACGAAGCAACTAAGAAGCGAATAAAATGGATGAACCTTGCAAAAAAAAGAAAAAATAATATAGAATGTTGATATGTATTTTTAGACATCTTTCATGTTTTGTAGGCAAATTAAAATGTTTGTCGTCTTACTTCTCGATTTCTATTCTCCATGTTCAGTTTTCATATCAGGCTTTTGTTTCTTCAGTCTTCAGTTATTACACAAAAGCGAAGCGAAATTCATCAATGGTGTTCACCCTTGAAAAGTTCAAATTAAAACCATTTTTTTTTTCAAATTTCACAAATGTATGTCAATTTCAAGCCAGTTTGCCTTGATCTGTTGCATTGAACCTTTGGAATCTATTGTTTCTGACAACAATTGTGGTTTTTTGATGAACATTTCGTTTCGCTTAGAAGTATAGACAAGGCTTTAATTATAATTCTGTATGAATATTTCTTCGTTGAAATATTTTTTTTTTTTTAAGTAAACAAAAGAAAAAATAATTTAAAAAATATTAATGTGATTTAACAAATTTTCTGCAAATGAACGTGAAAAAGTGAAAACAAATTATAAATAAAACATTATTAAATATAAAAGCTTATTTGTGTTTAATTCAGGTGCCAGCTGTGAGTTAATTCGGGTGGCGGTAGGATTCTTTGTAAACTAGGGCCTCACTCAACACACTTCTCCATCTAGATTGGCCCCTAGTTAGATGTCTCCAGTTGCGCACTCAAGTTGGGTGAGGTCACTTTCCACTGACCAGCGGTCTTTATCTACTGCTCTGTAATGGTTAAGTCTATGTCGCTGTTAAACAGCTTTTCGTTCCATCTTTTCCTCCACTCACCTATGCATACGGGATCGTAGATCAAGCGAATAAGTTTTCATCCGCTTTGTCATAGTCCATGCTTCTAGACCGTATAACAGTATGAGGATGATAAGGGTCTTATATAGTGATATTTTGGTCGCTCGAGAGAGGGCTACTCTACTCAATTCTTTCGTTGCCCAAAGAAACAGCGGTTATCAAGAATCCTTAACTACTCAAAGCTACATCTGTCGATGGTGACATTTTGACCGAGACGTCGCGTTGGCGTGGGAGGTGCTTTCTTGATGACAGCATGTACTTTGTTTTACCCTAATTAACCGTTAAACCCATTTTTTCGCCTCTACCTTAATACTCTCAAACGCCCCAGTGAAATCACGCTGAGTTCTTCCGATTATGTCAATGTCATCAGCATAAGCCAGTAATAAGACAGAATTTGAAAAAAGTGCCTCTAGTGTTGACGTGGAAGCTCTGCACTATCATTTCAAGTGTTAAATAAATCCCATCACCCTCTCTAAGCCCTTTTAACATCGAAAGGTTTTGTAAGTTGTTTCAAAACTTTATGCAGCAGCACGAATTCTCCATGGCCATCCTGCGCAAACGGACAAGCTTGGCAAAGATGCCAAAAATAGACATGGCTCTATACAGCTCGTCTCTGTACTTGCTCATATGCGGCCTTGAAATCGATGAATGGATGATGAGTATCCAATTGATATTCTTGGGTTTTTTTTCTAGGATCTGCCTAAATGTGTATATTTATTCGACTGTGGACCAATACTGTTCTAAAACCACACTAATAAGAACCTATTAGGTTGTTGACGATGGGCTTTAGACGGTCACATATTACAGCAGCAAAGGTTTTGTAAGAGATTTTAAGGATACTGATTTTTGTATAGTTGTTGCAGCTAAGAGGGTCTCCTTTTTTCAGTATCGGGAAAACAATACTTAGGCTTCAATGTATTATTTATATTTATTTTTTTCTTTCTTTATATTTTTGTACCCCACAATGCAGCTGACTATTTCTTTAGAGCATAAACTGTTAAAATAAAGGTAAGAGGGTTGAGACAAAAAACTTTGCTACGATGTTCAAGCGATCCTATCTCTACATTCAATACTGTAATGGCAAATCTAACATCCTATATGATGACCAAAAATTGAGTTAAACCTGAAAAATAATCGATAGTTTTTAGAAATTCGTTAATCGTAAGAAGAACATGTGGGTACCCTAACTTAATGACTGATTCAACTTGACGAATGTTTTACTCCTGGTCCAGACGGTGTACCATCATCCATTTTAAAGAAATGTGCTGCGTATTTAACACACCCGTTATGTGTTCTTTTCAACACGTCTTTAAGTAACTTGCTGTTTCCTTTTATCTGGAAGAGCTCCTTCTTAATACCAGTACATAAAACAGGTCCTAAAAACAAAATAATGATCAACCGACCTATTGCTAAACTATCTATGATACCTAAACTATTTGATTCAATCGTATGTAGAGTTCTTTCTTTTCACTGTAGTTCAATTATCTGTGAAAACCAGCATGGTTTTGTTAAAAAGCTTTCAACTGTTACTAATCTGTTTCACTTTACGTCCTTTTGTTTAGATGCTTTTGAAAAACGTAAACAAGTAGATTGTATCTTTACTGATTTCAGCAAGGCATTTGACAAATTGTGTCATAAAACATTACTTCTAAAACTATGTAAGCAAGATTTTAACAACTGTTTCATAAACTGGATCTCCTCATATTTGCAAGATAGACGTTATAGTGTTAAATTTCGTAATGAGTGTTCAAGTTCATTTGTTGTGAATTCTGGTGTCCTCCAGGGTAGTCACCTTGGTCCTATTCTATTTGTTTTATTTATAAATGACTTGGTTTCGACCATACAAAATTCGTCTGTCCTAATACATATATGATGATGACATCAACATTTAAAAAAAATTAAATACATCTGACTGTTTTTAGCTTACAAGAAGACTTAATATTATTCAGCAAATGGTGCAATAATAATCGTCTTGTTTTAAATGTTGACAAATGTAAAACCATGAGTTTTCACGCAAAAAAGTTCCAATCTGTTTTAGTTACATGTTTGATTCTTGTCCTTTAAGTAGAGTTTATTTATTTTTTTACTTGGGTGTTGTCTTAGTTATTAAACTAACATTTAATGAACATATTAACTTCATAGTTAAAAAAGCAAATAGAGTTCTGGGTTTTATTAAGTTATGTTATGTTATGTTTTGTGAGACCAGTCCTTATGCTTGTACAGTATGGTTACCTTACTAGGCCGTACACGTCACAAGACTCGAAGCCATTCAGAAAACATTTTTGCATTTTTGTCTACGATCCCTTCTTTGGTTTCATGATATTCAAACATTACCGCCTTATTCACAAAGACTTTCTCTCATACATCTTATTTCTTTGACAAATCATAGGATGTATGTACTTGCAGTTTTGTTTTATTGTTGGAAAAATAAACGGACTAATTTCATCACCATCAGTTCTTGGTAGTTTAAACTTTAGTTTTAGTCGTAAATTGCAAATTAATATTTTTCAACAGTCTAGTTAAAGATTTTAAATTGTAAGTATACATATATTATATTAATAAGAATTGTTAACGTTAGTATCTGACGAATTATAAATCGATACATTTGTAGTGCATTTGGGACATTGCAGTATTTTTTGCGGTAATTTTTGGTCATGTAAAAATTTGGTCCGTCGAATATGGGCGTTGCCGGCCTTCATCAATTTGAGAGTTTTGACTAGATACATTTGCTAATATAACACAACCGTCAGATGTGTCTAGACGAGATAGAACAATAAAAGTGTACTTATCAGGGTCAAGTGAGCTCGTTGACCACATGGGGTAGATGGTTCAACTCAGCGAAGATCTCAGCACACACTCCTTTGCGTGTTGTCTGGCCCGAATGTTGAAGCTTTGAAGAAAGAACATGCCGTAACAACGTTTTTAGTGCGAATTCAAATGCAAATTCAGAACTTTACTTCGCAAACCTCTACTTTAAGTTCGTACTACAAAGAGAACCAAAATAATTATTTTGTACAAAACACTCCTCAGGCAAGTCAGAAGTCCATCACGATTTGAAATTTTGTATTGTAAAGAAATATTACTTATTTCTTTTCCAAATTGACAAGGAACCCTTTTACAGGAAGCATAAAATGAAGTTGTGCAGATAATACATAAATCATAGAGAAATAAAGTTCAGCTTTCAGTCGAATGAAAAAACATGATCAACTGTCATTTTGATGATAAAAGAAAGTTGACTAAAAGTAGTGAGATTTTTCTAGACTTACTTTCCAGTCAAATTTCCGTTAAAGTTGCCTTAATTGGAAGGTAATTTTTTGGCAGCTGGCCAATCAGATACTAGAAACTAGCCTAACTTTGCTTAATGATTGGTCACATTCACAAAGCTAGTGGCTACGTAGTCAATAGGCAGCAAGGGCGGATCCAGACTTTTCATCAGGTGTGGGGGGGGGGGGGTCACACACTTAGATAAGTTTTTAAGCTTTGCTTAAAAATGTTCTTTAATGTTTTGTAAAGGAGTCCAACAACTTAACCTTTACACATTTCAATTGCTAAAATGATAACTTTAGTAATCAAATTATTTTATAACACTGTTGTCCAGCAAAGTATAGTCTAACCATTTAATTTGTATGACTCCCTACATATGAAAACATTCCCAGATTGCAAAAGTTTTCTAAATATGCCATATTTAAATGCCAAAACACAATAGTTAAGAGGGTTTCGCTGCATTTCACGCAGAAATTTAAGAAATTCTTTTGAAACATATGTAGCTTTTTTCCAAAAATAAAATACAAGTTTTATGTATCCATTTCTATTTCTGCTAAGAACGCTAAAAAATTAAAAGATCCAGAAAATGAGAGAGCATTTGATATGATGAAATGTCGGGCTTTTTTGAAGAAGTTTTTTCGAACTCAATTTTCGGGAGTCTATTATTACTACCGCTATGAGGCTGCTTACTCGTATTTTGATCTTAAAGGAGTCAACTTAAAAAAAAATGTTTGGTTCTTGAATTTGACTATTTAAGTGCTTTTGAGTACATAATTGCTCTAAAGATTAAATACAAAAAATTAAGGTAAAGAAATAAGTTGAGAAGAAACGTTTGTGTGGCACTCACAAATTACACGTTTCAGAATTTCTTTTCACTTCAAATCTCTTGTATATCAATAGATATGAATATGACCCGTTTATTATGTTTTTCAATTAGCCCTTAGTTTAACAAAAGTGTCACTCTTGCTGTTTTTGGGACATTTATATTATTGAAATTCGTGTTTAAATATTAGTTCTAGAGTATCCAAAGCAAATTCACTTCAAAAGTACATTTATTTAATTTTTTAAAATCTTTTAAGATCTTTTTTTGTTCAACAGAAAATAAATTCTGAAATAAATAAAATGCACGACTGGGTCGCTAGAACATGCTAATTTCTTACAAAAAGTCTGTTTAAAAATATTTACTATATCATTTTAAATTTTTCTTAAAAATATTTTTGGTAAGCACTAAATACATGTACATTTTACATTTAAATTTCGTCAAACAAAATTAATATTTTTAAAAATAAAAAAAATACATTTTTGATCATAAAAAAATCATGAACAATTTAAATATTTGATCATCAAAAAGAGCTTGCACAGAAAGAAAAGATTATTGAAGTCGGTCTATTAGTTCTTGGAAAAATTTAAAAACATAACAAAGGTTCTTGAGGGGTACTCTTCTGGAGCAATACCAAAATATGTTTTTCTTGTAGAAACAAGCCAAATTAAGAATACAAAATTTAGAAAAAGTTTTAACCAACAAAATTGTATGGGGACTGATGTTATTTTTCGTATTAATAAAATGAGAAAAAACGCCTCACGCTAATCGGCTAAAATTAATAATTAATTAATAATTTCAATCAACACAATTGTTTGGACTGTAGGAGCCAGGAAAGACAGACAGACGGACGGAATGGGGGTATACCCACTTTTTTCGACTTCTATACCGTCGTAATGTCATATTTGATCAAAAGCTTTAGTTCAAATTGTTTACTATTGCAAAACATACCATATAGTTCCTATGTGTCGCAATTAAAATCACTTCAATGTTCACTATTTATGTGTGTCCAACAAATTTAATAATAAAATTGAAGGCTAGTTTAAGGAATTTAAAGGCAACTTAATATAAAATTGATGATTTCTTATTCAAGGTTTCTTCTTAAGAACCTAAATATTTGCTCTTTTTCTTAGAAACAATTTTCATGAAAATAATTTAAAGCATTACTTAAAATTTTTTCAAGTTCTAAATTTAGTGAAAACAAAAGTTTTAGTTGTTTTTGTAGGCTAACCACTTTTTGGTGAATGTCGTTAAATTATAAATAAATTTATAGATGAAATCTTTACTTATGCAACTTAACTGTATAAGCTTTATGGCTCATATGACCCCCCTGGATCGTCAGTAGGCCAAAAGTTGATGAATTTCATTTTATGTTCTTGGTCCAGTCCTAAGCTAAAAGTAGTAGGTACTTTTAGTAACAAAGTTTAAGGAAGTAAAATACAAATGTTGTTTTGATATAAAGGGAATTCCTACGAAAAAGCAAACAAATTATCTCCTAGGGAGGGGTCATGACCCCTACGACCCCCCCCCTCTGAAACCGCCATTGATGGGCAGGTTCAGACAACACAAGGGACTTCATTTGCGGTCAACTTCATCCTTTGAACGTGAATTTTGACCAAGGCAACTATTTAGTTTTCCAAGTGTCATGAGTTTCAAATTCAGAATTTTACTTCACAAACCTCTACTTTAAGTTCATAGTACAAATACTAACAAAAACATTATTGACTATAAAACATTCATAAGGCAAGCTAAAAGTCCATCACGATTTGTATTGTAAAGAAATATTTCTTATTTCTTTTCCAAATTGGCAAGGAACCTTTTTACACAAAATATTAACTAGACTTGACTTGATAGTAAGGGAGATTTTTCTTGCCTAACTTTCCAGTAAAATTTCCAATGGAGTTGCCTTGATTGGAATGCAAATTTTTGGCAGCTGGCCAATCAGATACTAGAAACTTGCCTTTCTTTCAAGTCCCTTATGTCGCCTGAACCTGCCCAATATTCAACTAGCTTTGTGAATGCAAAACTACACTACAAAGCTAGTCAATCTGGAACTGTCATATTCTTCTTATCTTTTGTGTTTTGAAATTCAATAAAACAAAACACAATTTGAATGATTTATATTTGTATTTAATTACTGAACGATTTATTTCATTTTGAATTCGTTTGTCTTCACAGCTGATTCTGAAACGTTAAAATCATTCTCCACTAACTTTGTAGCTGAATTTTGTACACTACGTCGGAGGGGAAATTTCAAACTTGTTACTTTACTCGACTTTATTTATTTATTTATTAAACACTCAATCGACGACGACGACCGAACCGATGATAATAAACAAAAAAAGTTTTTTTTTAATCCTTGACTTGTCAAAATGACATAAGAGTAATGTAATGTAGGTCGGGTTTTGAGCTAAGGATAGGTTCGGAGAGTAGGAATGGGGACACTGGAAACAATGAGAAATCTCAATGAGATAACTGAGTGATAGGGATTTCTGTTGGGAGAACGGGTAGTTATTGTTATAAATGTATCCAGAGAATTTGTTTGTTAATTCAGCACATAATGTTGATGAGAAAGTGTTAGCCGAAAGAAAAAGAAAGTTTAAAATCTTTTTTTTTTCGAAATCCAGACATGTCCCTAGAGGAAGTCTTTTTTATCAAAGCAACAGACATCGAGTCAAACAATATAAGCGAATTGATAACGACACCGATTCACATTAATTTTTTTATAAGTTAGATTAACTAACTAGAGGAAGTGAAGGGTCTTTATAGGAGCGCCATTGTGGTACTCAATAAAGAATCCTTGGCTACTCTAGCCCTAAACGAGGGCTCCATAAACTATGGCTTCGAATCCATTAAAATTCGAATTTATATAAAATATTGAGGTTAACGCGGAAAGCGGGCCTCCAAAATCAACCGAAGTTGAACTAGCGGTTGGTGGACCTGGGACGTCGTCTTCTCTCCTAACAGAGGGTGACGATGCACCCATGTCCTCTCCAATCGCGACTCCACCCTCTACAAAAGTCGTAGACAGTCCATCCTTAATGGATACTGAGGACGACCTTAACATGATCCTTCCAATCGAGGGCGAACTCTTGGGTTCATCCTCAGATTCAGAGGATCAGAACAAAACCGTGGTGGATGTTGATCTGCCTATTGTAGCCAAAATGCTGCAGTTAGTACAGATTAATCTCCAACACTCCATAAAGGCCTCGGCCTCACTTCTTCTCCGTCTGGCGAGTAACGGGGAAGACATTGTCCCAATCCAAGAGCCATAGATTGTGGAATCCGTTGTTCGAGGACTCAGGACTCCTGGGTACTACAAACTTTGTGTGACAGATAAAGGTGAACCTAGATCTTGCATACTAGTGAAACGTAGCATTAATGTATTTTTACTCCATCATTCCATCATTTCAGTGACAAAGATACCACCGGAAGAAAGGAATGCAGGAAACTTTTCAACCGGGCCAAAGCTGCAAGACTAGCCTCTCATTGGGACTCCTACAAAGAATCCCTAAGAATCTACAAGAAGGCACTAAGGAAATCCAAGCGATCTTCTTGGTGATCCTTCAGTGGCACGATAGAAGAAACTTCTAAAGCCTCTAGGTTACGGAAAATTCTTTCAACTAATCCAGCTATGCCAAGCTGCTTGAAAAATACAGACGGCTCCTGGGCAAATTTAAGTAATGAATCGCTGAACTTACTATTGGACACTCACTTTCCTGGCAGTTCTCTTACCGAAACTTGCAACAGTTAATACGTTCAAGTTCAAATACAACATATCCACAAGGTCTGATCACAAGGGATAAGCTACAATGGGCTTTCAACAGCTTCAAATCAATTAATGCAGGTAAATGCTACCAAGTCAATCCTAAAGATCTACGACCTATGAGTCTATCATTATTCCTTCTTAAGACCTTGAAAAAAGATTGATTGATATCAATTTAACAACGTGGACATATCTGCAATCACATCTGCACTGAAATCTCTAAATGTAGAGAGTTCGCTTCGTGAGTAAATTCATTTAATGCTTACTAGCAGAATAATTAACTCATAACTGGGCAACTCTTCTAGCAGACGGTTCGTTAGTAGAGGGACACCGCATGGTGGTGTTCTATCCCCTCTCCTCTGGAACCTAGTGGTGAATGAAATCCTAACTAGTCTGGATGCGGAGGGTTTCAGAGTGATATCCTATGCGGACGACGTTGCTTTAGCAGTTTCAGGAAAGCATCTTAACATCCTAAAAGAACTCTTAAAAAATGCCTTGGACAGACTAATACTTTGGGCTGATCGGTGTGAACTGGGTGTTAACCCACACAAAACCGATCTGGTTTTATTTTCGAGGAGATACAAAATTCCATTTGTCAACCCCCCCTATATTAAAAGAATCCAATTAAAATTCTCAGACGAGGCTAAATACCTGGGTCTTGTCTTAGACAAAAAAACTAAATTGGAAACGCAAAGTACAGGAAAGAGTCATAAAAGCTACTGTAGCTCTCTTTTCTTGCAAAAAAGCTATTGGTAATTAATGGGGTTTACAACCCAGAATCACGCATTGGCTATACACATGGGTAATCAGACCGACTGTGGTGAACTACTTTAAAGAAAGGTATAAACAGAGATAAGCCAAATAAAGTCCAACTGCCTATGTATAAGCGGATCGCTTCGCACGACCCCGTCTGCGGCACTGAACACCTTGCTCTACCTTACACCTCTTGACATATTAAGCAAACAAATAGCTGCAAGCTCTGCTATTCGCCTCAATGCTTCGTCGCAGTGTGCTAACAACAACATTGGCCACTTCGTAAATTCTAAGGTACTTAGAATCAATTCCAAAGCACACAGACTACACCATCCCCCAACTACAATTCGACAGAAACTTCCAGATTTCTATACCTACCTACCAGATCCTTTTGGGGGGATAGGACATTCTTGGAGGATGAGTCAATCAATTTTTACACAGATGGGTCAAAAACAAAAGAAGGGGTTGGTGGAGGTTTGTACTCTGAACGACTGAAATTAAGTCTCTCATTCCGCCTTCCCAATCATTGTAGCGTGTTCCGGGCGGAACTTTTGGCTATAAAAGAAGTCTTGTCTTGGATCAAAGAAAACGTGATATCAACATCTGATATCCGTATTTTCTCTGACAGCCAGGCCGCTATCAAATCTCTGGACTCTGTCTCTAAAAACTCTATAACAGTCCATAACTGTCGATCATCTATAATGGAGATGGCGCAACAGTTTAACATTCACCTTTGCTGGTCGCAGGGCCATAGAGACATTCCAGGTAACGGTAAGGCAGATGAACTCACCAGGAACGGTACAGTACAGCCCATGCTACCACGTTTGGCAAGTACTGGAATACCAATCCCTACTTGTAAACGCTGTGAGGAGGGCAGGCACCAGGTGGAACAACATCACCACGTGTCAAGTCACAAAAAACATCTGGCCAATACTGGATTTAAAACGTTCAAGGTGCTTGCTCTCTCTAAGCAGATCGCATATAAGCTCGATAATAGGTGTCATAACCGGACACTGTCTAATAGGAAAGCACTCCACGAGACTAGGCGTATTCTCAAATGACTTTTGCAGAAGCTGTATGGACGAGGAAGAATAAGAAACGGTTCTTCATCTTCTCTGCACATGCCCTGCTCTAGCTCGAAAACGCAAGAATTACCTAGGAGAATTCTTCTTTAACGATCTAAATCATATCGGTATAATCAGCCTCCTACGTTTCGTAAGGGACTCAAGCTGGTTCCATTGAGCTTAGGAGGAAGCCTCAAGATTCATGTGGTATCACAATGGGCCATTAAACTGGCCTAAGTGTGTCCGTTTCCATCCTGGACAGCCACTATAACCTAACCTAACCTAGATTAACTAACCGGAAACAAGTTTTTTTGTTAAAAAAAATAAGAACAAAGCCAGAAAAAAAAGTACAGAAGACAAATTCAGAAAAGGAGATTGTCCAAAAAATAAAAACTCAAGAGGAGTTTTTTTTTTGTTTAGTCCCTTGTTTTAACAGACAAGAATCTAGAAACATAGACCAGCAGGTAACAAAACGGTTGCAGAGCAGAGCAGGGGAACCGATGCGAACCGGTAGCCGTGGGTGTCGAGGCTATGCTATTGTTGTATATACTTTATGATATGCTTAATGGCAGAAAGTTTGTTGTCAAAAGTGGCAATGTAACTTCTACCACAACATTCTCAATTAAAAATGGACTTCAACAGGGAGCGGTGAATTCACCGATTCTCTTCAGCATTTACAACAGCGATCTGATAGGTAGCCTTCAAAGGCAATAGCATAAGCCGACGATCTAATTGCGTACAGAACGGCCCGAAAGGTTGAGGTTATTAGAATTCTCTTGAAGTGTGATTTCGACAAGATTCACCGATATTGCGACGACTGGAAACTGAAAATAAATGTCCAGAAGTCGGAAACAATTCTGTTCCGGACTCCGTTGGCTAGGGCCACGAGGGATACGTGCAAGAATTGGCGCAAGATGGTGATCGTTGATCTTCACGGGCAGCTATTAGCGAGCAAAAGTGTAGTAAAGTACCTCGGTATCTGGTTAGATCAGTATTTATATTTCGACAGACATATAAATGCTGCTCTGACCAGAGCCAGAGGAGCTTTCGCTCTGACGAAACGGCTGTTTTTTAGCAGTTAATGATCGTTTATGGTTGTCCTGTGTGGTTCAACGTTGCCCCTTCCCAGATGGAGAAGTTCCGGGTGTTCGAGCGGCAGTGTTTACGACGCTGTACCGGCTTATATCGAACATTCGAATCTTCCTACATGCATTACTATTCCAACGAGGTTCTATACAACGGGGTGTGGTAACAGTGCCGGTCGACATCAAAATTTAAAAACAAACAAATATATTTTAATTCGCGAAAGTGACAGTCATATATATTTTTATACATGCATTAAGTGCATACCCAAAGAAAAGGTTTTACCATCTTATTCTCCTGCAGCAGTGGCCACTACGAACGGAAGAACAAGGGTGACTTTGTTTGTTGCCTTTAATCTTACCTTTTTCGATATAGATATCCCAAATTTGGTAATAAATCGAAGACGTGGTCAAGATTTTTTTGTGATAAAATTTTTTAATTTAAACCGCGAAGTAGCCACCGGAGCATTTCATTTTTTAATTAAGTCAAACTTACCATTTCAAATACGGATACTAATGAAATTATTAACAATCAAATTATACCCTGATAACTTTTGAAATAAATTGTAAAATAATTACGGTGAACTAATTTCTTTCATTAAAAAGAGGATGGGAAGGATGAGGCAAGGAGAGTGAAAAGATGACGTTGTGAAGAAGCTTGGTAAACGGGTTCTTCTGGCGAGGGAGACAACCATGGTAGGGTGGGCCGAGGCGACATTCTCGCGCGTCAATCAACATCTTTAACGCTTAGGCCGGAAGTAAATTTCTTTTGTGATCGACATAGGTTCAAGAACCCATGGCAGAGCTAGCCAATGGGGCATTTTTCCGGCAAACCGAACCGATGGCAAATGAGTCTTATATTTGTGATTATTAAATTTATTATTTGTTTAGTAAACATTTTTTCTTGAATAAATAAACTACGATTATAACAAGTCTTTTCCTGTAAAAAACACAGATTTCTGCCCATGGACAAAAATGTTCTTTCTTCTAGGACAGTCAAGTGTTACACTAGCTATGGCACAATATCAACTATTCTCCTCTAAAAATATAGATTCGAAAAAATTTAATTTTAACTAAATGGAATCTAACCAATTACAAACATTGTAACCTAGAAGTTTATAGAGATTCTTGACATACACCTTTATTACGTGCTTAAACCCCAATATTTTAAGCACATTAAGGAAACAAATACAAAGCTTGTTTGGCTTCTAAGTGGAGAATTTTGTTAATTTTTAATCCTCCTAGTCTGCCTAGCTGACAAAAATTTGCCATTTTTTTGGGTAAAAAACGAATAAGATCTAAATTGGTAATGGAATAACGAAAATGTTTCTATGATTGATTAGGATAGACTTTACTCTATGCCTTCTCCCAACGATCAAGTAGAATTTTTTCAAACTAGCATTGAGTATCTATTTAACACGTATGTTCCCCTTAAACAAAAATTTTTAACACATCGGTTTCAACCATGGTTTACTCCAGAAATTTCCTCTCTCATGTACCGTAGAAATCAAGCATACCTTCGTTGGAAAAGATATAGGTTAGAAGATCTTCAAAGATCATACCGGTTACTTCGAAACCAAATCGTTTGTAACATCAAATCAAATCAAAATCAAATGGGGTGGCGCAACAGGCCGTTGTGAACCAGGGCCTAGTGACTTACAACTCTCAACCATTCCTGTGTGCGAGTAGGTACTGTTGTCATGAATGGAAGGGACCTACAATTTTAGGCCGAATCCGAACGGCTAGTTTGAGAATGCACTTTTTCATGACAAGAATTACTCTTGAAGGATTTGTCAATTCCTCGCAAGAGGCAGTACCCGCGAAAATTAATTTTTTAAATTAAGGTGGCACAGGCAGGGATTGAACCCAAGACCCCTTACATGACAGTCCAACGCACTAACCATCAAGCCACGGGTACACAATCGTTTGTAACATACGCACTGAAAAATCAAAAGTTTTCAAAAATCGTCTTAATTTTTCCATTAATGGTCGAAAACTGTGGAACAATCTACGTGACATCGGTATTGGTAAGCAAAAAAGTTCTAAGTGTCATGACATTGACACCTCTACATCTTCACTGGATTTGTATGAAGTATTTAACGAAGGTAATTCTTTAGCCTCCCAATCTGCTTTTGAGTTCTCTAGGATTGATTGTACTGAAGTGGTTGAAAGCTTTATGCTAGTTAAATCCAATACAGTTGCAATTGATGGTATACACCCTGTTTTTATTAGAGTTACTACCACTTCTTTTGACTTATATTACACATTTGTTTAATACATTACTAACAACCGGTATTTTTCCAACGATTTGAAAGCAAGCAAAGATAGTCCCCGTACCAATCTCTTTACTTCCATTTCTTTCTAAGGTTTTAGAAAGGATTATACAAAGACAAATAAATACATACCTAAGTACAGTCGATTTACTGACACCTTTTCAGTCCGGTTTTCGTCCAAAGCATAACTGTTTGACAGCGCTATTGAATGTGTCTGAAGACATTATACTAGCTGTTGATGTCGATAATGTAAGTTTTTTGGTTCTTTTGGATTTTTCAAAAGCTTTTGACACTATCGAACACTCGATTCTCATACGTAAGCTTATTCATCAATTTAATTTTTCACCTTCTGCTGCTAATTTGCTTCTTTCTTATCTAAGTGATAGAAAACAGGCTGTAAGTCTCTCCAAAAGGTTGTCTTCTTGTTTGCCGGTCTTGAAAGGTGTTCCTCAAGGATCGATATTGGGCCCGATTCTCTTCTCGCTTTATATAAATGAGTTGCCATCGATATTGAAATTTTCGCTTATACAAATGTATGCTGATGACGTGCAACTTTACTTGAGTAGTCCACTCGGCCTTATTGAAAATTGCGTTCATAACATAAATCAGGACCTTTTCAGTATCCATATTTGGTCCCAAAAAATGGCCTGTTCTTAAATCCGTCGAAAAGTAAATGCTTAGTTATCTCTAAAAAGTCTCTTGATCTTTCTTATTTCCCTCGCTTACTGCTCAATGATATAGTTATTGACTACGTGGAAACAGCTAAAAATCTTGGTGTCATTTTCAACAGATCTTTAACTTGGGAAAACCACATAAATTCAACTGTTGGTAAAGTATACGGTGCTCTTAGGGTTCTTCAAGATTCCCAACACTTAACTCCCATTGAAACTCGAAAAATGTTAGCTAAGACTTTGATTATTCCACTCTTTACATATGGTTGTGAAATATATTGATGCTGAGAGTAGACGAAAGCTTACGGTTGCCTTCAACAACATAGTAAGATACATCAACGGTCTTAAAAGATATGACCATATCTCCGAGTTTGCTTCTTCTCTATTCAACATGCAGTTTAACTATTTTCTACATTATCGAACACTTCTTCTTCTCTTCAGACGCATCAACCACATAACCTTTATTACAGATTACAATTTCCTACTTCAAATAGATCAAACAAGCTTAACATCCCACGACATACATGCCTAACATCTGAGCGGAAATTCTTTGTCAACGCAATTCGCTTATGGAACTCTTTGCCAAGTGATATAAAAAGGCTTGGAAATTTTAAAATATTCCAGAGCAAACACTAACTACTTTTCTTTGCTTTAAATGTGCGGTTTTACCTTTAAAAAATTTATAATTAAAACTTTGCAGTTAACTTAATTTCTATAGCGTCATTAATTTGTAAACTACTCAGTTTTGCCTTTTAACTTAATTTCAATTATTGTTAACTTCCTATAGGAAGTTATTGTAATGGGTCCGATTTGTCAAATTGAAAATTTTGACATTTCTCGACGAAATAAAAGATTTTTAGAAAGATGTCTGTGCGTGCGTGTGTACGTACGTGTGTACGTCCGTACGTTCGCGACGTTTTTTTGTCCTCCATAGCTCAAGAACCAGAAGAGATATCGACTTCAAATAAATTTTGTTATACAGATAAAAAGGCAGAAAGAGCTCTCAACAAAATTGCGTGGGTAGTTTTTTTACCATAGCAGTTTGAAAAAAAGGTGAAAATTTTGGTTAACTCTAAATATCTTACGTACCAAAAACGCTAGAGACTTGAATTAAATTGTATATAATATATTGTAACGTGATACCAAACAGGTACATTTTTTTGAAAAAAAATCAATATAACGGTTTTTTTTTTTAAATCAATAAAACTGAAAAAAAAAATTGTCACCTCTAAAATTTTACGACTGAAATATGATTTCATCTCTAAAACAATTTTGTGCAACGAAGAATAAAAAATAAAAATTTTGAGAAAAATCTAATTGACAGTTTTTTTTATAAAAAACATTACTTAAAGTTCGTAAAAATTGAATATCGATTCAAATATCTTTTCAAAAACTTGAATTTGGGATTCAATCTTATTTTATCTTATAAGAAATATTGTTTTCAACATTTTGAAAAATGTTGAGAATAATCAAATTGACAGTTTTTTTCCAAAAAATAAAAAAACTTAAAAAAGGTATAAAAGTTGGTAAAAATTGATTTTCGACTCCAATATCTTTTCAAAACTTTAAGATATTGGCTTTAATTTACTTTTATCTTTCAAAAAATCTTGTTGTCATAAAAAATAAAATCAAAAATAGAACGCAAATTTGGTAAAAATTGATACGAGTACATATAGACAAACTTTTAAGCAAGACAAATCGACAGACGGGATGGGAAGTTATCAGTGTGGGTCGCATCCCATCTCCCTAACTATTAAGTTGGCTACGTTCAATCTCGTGTTGGAAAGGTGGATTTTTAGAAACCTTGTTGAACGAGTTGGATAGCTGTATTGAGATAGCTGTCAACAAATAAAACTAACTTTCAGCTGTTCACAAAAAGCAGAGAAACATTTAAACTTCGAAGTCAAAATTGTTGTAAGATAAAATATTTAATGGATAATTCAACTGATTCGTCGGACGGTGATGAATTGATAGGTGCGCACCAATTTAATAAATAAGAGATAACCTTAATCTGTAATCTATGTTAAAATTTAAACTCCTAGCAAATTCGTCATCTACAAAATGAGAAATCAATCAATGTGTTGAATCAGCTGTTCTGTCAGATTCCTACATACCCCAGAAATTCTTGGATACCTGTGGATTCCTTTTTTGACATCTCAGGTGTTTTTGACCATCTGTTATTTTACACGTCAGACACTAACAAAAGGTATTCGGATACCCTATCTGTCTGATATTGAACGCAGCCGTTAAGTCTACTTTTGTCAAAATGACAGTAAATCATGTTTTCTTCATTGAACACAAAGCTGAACTTTCCTCACAATTTCATTTAATGCTTTCTGTAAAAGGTTTACTTGTCAATTTGGAAAAGAAATAAATAATATTTCTTTACAATACAAAATCAAGCCAAGCTAAAATTCCATTTTGACCTGTATTTTGCCTTTAAAAAAATATTACTTATTCCTTCTCCAATTTGACAAGGAAATTTTCTAAAAAAAACATCAAATCGATTTGTGCAGAAAATAAATCAATCGAAGAGTAAAAAGTTCAGCTTTCAGTTGAATGAAAAATTATGATTAGCTATCTTTTTAACATAAGTGCAATTGACTTGATAGATGCTAAATCTTTTCTTGACTAACTTTCTAGTAAAGTTTGTAATAAATTTGCCTTAATTGGAAGGAAATTTTTGGCAGCTGACCAATCAGATTCTAGAAACTTGCCTTACTTTCAAGACCCTTATGTCGCCTGAACCTTGTCCAATTTCTCAGTTTTCGGAAGGTCGATATATTTAAGTTTGAATAAAATAATTACATTGCTTAGTTGATAAAAAGCAAAGATTTCGAAAATTCAGTGTATACACAGTCAACTCCACCTTACGACAGAATTAAATTAAAAGAAGACTTACATTTACAGTTAATTTTATTTCACTTCTTTTTTTATATATTAAAACTATGATTACAATCATAAACAAGACAAAAATAAGAAAATATTTTCTTATTTTTTTTTTCGCTTCGTGACTTTAATAACAGTAAATAAATTGCTCCTTTCCCTATTTTGTGAAACGAACACGAATGGCGCTTTCTTGAGGTGGAAACTAATCGCGCTATTTTTTTTTATATATATGTATTATAAATGATAAAATATATTTTACAATGATTAATTACATTACATTATCATAACGTCATCTACGTCAATTTCAAATACATTATGAGTTTTATTCTACTTTATTTCTACCAAAATTCTATATTTTTTTGTAATTGAATTTAAAAAAATACTTTACAAACACGATTTTCGCGTCATCATGATTAATTTTTTACGATCCTTTGTTTTATTTTTATTTTTTTCACTTGGCAATACCTTAATAATATTAAACACAAAAAATAAAAAGGTAATAATCAAGTCAAGGTTTAAAAAGCATATGATGTTATTCAATAAAAATATTAAACTCAAATTGAGTAGGTAGGTAGTTTATGCCAATAGAATATGTAGAGGATTATAATATAGATAAGGGTCCATGAGTTATTAGCATATTAATAATAAATCAATAACAATTACTAACTTAAATCACAATTTATCTCCTTCTGTTTACGACAGCACATTTAAAGAAGGGAGGGGAAGTTAAAAGGTACACGAAATGGAGATACTCCCCCATTCGATATTTATTCTTTTGTTTCAGCTAGTTTTTAATTTAACTTCAAGTGAAGTATTGACGATTCTGAACATATGGATTGCGGTGATTTGTATTGGGAAGAGCAACTACACCGATGCCACCCTGGGATGGAGTTTGAATAAATACAGAATCTTGTTGACCATTTAGTTGGTCAGATGTTTGTCTTGAACTACTTCCCATTATAGTTATCCCCATTAAGTCTGTGGTTGATGCTCCAGCGGACGGTGTTTGGGTTGAAATCGGTTCATAAATACTCTGGTGTGCTTCCATTTCATCATCTTCTTTAAATGAGCCACTTAGATTTGGATTTAGAATATTGTTCGAGGTTGGATGTGATCCTACTCGGATACTACTACTGGCTGCAGCTGAAGAAGTATTTGCACCATTTATAGGGGCATTTGGCTCTGAACGTGAGCGTGGCATTGTAGTACTACTTCGTATGACCATTGGTGGCGCTGCTATACTAATTGAATTCGATGATCGTCTGCGGAAAAGCCTGTAAGAAAAAATGTTTGTATGTTTTTATAAATCTTTTAATATTTATTTAAGCAAGTTTATTTTTTATTAATTCTATAAAAAAGGATCTAACGTGATTTTTTTGATACACAAAATCAATATTTCCAGTTGTCAGTGAACTTTCGTTGGGGAAGGTCCCCCTGTGTCGTGCGTCCGTTGCGCATGCGCGTCTTGTTCGGACGCCCAAGATCAAATAAAGTACCAGAAGGTTGTTGATGAATACAACAATCTTCTGGCCAGCCGAGAAAAGACCGTAAAGCGAAACAGATCTCATGTAGAGATCTGCACGTCTCAGAAAAAGAGCAAGCTTGACGACCGGACAAAGCCAGTGAAAGCACCATCTTCTGGAGCAGCGCAACTGCGTACTCTTAGTGAGATTGTCAGGGATGACCTCCACGTAGCAGTTGTGGATGACCTCTCCACAAACAGCAAAGGTCTGCTGAACGTGTGGAACTCTATCGAGGGCAAGCTCTCTGAGATGGTGTTTTCATACACTATAACAAACAGTGAGAACCCCTACCCTGGTTTTGACTCTGGCGAGATGCTCAGGGGGCATAGGGTAATTAAGTGTGCGGACAGGTTTTCTAGGGATTTCCTTAGTGAAAGCATTGCTAAGCTAGCAATGACTGGGAGGGCTTGAAGCTCAAGCTTATCCCAGCTAAGGACATCACTAGACAACCGAAGGCTCGCATTTGGTTGCCGCTCATGAGCATAAAGCCAAGCGGACAGAACCTGATCCGCGGTCTTCAGAGGCAAAATCCGCTGGTCCCCATGCATGATTGGGCTTTTGTTAAAGCAGAAGACCAGCGCCTCTTACCTTCTGAGCATTAGCGAGGAGAGTCTAGGGGCTCTCAAAAAGGCCGAATTCAAACTTAGTTTTGGCATAAGGAATGCCAAAATTAAAATTCTGCAGAGTCAGGGAACAGACACCGACAAAGCTGATGACAACGTCGAGGATGACGATGTTATAAGCGGAGTCGAGATCCCCAGCGAGTTGCCGGGCCCCAGCTCTGCAGCTAAAAATAATTAAAAACGCGCTGAAGGTCATCCAGATTAATCTGAAGCACTCTAAGTGCGCTTCAGATGATCTAAGAGTTTTCCTTAAGGAGGGAAACTTCGACATAGGCGTTATCCAAGAACTGTGGATAAACGGCCTCAAGGTGCGAGGCCTCCAAGACAACCATTACGACCTATTTTATAAAACCGCAGATCAAGACCAAGGTAATCCCAGAACTTGTATTTTAGCTAAGAAACATTTAAAAGGTTTTTTATGTCCAAATTTTAGCACTCCCGATCTGACAGTTGTCAGATTTGAAGACAAGAATACACAGGGTTTGCTGATGGCCTCTTTTTACTCTGCCCATAATGCACCATCACCTCCGGAGCAGTTGTGCAAAATCATAACCGAAGCTAACAACAAAAAGGCAAATCTTCTGATCGAGGCGACGCAAATGCTCGGCATAGCCTTTGGGGAAGTTCTGTGATCAAAGAACGAGGTGAGTCACTTTTTGATTTCATTATTGAAAATAATATGACCATTTCTAACAGAGGCAATACTCCCACTTTCGTCTTTCCGAGCTCGGAAAATTATGATGGATGGGAGGATGTGCTTGATGTTACTTTAGTAAACAACCGTAATTTATTAGTGGAGAATTGGAGAGTTTCCCCTTTGAATTCGTTTTCGGATCACAAGTGGATTCTGGATCCCAAAAGAACTGACTGGACAAAATTCAGTCAAATTGCGAATTCCAAACTAAGCAACTTACCGAATCTCACTGAATCGATAGGAGACCTTGAATCAAAGGTGAAAACCTTTGAAACTTCTATAAGTAAAGCTTTTAGAGTCTCTTGCCCTTTTAAATATAGCCGTAAAACCCTTCCTTCGTGGTGGAATGAAGAACTGTCCAGTCTTAGGAAAATGACGAGGACAATTTCCAATATCTGCCACAAATATAAGTTTTACCAACCGTATAAAGACTCTCTTAAAATTTACAAGCAAGCCCTGTCATCAGCCAAAAGACAAGGCTGGAGAGAATACTGTCAATCAATCGAAGACATAAAGGACTCTGCAAGGCTCAGCAAAGTTTTATCGAAGGAACATTGTAATTCTTCATTTCTAAAAAAGCCTGATGGAAGCTGGACAGCCTCTCCAGCGAGAGTTATAACCCCGAATCGCTTGAAACCACAGAGATAAACGTAGCTCATATGGAGCAAGTCAATTCCGTCATAACCAGAGAAAAAATTTTGTGGGCCATCAATACTTTTTCTCCATATAAATCCCCAGGCATGGATGGCATACTGCCAGTTATGCTTCAAAAGTTGCATGATGTGGCAGCTCCATGGCTGGAACAAATTTTCAAAGGATGTCTCCTTCTCAAACATGTGCTCATGTCGTGGAGACAGGCCAAAGTAGTTTTTATCCCGAAAGTGGGTAGGTGAGGTCACGAATCCGCGAAGGATTTCAGACCAATAAGCTTAACATCTTTTGTGCTTAAAACCTTGGAGCGCATTCTTGATAAACATATTAGAGAAATCCTAGTTGGACGACCTCTCGAAAGCTCTCAGCATGCTTATCTTAAGGGCAAATCTACGGAGACTGCCCTCCATGAGGTAGTGCGTACTGTAGAACAAACAATCCATTATAAAGAATTTACTCTTGCCACCTTCCTAGACATAGAAGGTGCTTTTAACAACGTCCTTACAGAATCCATAGAAGAATCGCTCGTTAAGTTCGGTGTAGAAGACTTCATTCGAGAATGGATTATTTCCATGCTCAGTGGTAGGAAGATTCGAGCCTCTCTAGGCAATACAATCACAACAAAACACGTGAGTAGGGGAACACCCCAGGGTGGTGTTCTTTCGCCTCTTCTATGGTTTCTGGTCATGAATACAATTCTCGTTTAATTAGAGAGATGTGGAGTGAAGGCGGTAGCCTACGCGGATGATTTGGTGCTATTGGTGTCAGGAAAGTACACCTCTGTAATTAGTGAAATCACGGAGTCAGCTTTGAAGAAAGTTAGCAAGTGGGCCACTAGTTGTGGACTAGAAGTTAACCAAAGTAAAACTGAACTGTTGCTCTTTACCACCAAAACTAAAGTACCGCCCTTCACGCTACATCGACTCAACGGTCAAATCATTGTCTTCCACTGCAAAATATTTGGGAGTTATACTCGACCCTAAACTAAACTGGAAACTAAATATTTAAGTACGGGTTAAGAAGGCCTGTGTTGCTTTCTACGCCTGCAGCAAAACTTTCGGCAAAAAGTGGGGACTGCAGTCGAAGATGATTTTATGGACGTACACAGCCGTAGTACGCCCTATCTTAACATATGGTTCGATTGTGTGGTGGCCTGCTCTTAGCGAAGTCTATAACATTAATAAGCTAAAGAAGGTTCAGAGAACAGCTTGCGTGGGGACCACAGGGGCCATGCGTACTTGCCCAACGGACGCCTTAAACGTTATTTTGGATCTTCTACCAATCGACCTTTTTATTATTCCTGCAGCGCTATTAGGCTGAAGGAATCAAATAGCTGGTTGTCAAAACCTTATGGTCACAGCAACACTACGAAATTAATTCCCTCGGATATTATCTCGGTAGACACTGACTACTGCACTCCTATTTTGAATCTTAGTAAGGGTTTTAAGGATATTTTCCCATCGAGAGAAGATTGGGAGGATGACATCGTGTGGATAGGTTTCGACACAACCATCTTTACTGACGGCTCAAAGATGGAGTGCGGTGTTGGTTCTGGGATGTTTTCTGAGTCCCAAAATGTAGCCAAATCCTTTAGGCTTCCTGACTTTGCTAGCGTTTTTCAGGCTGAACTGCTGGCAATAAGGGAGGCATGTAAGATACTTAAACAAAACCCAAGCCAAAACCGAAATGTGGCTATCTTTACAGACAGTCAGGCAGCTGTCAAAGTCAAATGAACGGGCTGACGAGCTAGCCTGGCAAGGATCGGCTCTTCATAGCTCACTTGCGGAAATGGTTAACATTCTTCTTGGTGCTATGAAGGGTAAAATCTTTTCTATCTACCAAACTGAATCAAACCGAAGGTGGAGCAATTTACCCAACTGCATTATATCTTCCTAGGCCCACCTATAACAAAACCCGTACAAACAATCTTTTATGCAGGCCAAGGCAAGACATAGCCAGGATTGTTGCGGTTTGTACCGGACATTGGCCTATAGGAGTTCATGCAGAGAAGTTGGGTATCTCTTACAACACCATTTGCGTAGCTGTAGTGACCAAAGAGAAAGTGAAACCATAATCAGATCTCAGGCTAGGTTGCCTTGAGATCGCCATTTCTACCTACCTACCTGGAATGTATTTTTTCTTTGATTATAGATGTTTTCCTTTAATAGAGTAACTACTCGGGCTCAACAAATTTTATACCCAAAAAAATGCAAATTGTTTGAAATTTGTTTGCATTGTGTTTGAAACTAAATTTAACTTTAAGAATTACTGTATTTACATAAAAAAAAGTTTAACTGTCAGGGCCAATATAATTAAATATTTATGTTCATAAAATAGCTGCGGCAACATCAAAATGGGGTGGCGCAACAATCCGTTGTGAACCAGGGCCTAGTGACTTACAACTCTCAACCATTCCTGTGTGCGAGTACTGTTGTCAGGAATGGAAGGAACCTACAATTTAAGGCCGAATCCGAACGGCTAGTTTGAGAAAGCACTTTTTCATGACAAGAATTACTTTTGAAGGATTTGTCAATTCCTCGCAAGAGGCAGTACCCGCGAAAATTAATTTTTTTTAAATTAAGGTGGCACAGGCAGGGATTGAACCCAAGACACGACAGTCCAACGCACTAACCATCATGCCACGGGTACTACGGCTTGTATCTATTATTTTCTATATTTGAGTTGAGTTGCTATGGTTATGCATATTAAGAACTGATTTTCGATTGCATCAGTGGTCACTTTGTTTGGGGTAATTTGTATGCCTCCGTATTATTTAACAATTATTTTTGAAGATGTGACTGAACACAACTGTAACTAAAATTCCTTTTTAAGCAAAACTGTTAAGATTTATGGAAGATTTGTTCATAATAAACTATATCTATAATCTATAATATAAAAACATCAATACAGCCCTTGTAAAAACACTTTCCCAATCAATTGTATGTAGAAGAAGCTGATGAACTTTAAATTAATAATACACTTCGAAATCTGAGTTATAAAACTTAATGCAAATCTACTTCTATGTTTTTCAAAACCGAAAAAGTACGAAAGACTTCTTATTGAATTCTGTAATGAGTCTCAAAAAAATCAATCAATAAAACCATCACGTTCACGTATTGGTCATGTTCGTGGACTTCAGCAAGGCATTTGGAACGTTGAGTCACGATAAACTTTTGGATGTCCATTACAAAATTGGCATTTTCGACCTCTTTTGAAATGGATTGAGAGCTATTTCATTGGAAGAAAATTTAAAGTTAAAGTTTGGAAATTTATATAGTCATGAGTCCGGTTCTTGTTTTTTACTGTTTACGGATGCTCTTCTACGAATTTTTAAGAAAATCACAGTTTGTTCATATTCAGACGATGAAACATATGTCTTGAAACCACGAATTCTACAACGATCCGTGCCACGACTTTGGATAAGTCATGAACGCAATCAAAACGAAAATTATGCACCAGAAAAACTAAAGGAATCAGTTATTATTTTCTTTTAAAATCCTGAATGTCCGAATTTAAAAAATAATGATGCCATTGAATTAGTTAAATCAATGAAATACCACGGATTAACAATAACATCGAAAACGGATACAGATTAACTTGTTAATCTACAGAGGAAGATTTCAAGAATCTTTAATAAAAACAATCTAAAATTGATGTTATAATGACAGCAGTTCTTGAATACTTTGTATATTTAAAATCCCAGCAACCTATTAAACATATTCTAAAAATAATAGAAAATGTGCTCAGTCTACTTGAAATACCGATGATGTATAAAAACTACGGAAAACGACAACTAAACTATACGATATCATCAATTATGAACCGACTAACTACAAACCTTAAAAATATCCGTAACTTTAAAAAATATAAAAAGAAATTAAAATTGTTCTATTTAAATAAAATAAAAAAAAAGAGGATGAAAAACTGCGATATTTACTATGGTGACTGCTACCACGAAAACCAACAGCGCTTATTTGGATGCGGCTTCGTCATTGGAGCCAGACTTAGGTAAGAAGTTTTGAGCTATAGGTGCATCAATGAGCGCCTCTTAACCATACGCATCAAGGCTAAATTCAGCAACATTAGCCTGATATGCGCGCACGCCCCCACAGAAGAGAAAGACGACAACACCAAAGATATGTTCTTCGAGCTCCTAGACAAAACATATGAGCAGTGCCCTAGCTAAGATATTAAAATAGTCCTGGGCGATTTTAAAGCCAAGCTAGGAAGGGAAGACATCTTTGGTGGAATAATCAGGAAGAACAGCCTGCACGACAACACTTCCGACAATGGATTCAGGCTCATAGGTTTTGCTGCGGGGCGAAACGTCATGGTAGTCAGTACTCGTTTTCCACACCTCAACATCCACAAAGGAACTTGGACCTCTCCAGATCAATCTACCGTCAACCAGATTGACCATATTGCGATCGACGCCAGACACGCTTCCAGCATTATGTATGTACGAAGTTTCCGAGGAGCTAACATCGACTCGGACCACTACCTCGTAGTAGCCAAGGTAGCACTTCGGATTTCCAGACCCAAGGCAAAACAGGGAGTCACTGGGAGAAGGTACAACGTCGAACGGCTACAATCGCCAGAGATCGCCACGCAAAGGCACGCAAAGCGGCGCTGCATAAAAGGACGAGAGCTGCTCGTGAGCTCAATGAGCAGAAGAGGCGAGAGGAACGCCGACTTTTCAGAAGGAAAAAGAGAGGGCATGAGAAGCGTGCGGTCGAAGATGTTGAGAGGTATAAAAGCAGGAATGAGGTTCGAAAGTTTTATGAACAGGTGAAACGAAATTCACAGGTACATAAACCTAGAACCGAAGGCTGCAAAGACGAAAGTGGAAATATCATAGTAGAACCGCATTCAATGCTGAGGATATGGAAGGACCACTTCTGCAGACTGTATAACGGCGACGAAGAACTGAATTCCGCTGTCAGACAGGATGATCCATTCAATATAGAAGACGAAAGCCAACAATCCCGTCCTCCCGACTTAGACAAAGTAAAGATTTCCATATCTAAGTTGAAGTCTAATAAAGCCGCTGCAGCGGATGGCTTGAATGCCGAGCTCTTTAAAGCAGCTGGAGATAAGTTGGTTAGGAGCATGCACCAACTTATCTGTAATGTATATGGTCGGAAGAAAGCATGCCCGATGAATGGAACCTCAGTATTGTTTGCCCGATCCTGTAAAAAGGAGACCCTCTAAACTGCACTATCTATAAAGGAATCAGTCTACTTAACATCGCCTGTAAAATCTTCTCTGCCGTAATATGTGAACGTCTAAAGCCCATCGTCAACAACCTGATAGGTCCTTATCAGTGTGGTTTTAGACCAGGAAAGTCCACAGTTGATCAAATATTCACACTACGGCAGATCCTGGAAAAAACCCAAGAACACCAAATCGACATCCACCATCTTTTCATCGATTTCAAGGCCGCATATGACAGCATCTACAGGAACGAGCTGTATAGAGCCATGTCTAGTTTTGGCACCCCTGCCAAACTCTTCCGTTTGTGCAGGATGACCTTGGAGAATTCTTGCTGCTCCATAAAGGTTGGAAACAACTTAACAGAACCTTTCGATGTCAAAAAAGGTTTTAGACAAGATGATGCGCTGTCATGCGATTTTTTTTAACATTGTGCTTGAAAGAATAGTGCAGAGCTCAAACGTCAACACTAGAGGCACTATCTTTCAAATGTCTGTCCAATTACTGGCATATGCTGATGACATTGACATAATCGGAAGAACTCAGCGTGATGTCAATGGGGCTTTAGTGAGTATTGAGGCAGTGGCGGCAAAAATGGGTTTAACGGTTAATGAAGGCAAAACAAAGTACATGCTGTCGTCTAGAAAGGACATACAACACCGACGTTTTGGTCAAAACATCACAATCGACAGACGTAACTTTGAGGTAGTCAAGGACTTCGTCTACCTAGGCTGAGCTGTAAACGCAGAAAACAACACCAGCGCTGAGATCAAACGCAGAATAACTCTTGCTAACCGCTGTTTCTTTGGACTAAGAAAGCAATTGAGTGGTAAAGTCCTCTCTCGAGGGACCAAAGTGTTGCTATATAAGACCCTTATCATCCTCGTCCTGCATTGACCATGACAAAAGCGGATGAAAGCACCTTGGTTCGCTTCGAGAGAAAAGTTCTTCGTGTGATCTACGGTCCCGTATGCATCGAAGGGGAGTGGAGGAGAAGATGGATCGACGAGCTGTACTGGCTGTACAGCGACGTAGACTTAGCCAGAAGGGTAAAAGTCCAACGACTAAGATGGCTGGGTCACGTAGAGCGCATGGAAACCAATGTTCCGGCCCGGAAAGTTTTCGAATCCGCACTCACAGGACATCGCAGTAAAGGAAGACCGCGGATCAGGTGGCGCGCAGAAGTGGAAGGTGACCTCACAGGACTGTAACGCCACCTTAAGTAAGTAAGTAAGTATTTAAATAAAATTTTAAAAACCATGTACTGTTGAAAGTGCATTAAAAAAAGGTTAGCATATAGACTTTCTAATCCTGTCCTCCCTTCCTAATTACTGTGTTAAATCATTATAAGAGTATTCAGAACCCCTTAAGTGGGCGCTCAATATAAAACAAAAATATATATATTTTATTTATAAATTATAGTATTATTAAATGTAAGTTTAATAATATAATATATATAGTTTATCCAATGAATTGAAATATGAAACTTCAACCACCGATGTAAGCATAGCTTCGTGGGTAACACAACTAAAATGCTTAAAATAAGGTTGAAAGTTTTAATATCGTGTTGTGCTAATAATTAATTGCGACAATGTATGTTGACTTGTTAATCAAAATATGTACAAATTAAAAATAATAAAATTATCTTCTAAGCATCATAATTTTATTATAGCCATAGAAATTCTTTTTTTTTTTAATTTTATCAAATAACAAAAAAATCTTAAAATTTATATGCAATTGGTTTGTATTTTAGCTACTATTAGTTTAAATGCTCTTTTAACTTGCGTGGCAGCTTAATCAACCATTGGATAAGCGTTTTTCTTTTATAACGCAAATAATTGAACCAACAATAAATCAGGCAAAGTTCAAGGTCTGGCTAATTTATACGACCATAACGATATGTATTGTTTTAAGGAAAACAGAGATTCCATAATTACGTTTTAAAATCGAAAACAAAAACATTATTTCCTTCCAAGAATTCAGTAAAAATCTAGAATATCTTCGGTCAGGGTAAGTTAAATTCATGACACGCTACCTAGACTTTTATAAGAAGTATAACACTTTACAAGTTAGCATGTTAAGACCAATGCTAGAATAATTTCGAGTAAAATTGGTATATTCACCTTAAAATTGGATAATCCCAAACAGAGAGCCGGCCATTTAATATAACTTCTAGATTGGATGGCAAAATCGGTTGTCGATCAAATGGATTTACTCGGGTTGAACTGTGACTGGGTGAGTCGTTGGTCAATAGTACTTAAACCAAAAAACACAAAATTCATTATTATACAATTATTAGATAAGAGCAAACTAATGTAACCCACCATTTTCATCATCCGATGACAGAATGTCCCCATCGGCTGAAGCAACTGTTCCTGCAGCTTCTTCATCATCTTGGGCTGAAGAAAAGGTTCCGTGATTATTGGGTGCTGTTGTACTTTCACCTTGACGTAATAGAGGTGTTGTATCATCGTCTGTATCTGTCAGACTATCCAATGAAGACTGCCGTCTCCGACTTGCTCTCGTTTCGCCCTTCGCAAAAACCTTCCGTTTGCATATTGGGCATACGCGCTTATTTTTGGTTAACCATGGATCTATGCAATTGCTATGATATGCTTTTGAAAGAATCACCCATTATATAAAAGAATTAATACAAACAAAAATCATTAAAACACATACCATGAGCACAAGGCAGCACTCGAAGTCTTTCGCCTTCAGTAAAATCATCTAAGCAGATAACACACATTTCGTATGGTTGGCCTTTGGTAAATTTAGTTATTGGAATTTTCTTAAGCATTTTTTTTGGTAAACGATGAAGTCTAAGTCGTCTCTCTTCTCTGACACATTTATATATCATATAGAATATCTGCATCAATACAATTTTATTTAGTATTTCTCTTTTCATGTTATTAACTTCACTTTGCAAAACATACCATTATCAGAAAACACAGTCCAATTAGTATTGAAAATGGCAGAATTAATTGGGTATTGATATTAAAGGGCAGATCATCGTTTATTACCAATCTCGATTCCCTATTTGAATACGCATTAATGAGATTTATACCAGTTGAAAAAGCAACGAACACCGCTACTATATCTATACCAGTTTGGTTTTTTGCACTCATGGGTTCTATTTAAACAAAAACATAGACTTCAAGCAATTAAAATGTTTCATGTTAAGATTCACAAAGTATTCACCCTTCCTATTTTTAAAAGTTACTCACAGTCTTATCCAATAAATAAATTGGAGCTTTAACTTACCCAAATTATCATCGTTTACCGAATTATATATTATTGTTGCATTAAAGCCAGCTTCTTGGGCATTTCGTACTTTTTTTTCAAAGGAGCAACTATCTCCCCTAAATTAAAAAATTATTTGAATATATATCTTTTTAAAAAAAATAGTTTGTTTGCAATAAAAACCTTTGAATAATAACAGCATAAAGGTCTTTTGGATGAATAGTTGGGGGTCCTTTTAATGGGTTACAACCATACTTATCGCTTCCTTCTATGCCGAATACATTCAATCCATTTGATGGTATCTCTGCACCGAATTGAGCAGGCAAAGCATAAAATTCTTGTAAAAACTAACCAAATTAAAATAAATTCATTAAATGTTATCCAAAAATCAATACATTCACCAAAAATCGCTCACCTGATTGGACTGGGTTCGATAGACTAAGATATTCCCCTGCGCTATTTGGGCTAAGCAATAGGATGCCACGATAAATAAAAATTGGGCTGGCATTTTGAAAATGGATTTTTTAAATTGGTGAATATTAAAGAAAAAATATCAAAAAAAGATGTGATTCGATTGTTTTGAAATAACTTTTGAGGACTGATGTCGGATGCCTCTTATTTGAAGAGCTTAACAAATGGAACGCATTTCATGTGTGAATCTGCTAGAGATGTAAACCTGAAAATAGGAAAAGTATTCATAGTATAGTATATAAAGTGAATTAAAGTAAAACTCGTATATAAACTATTTATTACAAGAAATATATAAAAAAAACTATTGATTGATAATCATCTTAGTTCGGATGGTAGGGTCAATGTTTGGCAGAGATGAAAGAAAAAAAATTGAGGGCAATGGTTAAGAATGTCGGTAGTTCGGTCATGGTTTTGGGATGTATTGCTGCATCGCGAGTAATAAAGCTATATATTATTAAAGGTATTGGATATCCTGAAAACCAATTTAAATGCTAGTGCGGACAGACTTGGTAAGAGATGTTATTGAATTTTACCAAGACAATGATCTCAAGTACAAAACTGAAAGAATGCATTCCTGGTTGCTATAAAACTGTCCAAAAGTGATTGAGACAATCACCAGATACAAACGTGATTGAAGATAAAAAACTTAAAAAATGTTGTTCATTACTCAGCATACTTAGCAAAAATAAGCTATGGGAAATAGTTTGAAAGGCTTACTGGTAATTCCTTGATAAGGTTCTAATCTCTAAATTTAGGTTTATTGAAGAAATAGAACTCGGTTCTATTCTGACTTATTTCATCATTACCGACTGCTCCGACGACGAAATTCAACAGTCACGTTTTCCTGACTTTGACGAAGTGAAGATTGCCATATCTAAACTGAAATCTAACAAAGCTGCTGGAGCAGATGGCTTGAGTGCCGAGCTTTTCAAAACAGCTGGACATAATTTGGTTAGGAGCATGCAACAACTTATTTGTAAGAAATGGTCGGACGAAAGCATGCCCGATGAATGAAAAATAAAAAAGGAGACCTTCTAAACTGCTCCAATCAAAAAGGAATCAGTCTGCTTGAAATTGCTTACAGAACCTGCCGCTATATGTGAACGGTCCTCATAGGTCCTTATCAGTTTTAGACCAGGAAAGTCCACATACCATATCAAATATTCAAATAACGACAGATCCTGGAAAAAAAGAAAGAACATCAAATCGACAGCCATCTCTTAATCGATTTCAAGTCCGCATAGGACAGGGACGAGCTGTATAGAGCCATGTCTAGTTTTGACACCCTTAGCAAACTCTCCGTTTGTGCAGGACGCCTATGAAAAATTCACGATGCTCCTTAAACCGAACCTTTCGATGTAAAAAAAGCTTTAAACAAGGTTGTCCCACGTCAATACTAGAGGCACTATCTTTCAAAAGTCTTTCCAATTACCGGCATATGCAGATGACATTGACATAATCGGAAGAACTCAACGTGATGTCAATAGGGCTATTATACGTATTGAGAAAGAGGAGGCAAAAATGGATTTAACGGTTAATGAGGGCAAAACAAAGTATAGGTACATGCTGTCATCAGGAAAGGTCATTAGGACCAAAGTGTGGCTAGATAAGATCCTTATCATCCGGTCCTGCTATACAGCGCAGAAGCATGGACTATGATTAAAGCGGATGAAAGCATTTTGGGTCGTTTCGAGACAACGTTCTTCGGGACGACGCGACGTCTTGTTCAATATGTCTCCAGATATAACTTTTAATTATATCTTAATGAATTTGCCTACCTAACCACCTCTATAAATTCAGAAAACGACACAAGAGCTGAAATCAAACCGGGAATGTTCCCTTGGACTTAGAAGGCAATTGAGTATTAAAGTCCTCTTCTCGACTATCTAAAGTCACTATCCAAAAGACACATCATCCAGGTTTTTATTTTTGGCATTGAAGTTTAGACCTTGTCAAGGCAACATGGGAACGTCTTAGGATACTTCTATAGAAAAATTCCTCTAGTAACTATTGTTCCTATTTCCATAGATTGAGAGTGGAGCAGAACTTACAACGACGGACGAAAGTCTAACTACCTATGTATATGGCTGTTAACCCAGTGTCTCAAATCTCTTAGGCAAACAATGAGAAGTTTTAGTGTCCTTTAAGTTAAAATTCTCTTACATTATATCAAGATAATGGGCAGGTTCAGCCGACGTAAGGGTATTAAAAGTAATGGAAGTTTCTATTTGTTTTGTAGAAAATAATTTGGTAATTTGTGTATTGTCAACTTAAAGTAGAGGTTTGTGAATTAAAGTAAAAATGGCTAAAATCAATATTTTGAAACAACATTAAAAGTCCAGTATCAGTATACTCAGAATACAAGACAATTTCATCTTCTACCAGGACGACTACCCAAAGCACAAACTTGTAAAGCAAGGCCGTGGTTATTGTATATCTGCATTAATTTGCTTAAAACACAGAAAAATCCACTTTACCTATGTACATTATATGTAAAAGAGCATATATTGGATGAACTGGGGCGTAGAGTTGCTCAAAAGGACTTATAAAGGGTCTTCAAAAAGAATGGCAAAAAATAAGTCCTGAAGTCACTTAAATTGTCATATAAACTGCTTATAAAGTTTTATACTCTCCATACATTTAAGAGCCACTGTATGTATTTTAACGATAAGCTCGAAAGTTTTTATTAAGAAAAAAGAAAATAAATAAAAGCTAGTTTTTAAAAAGGTCCGCCCTATCATATTCGCATTAGGGAAAAGAATTACACTTTTTTCTGCTTAATTTAAATAATCAGATTAAATTAATTCAAAATAATTTATGGCTTGGCTACTTCACCTCTGTGTTTCAAGTTTCGATTGCGAAGAGATTGCTTAATTTGTGACAGTAACATATGAGTATTTTATTACATTCATTAAGTTCTTTAGATTTTGACACCTTTAGCCAAACTTTCTCTGAGCATTATCTGATAACGGAAGCGTAGAAAATTTGTATTCTTTATTTTTGTTTGTGTGTCAACGTTGGACCAATGGGATCGATACGTACTACACGGACGGTTATTAAATTTTGATAAGTTGCTCCAGATAAAAAAAAAACTAAGCACGACTTCCAAGCATTTACATTTTTAGTCGCAAGGAACTTAAGTAAAATAAATTAAGATAAATATACTAAATGTGAATGTTTACTCATCTGTCGTTGCATATGTATGTATATATTTGCATATGAACACACATGTACATATAATACATTAAAGCAGATAAAATTGATAAGTACGATGAACTTATGTTTGTCATTCAAAAAGCCGATTGCAATGATTGTATTTTTTATTGCTTGTTCTTGTTTCTTTGTTTTAAATTTAAAATGTAATCTAATCATGACCCAGAAGACACATACATACACGAATAAAGCTCGGCTAATTTAAGGATATGTTAAATAACTCTATTAGGCTTTGCAATTTTTAAGCTAAAACAAATCAAATAAAATGATTAAAATGATTTCCCAGCTGTCTATAGTTTAATAAGCACTTTTTATAAAATAAACAAATTAACATTTTAATATAGGAATGAATGTCTGTTAATTTTTGTTTCAATATATGATTAATGTTGTTGTTTAAATATTTTGTTGAGGCTCCTTACAAAAAGTAATTTAAACATAATGTGACTCAACGTTAAAAGAAGGTCCTAAGAATCACGCAAAATAGTACAAAATTAAGTGCCGCAACATTCCGTAGAGAACTAAGCATAGTTACTTACAACTCTCAAACATTCCTATGTGAGATTAATGTTGACAGGGATGGAGGCGACCTACAGTTTTTATGCCGAATCCGCACGGGTTCGGTTCGTCGCAAGAGACAGTAGCCGTTTAAAAAGATTTAGGTGTCAAATGGCACCTATGCACTAACCATCATGCCACGGGGACGTAATAGATGATTTTAATGCAAAACTTGGAAATAGATTGACTGAAAAAGAAAGGGGAAAGACTTATCAAGTGGCTAGGAAAAATGAATTGGTAATTCAAGAACTCATTCTTCAAAAAGAAAGATAGAGGGATTTGGATGTAGATCTCAACATATATAGAAAGACTAAAAACGAAATGGAAAATCAAATATATAACTGTCGTTAATATTATACATTTTAACAGCGATCACAGACTAGTAAGAATAAAGATAACAGTTGACAAACATTAAGAAGAAATAGACATCCCTAAATAGTTCCGGATCAAAAAATAATTACATATAACGAAAATATAAAGACAAAGATCAATCAGCTTTTAAAACCGTCAAACACTTATAATGACCATCAAAATAAATATGTCAATCTGAAAAATATTATAAGGGCTACAAAAAAAATCTGAATAATAAACAGAGACTCTAAAAGATTAAATATCATACATATATCCAAAGTTCTTATTTTTAGAAGAGAAACCTTGAGAAACAAAACCAAAACTATTTAACCAAGAAAAAATAAAGCTAAGCCAACATAGGAATACTATTAGATCTAAAATAACGAAAGATATAAGTGTCTTTAATGAAAACATTATAAAATGTACAGTTAGACAAACAAAATTAATTAAAAAAGCAAGAACATAATTGAATAATAAACAAGAATAGATTCAAGTATCAAGAACCAAAACACCGAAAAGACGTCAATGAAAACCCAACTAAATCTGTTTACCTCGACCAAAATAATGATGGAAAAGGATTCAATAGCTAACATAAATTAAATAGAGACACACACCCTTGTGTTCGATCTGAAGAAAGACAAATACATACGAAATTAGGATAATCATCAGAAATATTAATATATGGAAAAAACTCCCGTTCCATAATTTTAACAAATATATTTAACGAAATAGTACAATCAAAACAAAGCCTTGAACATGAAAAAAAAGAAAAAAAAGTTCTTTTTCAAAACGCTTTACAGGACCATCAAAGAATACTTTAATAATAATCAACCAAGAGAACAAGCTGAATTTAGAAAAGGTTTCTTAAAAACAGAACGCTTGCAGGCAATAAATCAGCTAATACAAAAATGCGATGAATTTAGACTACCGGCGATGGAGAAAAGTAAAGGTAGTTTTCATTCCCAAGGCGGGCAAATGCTCGCATGTCAACCCTATGAGACCTATTAGCCTGTCATCATTCATTCTCAAAACTCTGGAGCGATTGATTGATATCCATGTACGTAATAAGATTGATAAGAAACTATCGATGTCTCAGCATGCTTACTGCAAAGGGAAATCGGTAGAAACAGCCTTGCACACTCTGGGAAGAACTATCGAATACTCCCTAGAGCCTTCCTGCTTTCAACAACGTTGACACATCCGCTATCAGTTCTGCCATGACGACCCTTAACGTCGAATACCCACTCTGTGAGTTGATTATTCTAAAGTAGGATCATTAACTCCAAGATGGGACATTTTTGTACGAACAGGTCTGTCGGTAGAGGCACTCCGCAAGGTGGTGTTCTGTCCCCTCTCCTGTGGAACATAGTGGTTAACGAATTGCTAATATCCCTTGAGAGGGAAGGCTACAGAGTGGTTGCGTATGCCGATGATGTTGCTATCGCCGTCACAGTAGAACAACCTAATACACTGAGAGAAGAGACCTCCTCCAAAACGCACTCAATATGCTCACTAGATGGGCTGATCACTGCGGACTTAGTATTAATCCTAAAAAAACAGACCTAGTCCTTTTTACACGGAAATACAAGATCCCAGTAATTGTACCTCCTCAATAAAAGGTGTACCACTAATTTTTACCAATGGAGCCAAATATCTTGGTCTGATATTGGCAAAAAAAATGAAGTTTGAAACCTAATATTCAGGAAAGAGTTAAAAAAGCTAGAGTAGCTCTTTTTCTTTGCAAGAAAGCCATAGGAAGCAAATGGGGTTTTCAACCTCGCATAACCTACTGGCTATACACATCCGTCATCCGACCAATACTTATGTACGGGGTTGCAGTATGGTGGACTGAACTGGAGAAAGTCACATACTACGACAAACTTGGCAGAGTCCAACGCACTGCATGTCTCTGCATAAGCGGGGCATTGAGAACCACATTTTCAGCAGCGTTAGACGCTCTCCTCCATCTGAAACCCCTCGACATCTTCAGCAAACAAGTAGCAGCGAGTACAGCTATAAGACTCGACGCCTTATCTCAATGGACCAACAATAATGTGGGGCACTCCATCATTTTTAATCTCTTTGGAAACAATCTCTCAACTTTTCTGCACTTGCCCTGGTCTTTCACTAAGACTCAAACTTCATCTAGGAGACTACTCTTTTGATAATCCCAGTGGACTAGCTAAAAAGGATATCAAATATCTTCTTCGCTTTATAAAAATCTCAAAATGGTTCGACTAGTAAGAAGTAATTCTCTAGATTCATGTGCTATCACAATGGGCCTTTTCCTTTGGCCTAAGTATGTGGATTCTGAATCCACAGCCACTTTAACTTAACCTAACCTAACCTAGACTACCGGTTTATTTTATTGGCTTTAGTAAAGCTTTTGACTCCATTGAACACGAAATTTTATGGTCTGAAAATCAAAAAATAACCCCAAAAATAGTAAAAACGAATAAAAACATTTACAAAAATAATACGTAGGAGTGCTACGAAACGTCGAAATGAATATATACATTCATTTCTTTGAGTAAGAACAAAAATAAATAGAACTAAATGTTTCGAAAAATAACAAGAAATACTGGCTACGTGGTACGTTTCTTGCAATCATTTATTTAAAGTGGAGGTTTAGTGTTTATGAGTGAATTTAATCACTTAGCTCAAAATATCAAATATTTAATAAACCAGGAAATATTACCTACGTGAATTTTAGTGCTTTTATGATTGTTGCACTGTAAACTATATTGAAATGCGACAAAAGGACAAGATCCTGAATCCGAACTTTTATAGAGAGAATTTATACATGTACAGTAATGGAAAAAATAATAGCCACTATCTTAGCTTGCAAATTTTATTGCAATGAAAAGCGTATTGGGAAGAGTATAAGCAAATTAAAAAAAAAATGTATACACAGTTGGTAATTGGTTTTCATATTAGAGACTTATCTTGAAGTTATACTCTACTTTTCCCGGTGAACACCCATTATTTTAAACTGTCTAGATATAGAGTGATCATACAAATAGCAGTGGTTTTGATTTTATAATTAAAAAGTGTTAAAAATTAAAATTTTTTTATTTGTCGGTAAATAAATATTTTACTATAAAGTTTAAAGTATTTGTAACATATTAGCATATAGAAAATTAATAAATATAAGCTCAAAAATAAACAATCAGACAGTCAAGATACTACACCAAAGAAGTTCGAAAACTTACTCAAAAATTGCGTTTGGAGGGAAAAACCTACCAAAATATTTAAGACATCCTAGGCTGCTCAGCAAAATGGTCAGTAACGCCTTAAAATAGTACAATAAACCGAAAACGCGAGGACCAAAAAGGATGACTACTGAAAGAACTGACAGAAAAATTGTTCAGTTAGCAAAACAGAACCCTTCCATAGGCTGTAGGAAAATACAAAATTTACTTTAACTGTCTGTTAGCGCTGTCACAATACGAAGACGTCTTTTAGAAGCGAAGTTACCAGCTCGAAGTCCATGCAAGGTACCATTCTTGACGAAAAAGCATGTGGCAAAGAGAAATGGAGGAATGTTTTGTGGAGCGGTGAAAGCAAAAGGGAAAAGCAAAGGGTCGTCGAGAATATGTGAGAAGACCCTAAAATGCAGCATACAATCCACGGTATACTATTAAAACAGTGAAGCATGTTGGAGGAAAAATTATGATATGGGCTTGCTTTTCATATTACGGGGTCGGACCTATTAATCCCATCGGGGGTATAACAGATGCAACCGATGATGTAAAAATTCCCTTCGCTGAAGAGGAAATGACGGTCAAATGGTAGACATGTGCATTCAAGAGGACACAAGTGTCCACAGGTTTTTCTTAAGACCAACCTCTGTCTATCAACTCCTGCTCTTACCTTCCCGTGGTGAACATCGGGTGCCTAGTACCTCAACTGGAGATTGGGTTTCAACCCCGGTGGAAAGTTGTTGGGGGCAGCAAACGAGAGAGGTGTTTCCACTAAGGCACCTCTCCTTATCCAGACGGCAGCGGACGAATTCCCGAGATGGAATCAACGGTGGCGTCTACAGTTCCAGTAAAGTTGAACTACTTAGTGAACACCTTATAGGGCTTCTTCGACATATTCGGAGCCCAGGCCTGTAAGGAGCGGTTTATCCGGCTCCCCTTCCTTGGAGTTATACGAAGGATCTGGCCCTCCAGGTTGGGGGTTGTGCATCGGGGTGACTTCCTGGCCACGTAAAAATACCTTAAGTTTCGAAGCACCAACAAGCCTCGGATACGGACGGATTCACTGTTGACAACCCACGCAAACGAAATAAGGACAACGAACTTCGGATATGTACGTTGAATGTTAGGTCCCTTAACAGACCACGTGCGGCCGGAGAATTAGCGGAGCTCCTAGAACGATATAAAGCAGATATCACCGCCATCCAGGAAATACGATGGGATGGGCCGGGCAAAAAGAGGATGAAAAACTGCGATATTTACTATGGTGACTGCTACCACGAAAACCAACAACGCTTATTTGGATGCGGCTTCGTCATTGGAGCCAGACTTAGGCAAGAAGTCTTGAGCTATAGGTGCATCAATGAGCCTCATGATCATACGCATCAAGGCTAAATTCGGCAACATCAGCCTGATATGCACGCACGCCCCCACAGAAGAGAAAGACGACAACACCAAAGATCTGTTCTTCGAGCTCCTAGGCAAAACATATGAGCAGTGCCCTAGCTACGATATTAAAATAGTCCTGGGCGATTTTAATGCCAAGCTAGGAAGTTAAGACATCTTTGGTGGAATAATCGGGAAGAACAGCCTGCACGACAACACTTCCGACAATGGATTCAGGCTCATAGGTTTTGCTGCGGGGCGAAACGTCATGGTAGTCAGTAGTCCACACCTCAACATCAACAAAGGAACTTGGACTTCTCCAGATCAATCTACCGTCAACCAGATTGAACATATTGCGATCGACGCCAGATACGCTTTCAGCATTACGGATGTACGAACTTTCCGAGGAGCTAACATCGACTCGGACCATTACCTCGTTGTAGCCAAGGTAGCACTTCCGATTTCCAGACCCAAGGCAAAACAGGGAGTCGCTGGGAGAAGGTACAACGTAACGGCTACAATCGCCAGAGATCGCCAAATCCTTTTCCGACCGAGTTACAAGTAACCTCTCTCGAAATTCTCTGCCGCCAACACAATGTATCGAAAACCAGTTACAACATTGCCAAGATGCAATCAGAGAAGCTGCCTCTGATATGCTGGGTTTCAAACAGCCACCAACAAGGAACCCCTGGTTTGATGAGGAATGTCGGCAGGCAAATGCAGCCAAACAACAGGCACGCAAAGCGGCGCTGCATAAAAGGACGAGAGCTGCTCGTGAGCTCTATGAGCAGAAGAGGCGAGAGGAACACCGACTTCTCAGAAGGAAAAAGAGAGGGCATGAGAAGCGTGCGGTCGAAGATGTTGAGAGGTATAAAAGCAGGAATGAGGTTCGAAAGTTTTATGAACAGGTGAAACGAAATTCACAGGTACATAAACCTAGAACCGAAGGCTGCAAAGACGAAAGTGGAAACATCATAGTGGAATCGCATTCAATGCTGAGGATATGGAAGGACCACTTCTGCAGACTGTATAACGGCGACGAAGAACTGAATTCCGCTGTCAGGCAGGATGATCCATTCAATATAGACGATGAAAGCCAACAATCCGGTCCTCCCGACTTAGACGAAGCAAAGATTGCCATATCTAAGTTGAAGTCTAATAAAGCCGCTGGAGCGGATGGCTTGAATGCCGAGCTCTTTAAAGCAGCTGGAGATAAGTTGGTTAGGAGCTGTTATATATTAAACATGAACTTGAAATGTGCTACATAATTAACTTTTGGAATTATATTCATGTTTAGTATTAAGCATCACCCGTTCCTTATTACCAACCTATGCTAAGTAAATTTCAGGTTTATACCAATTACTTATTTGTACCTTACTTAGTTTTAAGCATAAGATTATATCTTCCCTTTTATTTCTAACCATGGACCTTTAAGCATCTTACATAATAAATAATAATATTATATAGAGAAATCTAACTGGTTTATTTGAACAAGATTAAGTCATAATAGGAGCATGCACCAACTTATCTGTAAGATATGGTCGGAAGAAAGCATGCCCGATGAATGGAACCTCAGTATTGTTTGCCCGATCCTGAAAAAAGGAGACCCTCTAAACTGCACCAACTATAAAGGAATCAGTCTACTTAACATCGTCTGTAAAATCTTCTCTGCCGTAATATGTGAACGTCTAAAGCCCATCGTCAACAACCTGATAGGTCCTTATCAGTGTGATTTTAGACCAGGAAAGTAGACAGTTAATCAAATATTCACATTACGGCAGATCCTGGAAAAAACCCAAGAGCACCAAATCGACACCCACCATCTTTTCATCGATTTCAAGGCCGCATATAACAGCATCTACAGGAACTCTTCCGTTTGTGCAGGATGACCATGGAGAATTCTCGCTGCTCCATAAAGGTTGGAAACAACTTAACAGAACCTTTCGATGTCAAAAAAGGTTTTAGACAAGATGATGCGCTGTCATGCGATTTTTTTAACATCGTGCTTGAAAGAATAGTGCAGAGCTCACACGTCAACACTAGAGGCACTATCTTTCAAAAGTCTGTCCAATTACTGGCATATGCTGATGAAATTGACATAATCGGAAGAACTCAGCCTGATGTCAATGGGGCTTTTGTGAGTATTGAGGCAGAGGCGGCAAAACTGGGTTTAACGGTTAACGAGGGCAAAACAAAGTACATGCTATCGTCTAGAAAGGACATACAACACCAACGTTTTGGTCAAAACGTCACAATCGACAGACGTAACTTTGAGGTAGTCAAGGACTTCGTCTACCTAGGCTTCGAGAGAAAATATCTTTGTGTGATCTACGGTATAGTGACGTAGACTTAGCCAGAAGGGTAAAAGTCCAACGACTAAGATGGCTGGGTCACGTAGAGCGCATGGAAACCAATACTCCGGCCCGGAAAGTAGAGGAAGACCGCGGATCAGGTGGCGCGCACAAGTGGAAGGTGACCTTACTCAAGGACCGAGCTAGATGGAGAAGTTTGTTGGGTGAGGCCCTAGTTCACACAGGACTGTAGCGCCACCTTAAGTAAGAAGAGGAAATGACGTTGGTTTGGGTATACCAACAAAGCTATGACCCAAAGTATACGTCAAAAAAGGCAAAATCATGCTTTGCGCAGAAGGAGTTATCCGTTGTGGTGTGGCCCGCTCAAACCCCCGACCTTAACCCCATCGAAAATTTGGGGGGGGGGGGATGTTAAGAACGCAGTTCATAAAGCAAAACCCTAGAATTCGAAAAAAATGTTGGAAGCAGTGGATTATTCGTGGAACGCAATAACAGTCGAGAGGTGTCAGGTTTTAGTGGACTCGGTGCCACGTAAATGCGAAGCATCATAAAAAATAATGGTTATGCAACAAAGAACTAATTGTAAGCTAACATTATTTGTATACTTTCATATAACTTAGTACAGTTTTTCTTACTTCTTACGTAATAGATCTAGTACTTTGTCATGCACTGCTATTTTTATGAACAGCCATATATTTAAAAAATGGTTTTTACTTTGACAAAGCTAACGGTAAAAAATCTATAATACTTATTTTCTGTTATTATGAATAAAATATTTTAGTTTGTTATTAGAAGTTTAATGAAATTTATTATAACGTTGATATTGAAGTAATTTTTGTCTTATTTGGAGAGCACTGCTATTTTTATGAACCAAACTGTATCTCATACTTCAAGAAAAAAATATCATATTTAATTGTTAAACTTAAACAAAACTAAATAATTATAAACAAATCTATGAAGTATTTACCACTAATTTGCCCTGGAAAAAATAGAAACGAATTAGGAATGGTACCGTATTGTTATAATACTTATATTTAATGGTTTAAATGTTAATGTTGCTATTCCCTACAGCTATCATGTTAGATTTATTTTAAAACGCATAATCGCATCTTTTAATATAGAAATAACCACCTTAACAAATGTCTTAAAAGTATGTAATACAATTAATTTAAGATGGCATTGCAGTTTCCTTTAAGTTCACACCAGACATATTATTATTATTTATTATTATATTCCAATTCACAGTAATAGTACACTTATAAATTTGTGAAAATTATAAATATTAAAATTACAAAGGTTTACAATATGACAAAAAATAATTAAATGCTTACAAAATAATAAAAAAAAGAAAAATAAATAAAACATAAAACAAATTAATCATAGTAACATTACGTTATTCCAAGCAAACAAAAGTTAAAGTTGAAGTTGCTTGATAAGGGTAAATGGGAGCGGGTTTGGGGGTGAAAGTTAGCTAGTTGCTTTGGTTAATAAAATACAGGCTTAACTCGTCACTAAATTGTTGCTTGTCACTTAGTTCTCTTAAGTTTCGCAAAATTGTATTCCAAAGGCGTATAGCTGAGATAAAGAATTGTTTCTCGGATGTAAGGCAGGTGAAATGTGGTAAAATTAAACAAACAGATCTGTTGGATGTCGAAAGCCGGATTTTATCAGAAAGATATGACGGCTGCATAGTTTTTAGAATTGAAAATAACAAACACATGGTACGAAACTTCATATAATTAAAAACTGACATGCCTAATAAATTTTTTCCAAATATGAAATATGGTTGAATCTCCTCAGATTGTAAACATAGCGCAGAGCACTATTGAATGCTACTTGAAGTTTTCTTTTGCTTTCAGTATCACAGTTAGAAAATATTTCACAACCATACACTAGAACTGGTATAACCAAAGTCTTAACTAGAACTAATCTTGTCTTTGGTGGTGTAAACTTTTGAGCTGTCCATAAAGTTCGAAAAACCCCATATGTTTTACCCACAACTTCATTAATATGGTTATTCCATGTCAAAGTTCGGTTGAATACCAACTCTAAGTTCTTTGACTTGTCCATGAATTCAATTTTTGAAGAACCAAGCATAATTAAGGGAAAAAAAGACAGATCTAGCTTCTTTTTCGAGATAACAAGACATTTACATTTCTTCGGATTGAGCGAGAGACCATTGTTTACCGACCACCTCATAATTCTTCAGAGATCATAGTTCAGATCATTGGCACAGTTTTCTATGAGCCCAAGAGAGCAGCTTTTATAGATTTGAATACCATCAGCATAAAAATGTTTCGTTGAATTCAAGATTCTATGTTGTAGGTCATTTATGTACATAGAAAATAACAGAGGGCCCAAAATCGATCCTTGTGGAACGCCCCGTAGCACAGGACAAAAATTTGATAAGGCAGTCTCTAAGAAGACAGCCTGTTTTCTATCACTAAGATTGAAACGTTGGCTCATCTTATCAATAAGAATAGAGTGTTCTACCATATCAAATCCCTTGGAGAAGTCCAGTAAGACAAGAAAAGTAACCTGGTCTTTATATAGTTGCGCTCTTATGTCTTCAACTACTTTCAAAATTGCTGTGGTACAGCTATGCTTGGCACGAAAGCCAGACTGAACTGAGACGAGAAGATCATTACGTACGAGATAATCATTAACTTGCTTATGCATAATTCGTTCGCAGATTTTGGACAAAAAGGGAAGAATTGAAATCGGCCTAAATTCCTCACCCGATGATTTTTAGGTATTGGAATAATTATATTCATATTCTATTATTTTAAGTCTATAGTGTTATGGAAATTATATTCTTGCTACAACTTTTATGAGTGATTCGGTTCATTATTTTTATATTGGCATGTCCCTTTTCCAAAGGCTTCATTCCGATGCCTAGAGACGGAGTTCAGTCCACAGCAAATGATTTCGTTCATTTTAAAAAATTGGCCTGGCTTCAGAACACCAGCAAAAACTCATAGTGCTTCCACTAAAATCATCAAATCTCCGTGAATTTTTGATTGAACTCCAAACAGACGAACAATTAATCCGAACCCAAATAGTTTCGAATTATGGCTAGTTTTGCTATTATTTTTTTTCGTCACTGTGTGTGCATATTAATATAACATTAAGTTAGGTGACACGTAAAGTGGCGAAAACCATACAAACAAAAATATTAAACTTTTAGATAGAGTTCGAACTCGTAACTGATAAGACTATCAACAACTATAAACAAGTTCTCGTAACTTGATGTTGAGAGTTTTTTAAAAAGAAAATTAACGAAATCGCTATGCCATATTTAGCGCTTCCAATCGGATGACTAATTTATACCTATTAAAAAAAAAAAAAAACAATAACAAAATAATCAAAATAAAGTCAATATCATAAAACAACAACCATCGAACCTCTAGAAAAAGAAGAATAATAAGTCATATTATAATTATTATTATTATGTTTTCGAACCTCCAAAAGGCAACAAACAAAAGCTAAATACATAACAATTTATCCACCTTAAACAGATTGTACCATTGTACATCCCCTTCAACGTATTTGTTTCCCCTTGGTGTTTACTTTGGAAGATTTTCTCCCATGTTTTGTTAGACCACCCGACTTGGAAGAAATAGATTTTTACATACCATTTTCTTCACTGCATGCAAACGACATTCACTTGTATTTTATTTTGTTAAGCTTCTGGCTTAATTATTATGATGATGACGATTGATTTTTGTTGTATTGTTGCTTTATTTAACTTGATTAAATATTATATATTGAGAAATTATAAAACGCACTTTGTTGATGAATTTTAGGTAAAAATTTAATTTTCCCGAATTAAAAATAATAAAGTTCTCACTGGTTGGGTTGTGTTGCGAATTGGTGCTAGCTCTACCCTTTGTTCTCAATTCGGTTCTTTCGGACTTGGATTTGGCTGTTTCAACAAGATAATTTTGCAATTACATTTTCACGCTTTAAAAATTTTAATATTATATTGTTTCTCAATACGAGATTGAGAAAAAATAATTATGTTTTTTTGTAAAGTGGTAGCTGCAGAAAAAAGTTGTGTGTTTTTTTAATTTTCGTTATCAGGTTTTGCAAGTTCTCTAATTTTTTCAGTTTTTCGCCCTGCCTTGAAATGACAGCTAATAGTACTTTAACTACACCAATCACCAGCAGCCATATGTTCATGATAGAGTGAGGCGGATAGATTTTGTGTTGTTATTTTGGTTGAAATTTTTGACAGTTGTTGTTGAGATAGTTGAGTCAGCTGTGTCGTCTGTATTTATTACTCCCAAAACACTCCCAAAATCGTATCAACCTTACTGGCTGAACAAAAATTTAATGCACTGTCAAAGTTAAAAGATACGAAAATACTATACATCGACACAATGAGAAGCTGTAGCTGCAGCGCAAGTTGACTCAACTTTAACTTTTGGCAGAGCAACAAGCTATATTTGAGATGACAGATAGGGAAAACCCATTTCATTCTTTGACTTCACTTTTTTTTGGGAACGTTCAATGCATTTGAGAGAAAAAAATGGCAAATATAAATGAAAAGTTAGTTGAAATAGTTAGATGCCATGCAATTTTATGGGATTTAACTAATCCTAACTACAAGAACATTAAGAAGAAAGCGGCAATTTGGAAAAATATTGCGGATGAATTGGGATTACCGAGTAAGTATATAATTTAAGCCAGTTAATATTTTTTAGATCTCAGGATGAATTTTCATAAAAATATAAACACAAATTCTTGTTTTTTAACTTTGTTTTTGCTTCTGCTGAAAAAAGTAGATTCATTTTATTTCGTGGTGATAAATTATTGTGTTTATATTACATTCTTCTCATCCTAATAAGTAGTGACTGGCTTAAATGGTTTATTTTCAAGCATTATATAAAACCAATTTATTAGTTGATGTATGCAAAAAGAAGTGGAAGACCCTAAGAGATTGCTTCTCCAGAGAACTTCACAAAAAACCAAAATCTGTTCAAGCTGCTGAAGAGCCGGAATCTTCTTGGAAGTTTCGTGACCAAATGAAATTTATCAGGGAACACATGAAACCAAGACCGTTAGTGTATTTATTATGTTAATACATACATTTTTTAAATTTTACTTATATTTTCAGTACGACAAGAAATATTACATCTAGCCTTTGTAATATGGAAGATATAAATGATTCACAAGCCCTGAAGAACCGGAATTCGATTTGTTTAATTCCCCAGACCTGTTCCAACAACCACGCTATCGAGCTCTAACGGAACTGCAAAGAGGCAAAAAATGACTATGGAGTCATCATTTTTAGCTGCGATGAAATCGGTTCAGGATTTCCTAGAGAAACCTCGAGAGGCTTCCCAAGTGATAACGGTTGCAGCTCCTCCCCCTGCTTCTGTTTTGCCTGATTCTGTTGAGGATGAATTGTTCTGCCAGTCTTTAGTAAAAAAACTTAAAAAGTTTCCAAAAAATTTAAAAAATCAAGCAAAACTCGAAGTATCGAAAACATGTTACCCGACGAGTGAATTTCGACAATTAGAAAAATTAGTTTTGAAAACGCTCTAGAGAGCCTGAAATTGAAAAACCTCGTGTGGTAAATCCAATAAATTTCCAGGGTAGGGCCTCATAAGGTTTTGTCTAAGCGGGAACGTACTATCAGCAACAAAGAAGTATGGCGCTACTTTATTGGAGTTGGGAAGTTTTTCGGGTGGTGGCAATTCAATTTTGTTGAGAAACACTTGCTTTCCAAATCCGGAATTGCTAAAGATACCACCGTCGCTCTGGCTGCCATAAGCTCCTACATCAACTACGGTGAAGGTATAGTAAGCATCGCAAACAGCAAGCAACACAATACTAAAAAATCCCTTGTAGTTATAATATTTAGAACCCGAATTTGGCGGACGCTTTATAGCAACGTGCTTTCCATCGAGGCAGTGGGGCATATGACATCGTCTGTCGAACTCGTTGCTGATGTCTTTCCAATCTCCCATGTTGCAATTTGGCATATAAACCGGAGATAGTAGTAGTAGTAGTGGATATTTAATAAATACTTTCGATTTTGAAACATGACTTACAAAAATGTTAACACCATCCTACACTTTGGATCTGGACTTATTGGAGTTCTAATGGATTTTTTTGTAGGCTTGAATTTAAAAGAGACAACAACAAATCATATTGCATCCTGGTTAGCCGAGTGGCCTTAAAAAATAGTTCTACGTCATTGTTTTTGATAAACTGAAAGGTTTTAAGATAATTTAAGCAAGACCATTAAACATTTTACCCCACCTGAAAAGTTGTTTCAAAGAAACCTTTCGTAGGTCTTTCTTGGTACAAAGGACGTACCCACCACCTTCGTTTTCTCTTCTTTAAAAGCTTCATTCCGCCAAAGCACATTTGCATTATCATTGCAATAAATGCAATTTAAATGGTCCATTTTTTATAAAATTGAAAGTTGCCCAAAAATTACAATAGTCACAAAATTAAACACAAATGTATAAATGTCAACAAAAATGACAGCTGACGTTCTTCCTGTGCTACACCATTGTGGGCGACCTTTGCTACATTAGTGAGCGTTTTTATTGACAGCTTATACTACAGCGATTTTTTTAGCTACAGCTGCATCTAATTCTGTTCAAGCAGTTATTCTGCTTGAAAAGTTACTTGTTTTAGTTTTAAATATGCTATTTTCATTTATGAAGATCTCTGCGTTTTTGATCCACTATCTCTGTTCCACTTAAATAATTTTCATATTTCTTCTGTTCTGTTTGTGTGAAGATTTAAAAATGCAGAGTAGTAATTGATAGCAATTTAAATTGGAAGAATCATATTCATGTGATTGAAACATACATGTTATTGGTCATACGAAAAAGTTATTTAATTAAGTCTTTTTGTTCCCAAAAAGGTTTAAAATTTTATTTTATGGGCTTGCAAACTCAAAGCTGCAATACGGCATAACAAGCTGGGTTGGTTTCTACGTTAATACTTTTCAACCTCTATTGATTGCAGAGAAGTATTTAATACGAATTATTTTAATTACAAATCAGTCGGGTGAAAGTTGGCCTTTATTTAGGGAATTGATAATTCTACCAATTAGGCATTTATATATTTTTAAATTTTTGAGAGAATTTTTCAAACAAAGCGGAAATATTCCTAGTCGGAATTATCAAATGTACAACCTTCGTGTGAACAATATGAGCTTAGTTGATTTACCTTTTGCTTATAGAACACATTTTTCACATTTTTATACATATACAGCTTCAAAAATTTTCAATATATTCCCCTATCCTTAAGAGAAACCTTTTCAATTGATGTGTTATTCACCACTAACTTCTAGTTAAAGAATGGACACCATTATTCTTATTGATCAATATATAATATATAAAAAATCCTGTCACAGTGTTAGTTGCCATAATCCTACGAAACGGCTGAACCAAATTCAATGAAATTTTGCATATATATATTTGGTAGGTCTGAGAATAGGTTTTTATCTATTTTTTATATTCTTAAGTGCTATGGTTTGTTTGCATCAACATCGTACACGGTGCAACGATCTTACGATAGTATTCAATGACGCTATGTTGAATGAAGCATCGAATGCTATTGAGGATCTTTGCATTGTCATTGCCAAATTAACGCTCAGAATGCAGAACAAAGAACCATTTATGACCACATCATGCTCGCAGTTTCGTCAGGACAAGATTCTTTTTTTAGATGCAAAAGTTGGAACTGGCAGAACATTCCTTATTTCGCTAATTCTTGCTAAAATACGATCAAATAATGGTTTCGCATTGGCTGTTGCATCTTCTGGGATTGCGGAAACTTTATTGGATGGATGCAGAGGAGTTCATAATCCAGACGCGGTGTGCAATATAAAAAGCAGTCATCAATGGCCAAAGTGATGAATGCACTATGGCACACAAACATTCGCTTGAGGCGTTGAATAGGACATTGAAAGATATAAAAAACAACGACAGACTATTTGGCAGCACTATTTTCAGGTTATTTCAGATAAATACTTCTCGTTATTCCGCGTTCAACGTACGCTGATAAGATCAACGCGTGCTTAAGATCATCGCCACTGTGCCGTTATGTTGAAAAAGTACTACTGAATGTAAGTATGAGTGTTCAAGTGCTTCAAGATCCATCCGCTAAAATTTCTCAAAACAACTGATTGAATTAGGAGACGGAAAAGTTACTACAGATGAAACTGGATATCTGTCGATTTCTCGGTTATTGATACACAAGATGCCCTTATTGGCCAGATATTTTCCGATGTACACAGACAATATACAAATCATGAGTGGCTGGCAGAAAGAGCAATTTTATCACCAAAAATGTAGATGTCAACTAATTAAATCCCAAGATACAACATTTGTTACCAGGACACTTAGTGTCATACAAATATTGATACAATTTGTGAAGCTGTAAATTATGCAACTGAGTTTTTGAACTTATTAGATTTACCAGGCATGCCACCGCATAATATACAACTGAAGGTTGGATCTCCGGTAATTTTTCGTAATTTGAACTCACCACGGTTGTGCACCGGCACGTAATTAGTAATTAAAAAATTAATGAAAAATATTATCGAAGCCATAATTCTAAACGGCAAATTCCGAGTTGAAAATATATTATTACCGCGAATCCTTTTTATACCCACAGATGTGCCAATTCAATTCAAAAGATTTCAACTTTCAATTAGATTGGCATTTGCAATGACTATCAAGGCCAAAAGATGTCTGTCGGTGGCTTAAATTTTATTCATTCATTCCATTATTCAACTCTAACAAGTACATTTGACATTCATAGAATATCTTATAAGCTAAACTTAAATCTAATTAATTATATATTATTTACAAGTAGAGTCTTACATTTGTTGGAGCTCAAATCATCATAAATTACTTTATTTTTGAATTAAATTTTGAATAATTAACTTACTCTTAAATTGAATAAATTCTACTACTTTTATTACATTTATTTTTGAATTTGGCGCTTCATTTATACCATTCGCCATAATAACTTATTGTTGAATTCGCCTTAAAAATGTTACTTAAAAATAACGTAATTTCTCTCTCTAAAAATCTGCAATAAAATGTATGTATAAATAGAAGCTTTCAACTTTAATAAAATCTCTTTTCTTGTTCAAAAACCCTTAGGGGAAAAATCGCTGCATTCTCATTTCGTCGTTCGCTACAAGTTTATAGTTTCGCTTTTATAGTATATCGGCTATAATATAGTAATTTAAAAGTTATAGGATCTAAAGTAATTTCGCTTAATTTATCTCAACCAGGATCTACCTATCTTTTTCATAGAAAAGACAAAATAGAGTTCCCAGGTTGACGGTCAAGGTTGTTTGATCGTACATTTTTGGCGCCCAAACGTGTTTAAAGTGGTAATCCACATAAATTCCTATACAAAATTTAAAAAGTAATAAATTCTGTGTGAAAACTTATATATATCTTGCACTAAAAGTGACTATAAAAACTATAAACTTAATCAAAAAACTATAAATTAGTGCATTAAAAGTGAAAATTTCATCGGTTACGTCGCGCTATCGGTTTCGTGTCGCGAGTGCATGGTGTTGGTGCTAAAATCCAGGAGAAAGGAGAACAAAATCCAAGGAGAAAACTCTCATCAATCATCCCAGAAGAAGACGAACCAGCAGGTTAAAAAGCCAGAGAAAATTGTGGGAAATAAGTATAAAAATTCCCACCCAGGTATGTCCGGTCTGAATTTTATTCAAATGTGCGTTGTTCCAGCATCATAATTCATAATTTTAAAGCTAATTACAACATAAAAGCTAAATACAAAAAAAAAAAAACGCACATTCGACATACAAAAAAGACCATTAACTTGCTATTACCTAAATCTTCAAATGTACATTATATATATATCTAAACTATATACATACATAAAATATATTCTAACTATATTTAAATAAAACTATGAACAACATATCCTGCTTTATAAATAAATTTCATAAATAAATATTTAAATATAAAACTACATAAACTAAATAACATATATCGAACATAAATTCATTCGCTAACCATAATCAGCATCCGCATAATTTATGGTGCTTTCATCACGTAAAAATTGATAAAATCCACAAAAGTGTAATTACGATCCACTTTTGGGCGAAACACACACACACATTCACACAATATTAAAAAGCTTTCGTTTCCAACATATTTTCGAAAACTAACCCATTGACGCACTCACCACACCATTGCATAATATCGTTTCGCTCTATTCGCTCGTTCTCTCGTTACTTACAATCCACAAATAGGATCCATAGTATACACACCTGATTTCGATTTCAGTGCACAGATCAACATTTCGGCACACAACATCATTGATTTCATTTATCGCTTTGCTCTATTCGCTCGTACTCTCTTATCGTAGCCACATAACATCTCCATGGTATACACACCTGATTCGATTTCAACTTGATATCAGTGCATCGATCTTCATTTCGCCAATACATCATCACCCAGGTCGTCAACGTTGTCATCATCGTCATCATCGCCATCATCGTCGTCGTCGGGGGAGATTTTTGCTTCATGATCAATTCACTGATAGAGCTTTTTTGAATAGCATTTTTTTGTCGTTGAAATGCATTAAACAACTTTTGCCTTTTCGTAGGTTTAACCTTCAATGCTTTGAAAAGAAATTCTTAGTACAGAATAAATTCGCTTGTTAAAATTGGATTTTGGATTAATCTCAATTCTCACAATCTATCTTTGAATTCAACTCGCCGTGAGATTTTATTTGTTGGGACAGTTTTTTATTGGGAAATTTTATTCTTTACAACAGGGTTGCCACCTAGCATTTTTGATTTGTTGAATAAATTTAATTGAATTTTCAATAAATTATAATCGTTTTTGTTTTTACTGTCGCTGTTTAAAGAATAATAGAAAATTAAAAATCTAAAATGGCTGAACCAACACTTGATGAATTAAAACAACAACGAGCTTCTACTAAAGGAAGTATATCTCGGATAAAGAATATCGTGGAATCCAATTCTAACGCCCTAACTTCAACTGAACTTGAATGTCGTCTAGGAATTTTGGAGTCGTATTTTAAACAAATATTAGCATATCAAACCAAAATAGAAGTTTTATTACCAACAGATACTAGTAGAGGTGAAATAGAAGATTTGTACATCACCGCAAAAACTAAAATTCTTTCGCTTTTGGGTACTGGTAGACGAAGTAGTATCGCAGACATGACAGTTTCTACTGTCCCACATACAATTAGTCATCTTCCAAAACAACGTTTACCAAAGTTTAGTGGAAGATATTCAGACTATAAAAATTTTATAAATTCGTACAACAATTTGGTAGAAAATGATTTAAGTTTGACAAAAATAGAAACATTTAATTACTTGCTTTCTTGTTTGAGTGATCAAGCTCTTGGCACAGTTAAGGCTTTTCAAGTCACGGAAGCCAATTATCCCAAGGCACTTCTTAGTTTGAAAGAGCGCTATGATAATGATTGCCTCATTTTCTTAGAATATATCTCACAGCTGATCGAATTACCTAAGGTTCAAAAAGCTTCTTCTGTTTCTCTTCGGAGCTTGGTAGACAATATTTCGGCGTTGATTAGTTCGCTACTTTCTATAGGATCGCATGAGAATATTTGTAACGCAATAATAATTCATATTGCGATGTCGAAGGTTGACACAGATATACAATCGAAGTGGGATGAACAACTGGACTATAAGAAGTTGCCGGATTGGAAGGATTGTGCAAGCATACTCAATAAACGGTGCCAATATTTGGAAGCAAGAGATAGCAAGCATATTCGTTCGGAACAATGCGTGAAGACATTCAACAAACATTCATCAACAAAGCCAACAATAGTAAATCCTCATCGCCCACAAACTTCGCTTGCTGCAAACCAACGATCCTGTATCTTATGTCGAGACCTTAACCATTCAATTACAAATTGTAAAAAATTTCTTGAGCTTTCGGTTATGGATAGATTTTGGAAAACCAAAAAACTAGGCTTGTGTCTGAATTGTTTAGGGAAGGGTCATAGTGTATTAAGATGTCCATCGTCTTATAAGTGCAAGACTTGCAAACAAGCACATCATAGCCTTTTGCATAGGACTCAACCTGCAGACACCAATTCTGGTATTAATCCTCCCTCAGATACATCTGGTCAAAGCACATCAGCTGCAACTCATTCCGCAATGGAAAAAGAGCAAGTTCCTGAAGCACAAGTTATTTTAGCAACAGCATTAGTTCTTATCAAGGACTCATCGGAAGGCTTTCAACTCGGTAGGGTTCTACTAGATTCTGGTTCACAAGTCAATTTTATTAATGAAAAGTTCGCCAATTCACTTGGTCTAAGGAAACATCGTAAGAATGTTGACATCGTCGGAATAGGAGTGACTGAAACAAAAATAAAATATCAAACTCAATCAACAATCCGTTCACGATATAGCAACTTTGAAATTTCTCTCGAGTTTTTAGTTGCACCTTCCATCACTGGGTATCAGCCTGAAGCATCTCTCAATGTAAGCAGTTGGAATCTACCTTCTAATTTAGAGCTTGCTGATGAGAATTTTAATCAACCGTCACAAATCGATTTATTATTAGGGGCTGAAGCTTTCTTCGATTTATTAGAATCAGGTCAGATAAAACTCGGAGAGGGTCTTCCATCATTGCAACAAACTGCATTAGGATGGATTGTATCTGGAAGATACAAATCAAAATACAACACTACAAAGAAAGCATCGTGCGTAGCCAATACACTTGAAGTTGGTCTTGATAAATATTTTGAAAAATTCTTTGAATTTGAAGAAATTCAAGGTCTACGGTCAATATGGTCTGAAGAGCAGAATGAATGCGAAAAGCATTTCATAGACACAATTAAGGTGCTTCCTAGCGGTCGGCTTATGGTACAACTACCTTTCAAAAAACATCCTAGCTGTCTTGGAGGCTCTTACGATATTGCTTTTAGAAGATTTTTGTCGCTTGAGCGTAGGTTATCCAAAAATGCATCAATAAAAAGTCAATATTCTGATTTCTTAAAAGAATACGAACGTTTAGGTCACATGTCTCTAGTTCCCAATCCAAACCTTGATGAAGATCATTATTATCTTCCGCATCAATATGTATTAAGGCCTGATAGCGTATCAACAAAGTTACGTGTAGTCTTCGACGCATCTTGCCGCACATCATCACAAATTTCTTTAAATGGAATACTAATGGTGGGTCCTACTATACAGGATGAGCTTTTGATTATTTTGCTACGTTTTAGACTTTATCGATACGCGCTAACTGCAGATATCGTTAAGATGTATAGGCAATTCCTTGTGCATCCATCGGATAGGAAATTCCAATTCATCTTATGGAGAGAAAACGAACATACCCCAATACAAACTTACCAGCTCAATACCATAACTTACGGCACATCATCTGCACCCTTTTTAGCAATTCGCTGTCTTCAGTATTTGGCTGAAATTAACGTCGAACGTTTTAGTCAAGGTGCTGCTGTTCTTAAGTCGGACTTTTACGTTGATGACATGCTAACTGGGGCAGACGACTTGGATACTCTTTGTCAAAAACGGAATGAAGTCGTTTCAATTTTGAGTACAGCTGGCTTAGAACTTTCGAAGTGGAACAGCAATCATATCGCTTTAATTGAAGAAGCTACACCAAAGGACATCAAATTGACTGAATCCAATCTCACCAGTACGTTAGGTATTTCTTGGAACCCTCGTGCTGATGAATTCATTTTTTCATACAAACCTAATCGGGTCTATACAAAATACACAAAAAGATCTATTCTCTCGCTTTCGTCGTCTCTTTTTGATCCAATGGGCTTGCTTAGTCCAATAATTATCCGGGCTAAGATACTGCTACAACAGCTTTGGATAGAAAAATTCGATTGGGACGAAAATATTTCTCCAAATCTCGAGACAGAGTGGCGTCAATTCATGACAGATCTCAACTCAATTCAAAATCTTCCAATTCCTCGATACGTTTTTCTAGAAAACAATATCAGATTCCAGATACATGGGTTCGCAGACGCATCTATGAAAGGGTATGGCTGCTGCATTTATCTGCGGAGCATTGACAATAGTGGGTCCGTAGGAGTGAAACTTTTAGTCGCCAAATCCAGAGTTGCTCCTGCAAAGAAGAGAACACTTCCCCGCCTAGAGCTCTGCGCAGCACATCTCTTATCCAAACTTTGGGTAACAATACAAAGGGTCATCGTCAAGCACTACAATGAAACTTACTTTTGGACTGATTCGTCAATAGTTCTGCACTGGATATCCACACATTCTTCGAAGCTAAATACTTTCGTTGGTAATAGAGTAGCTGAAATCCAGGACACAACAAAGGAGGTGGTCTGGAAACATGTTCCAACTTCTGACAATCCAGCAGATATAGTTTCTCGAGGATGTACAGCGGAAGAGCTTAAAAGTTCAATTTGGTTCAGGGGTCCAGATTTCTTGATCAAGGATGAAGAAAGGTGGCCATGTTCATTAGGAGCTTCTCCTCCTCCAGAAGATTTATTGCTAGAACACAGGAAAACTGTTTTAGTTTGTCAAAAAGACAAAAACTATTATCTCAATTTAATTGAAAAGGTTAGCTCGTACACCAAAGTTTTGAGAATCTTTGCTTACGTAAAAGATATCTCAATTTACGATTACTGAGGATTCCATTCCCAGGTCGATACCTTACAGCTGGGGAGTTAGATTATTCGTTACTCACCATAGTTAATGTCATACAAATGGAGTATTTTGCGAAGGAGATCCAGGCAGTAAAATCAAACTCAAAACTTCAAGGATCGACAAAATGGTTATGTCCTTTTATCGAGGACAGAAATGGTCTTTTGTTGTTGAGAGTAGGTGGCAGATTGAAACATGCTGACATTCCAGAGGAAAACAAACATCCGATGTTGCTTCCAAAAGATTGCAATTTCAGCAAAGAACTTATTCGACATTTGCACTATTCTAACTACCATGCAGGTCCAAAGGCTCTTGTGGCGCTAACGAGACAAAGATTTTGGATCATCAATGTTCGACAGTTGGCACGCAGCGTTATTCGAAGGTGCACTCATTGTGCAAGATATCGACCGAAGTTATATGACCAAGTAATGGGAGATTTGCCTGCAGAAAGATTAACATCTTCACGTCCATTTTTATGCTGTGGGGTTGATTTCTGTGGTCCTATTTACACATACTACAAAATCAGGGGGAAGGTGCCTTATAAAACCTATGTGGCAGTTTTTGTCTGCTTCGCTTCGAAAGCGGTTCACTTAGAAGCTGTATCAGACCTTTCAGCAGACGCTTTTATAGGAGCATTAAAAAGAATGATAGGTCGTAGAGGTATTCCCAAAGACATCCACTGTGACAACGCGACAAATTTTGTTGGCGCACAGTCAAAACTAAGCGAGTTGCGAGATATGTTGTTCAAAAAATCCAACCAAGAAAATCTCATTAATTATTGTACTAATTCCAATATAAATTTTCATTTTATACCCCCCAGGGCACCCAATTTTGGTGGAATTTGGGAAGCTGCAGTTAAAGTCGCTAAGGGTCATTTGTATCGCAGCCTTGGAAACGCCAAATTGTCATTCGAAGAGCTGTCAACTGCACTTGTCGAGATTGAGGCCATCATGAATTCGAGGCCTATTACTTCTATATCAACAGATCCAAACGACTTCGAAGCCCTAACACCAGCACATCTCCTGATCGGATCCTCTCTCAAGGCGATTCCCGAACTATTGACTGAGGTATCCGACATAAGCTATCTCGAAAGGTGGCGGCGAATTAACGCTGTCAAAACTCATTTCTGGAAGCGATGGTCCAACGAGTACGTCACTGAACTGCAAGGTCGTGGAAAGTGGACAACATCAAGTCCAAATATCGCTATCGGCAGCTTGGTCATCATTCACGAAGACAATTTACCACCCCAAAAATGGCTCTTGGGAAGAGTCACCAAAGTCATCGAAGGTCCTGATGGGCGAGTAAGAGTCGCCGATGTTAAAACTCAACGAGGAACATTTCGAAGACCTATTCGCAAATTGGCGGCGATTCCGTCTTGAAAGGTGATCCTTTCAAAGGGGGCGGAATGTTGGAGCTCAAATCATCATAAATTACTTTATTTTTGAATTAAATTTTGAATAATTAACTTACTCTTAAATTGAATAAATTCTACTACTTTTATTACATTTATTTTTGAATTTGGCGCTTCATTTATACCATTCGCCATAATAACTTATTGTTGAATTCGCCTTAAAAATGTTACTTAAAAATAACGTAATTTCTCTCTCTAAAAATCTGCAATAAAATGTATGTATAAATAGAAGCTTTCAACTTTAATAAAATCTCTTTTCTTGTTCAAAAACCCTTAGGGGAAAAATCGCTGCATTCTCATTTCGTCGTTCGCTACAAGTTTATAGTTTCGCTTTTATAGTATATCGGCTATAATATAGTAATTTAAAAGTTATAGGATCTAAAGTAATTTCGCTTAATTTATCTCAACCAGGATCTACCTATCTTTTTCATAGAAAAGACAAAATAGAGTTCCCAGGTTGACGGTCAAGGTTGTTTGATCGTACAACATTCATTTCAACTTAAATGGAAATCTAATAAATCCTCAAATTGGTTGAAACAGGAAGCAGCATTGCGTATAGGATTATTCAAACCGTTAATAGTATTGTGTCTTGGGATATAATAGAAGTCGTTTTCTCTAGGTCGTATGAAACGCGCAGGAGCATAGATATTAAATAAAGACAGCAACTTAGGGCTAGAATTTCTAAATATAAAACCAAGCATAGCATTCGATTTTGAGATCAAAAAGTCCATATGCAAGGCGAAACTCAACTGAGAGTTAAAAATAACCCCCAAATCCTTTTGCACCGTAACGCGATTAAGATCACTCTGAGAGATGTTATATGCAAACAAGTTTGGATTTCTAGCTCCAGTAAATGACATCACCGCACATTTACGAATATTTAAATACAAGCAATTTACATATATCACACCAACTTGTAAGCCTGTCAATATCAAGTTGAAGTTGAGTACAATCAGACACAGTTTTAATTTGTCTAAAAATCTTAAATTCATCCGCAAAAAGTAATCCACTTGAATTTAAAATAAAATTTTGCAAATCATTGATAAATAAAAGAAACAAAAGAGGACCTAGATGGCTTCCTTGTGGAACACCCGAATGATTGAAAATCGTTTTCGAAAAATGCGAACCTAATTTCACGTATTGCTTACGGTTTTTTAAGTAACTCATTACCCAACTCAGTAAAGTAGCGTGGAAACCCAAGCCCAATAATTTACGCTCTAAAATATGAAACTGAACACGATCAAAGGCCTTAGCAAAGTCTGTGTAGATAGCATCCACTTGAAAGCGTCGTTCCATACTGTGAAGACAGAAGTTGGTAAAAATTGCCAAATTTGTTACCATAGACCTACCACTTATAAACCCATGTTGATCTTCGGATATAAGAGACCGAGTGACAGAATAGAGTTTTCGCTTGACTTTAGCTTCGAAGACTTTAGGGACCAATTGTAGTTTCGCAATAGGCCTATAATTTTCAATATTTTGCTTAGAACCAGACTTATGAATTGGTGTGACAAATGAGTACTTCCAGTAATCCAAAAACACACCTGTAGACAGCGAAAGATTTAAGATTATATGAAACGGGATTACGAGATTATATCTACAATTTTTAACAAAAATAGCTGGAATGTTGTCAGGTGGAAAAGTAGGAGAGCCATCAAGAGATGATAGTTCAGATAAAATATCATTTTTAGAGACATAAAGATTTCTCAAATTAACAGACGAGACATCACGAATTGGTTCAAAAGCAGATTCTGGCTCAGCAACGCAGTTAGATTGAAAAAAGTTCGCAAACATGTTACAAATATTTTTTAAATCGCTGCTCAGAGCATTATTGTATTTCATAGATAGAGGAACACCGAGCGATTTCCTTTTTGTATTCAGAAAAGTCCAAAAAGCCTTAAGATTCCTCTTAATTTTGGATTCTACAGATAAAATATGCTGGCGATAAAGAAATCTTTTTAAAAATTCATATTCTTTTCTCAGTCGACAAAATGTTACATGATGTGATGAATCATTTAAACTTTTCTTATACATTATGCAAGGGAGAGGAAACGCTACTTGACTTTTTTTTGAGATTTTAATAACTGGACATTGACCTTAGGTATTCACTGTGTCATGGTTGAATTTCGCATTTCTCTTTGTAAATCAGAGTTTTTATCTATATTGACTTTATTTGCACCATCGTCAATATTTAAAAAGTCGATCTGATGATATTCGTCGATCACCCGTTTCAAGTGTCCAAAACAGTCATACAGATTCCTCTGCCATAAGGACAAAGAAACATTTGCACAATTAACACATCTCCAATAGATATTTATGTTAGATTTTATTGTTTCAAGTTCATTTGATTTCAATAGAGAACATAATACATGAAAAAATGCACCGCAAATACCACATGAAACAGTATCACACTCGTTCAGTGATTTGGCACAATGTTTGCACATAGAACTCATAATAGACAAACGAAAATAAAAGCAAAAAACAAAAACAATAAATTTGCAATGAAAGCTTTTCGCAAGAAAGACTGAGCCCTTCATGTTTTTACACAGACAATTTAACGTAGAGTGGTATCAAGTGGGCAAACGATCCAGTTAGTTTGTATTAACGAAAGATGGGATCATAAAAAATATTGTTCACTCTGTTGTTATTATAATTGATAAAGAATTAATATTATAATTTAAAAAAAATTGTTTATTGATTTGTTATTTTTATATTTTATCACCGTTTACAGTGTTCTATATCTCTCCCACTTATATACCACATCCTTACATACTTAAAATAAGTTATTTATTGCTAGAAAAATATTCTTTAGAAATTGTTTATATGACAAAGCAACGTTTGTCGGGTCAGCTAGTTGTTATATAGTTTTAAGTTTAAATGAATGAATAAAAATACAATACAATACAAGACAATGTAATACAAAAAACTTTGTTTATCCGCTACGTTCATACCGACGTGATTTAAAAATCACGATGAAAGGCCGTCATGAATTTTTCGTATTTTGGTTTGTCGTTTATGTCAATTTTGACATTTACCTTGCAAACTGCAATAAAGTATCAAACAAAATTTACCATCTGTACATTTAAAGTTAAAATGAACTCGAATACTTTATTTAACATTTATTGTACCAACTTAAGGCCAAATATGATTTAAGCATTTTACTCATCTGCACATATCAACAAAGCAAACAAATAAATATCTTAAAACTATTAAGCTGGCTATATACGATTGAGCTAAAGAGCCAAATGGACTGGAGCCGAACCGTAATCGACCTTGTTTGTTGAATCTGAGATGGTTCGGTTTGGCTCTATCAATCCATTTACATTTTCAGCAAGTCAGAAATCAACGAGTCCGAGCCAACGAGCCAAGACTCAGCTCAGCCGTAATAAATGTACCACGTAGTTCCGTCTGTTTACACAATATTATCTTGCTATCTAAAAACTATATTAATGTCTCAGTCTATAACATACAACAAATGCTTAATGTCTCTTTTCCTCTTTTTATTTTTCTGGGTCAGCTATCAACTTTTTTACATTTTTGGATCAAGTTTTTCTGATTTAAACATATTCTTTTGAACAAATTAAAGGACATTTTGCACACATACACACATATATTTAATTTGCTCGAAATGAAAAATATAAAAATAATCAATCTGTCAATGTGGCTCCGGCTCGGTGGTGCATGTTGGGAAAATTTGGACCGCATCCAAATTGCTCGGAGCCAATTGGCTCTACCGTGTTTGGCCAGCTTTATGTACATCACCTACCGCTTTAATCGGTCAACACAACAAACATATGTATGTACGTACATTTTTGCAGTTAATTATAAGACTGCGTTATTTCTAGATACGCTCAAAAACTTTCTGGTAAAAGATGTAGCAGCAAATAATGATGCTTTTTTGAAAGAAAACTTCCTTATGTCTCGGTAAAATTTCAATGTATTATGCAGTGAGTTCATATTCCTGAAAGCGATCTCATGGAAAAAGAGGTTGCAATTGCATTTTACACGTTTGGCTCTTCAACTGAGTATCGAAGTATCGCAAACCTCTTTGGAGTCGGAAAGGCAACAATTTGCAATATTTTGAAAAGTTTTTGTTAGAAAGTATGCAATATTTCCAAATTACATGACAGCTTATCAACTTACTGAAGTAGAAATGTCAATGGATTTGCAATGGCTGTAAGATGAAAGTGCAATCAAAGAGCAACGGAAGCTAAGTCTGCTATTACACGATGCCTCACGATTCACGACTCACATAAGTGCGAAAAAGAAAGCAACTATCAGAAAATTAGATGCAAACAAAAATTTCCGGTGAGTCTCGGGCAAATTTTTAGTAGACTCATTTTGACGTTTCTTTTTTCTCATATTCGTTTTATGCTGTTTATTTTCATTCGATTTTCTTGTTGCTTTGATAAACAACATCGAATTAGTTTGAAAACCAGAGAAGTGTGTAACTCCATATACGAAGGAAAGGAGCACTCAAAACAAAACAAATAATAATTGTCAAATTTGAGGCACTTAAATGGAAATCTAATAAATCCTCAAATTGGTTGAAACAGGAAGCAGCATTGCGTATAGGATTATTCAAACCGTTAATAGTATTGTGTCTTGGGATATAATAGAAGTCGTTTTCTCTAGGTCGTATGAAACGCGCAGGAGCATAGATATTAAATAAAGACAGCAACTTAGGGCTAGAATTTCTAAATATAAAACCAAGCATAGCATTCGATTTTGAGATCAAAAAGTCCATATGCAAGGCGAAACTCAACTGAGAGTTAAAAATAACCCCCAAATCCTTTTGCACCGTAACGCGATTAAGATCACTCTGAGAGATGTTATATGCAAACAAGTTTGGATTTCTAGCTCCAGTAAATGACATCACCGCACATTTACGAATATTTAAATACAAGCAATTTACATATATCACACCAACTTGTAAGCCTGTCAATATCAAGTTGAAGTTGAGTACAATCAGACACAGTTTTAATTTGTCTAAAAATCTTAAATTCATCCGCAAAAAGTAATCCACTTGAATTTAAAATAAAATTTTGCAAATCATTGATAAATAAAAGAAACAAAAGAGGACCTAGATGGCTTCCTTGTGGAACACCCGAATGATTGAAAATCGTTTTCGAAAAATGCGAACCTAATTTCACGTATTGCTTACGGTTTTTTAAGTAACTCATTACCCAACTCAGTAAAGTAGCGTGGAAACCCAAGCCCAATAATTTACGCTCTAAAATATGAAACTGAACACGATCAAAGGCCTTAGCAAAGTCTGTGTAGATAGCATCCACTTGAAAGCGTCGTTCCATACTGTGAAGACAGAAGTTGGTAAAAATTGCCAAATTTGTTACCATAGACCTACCACTTATAAACCCATGTTGATCTTCGGATATAAGAGACCGAGTGACAGAATAGAGTTTTCGCTTGACTTTAGCTTCGAAGACTTTAGGGACCAATTGTAGTTTCGCAATAGGCCTATAATTTTCAATATTTTGCTTAGAACCAGACTTATGAATTGGTGTGACAAATGAGTACTTCCAGTAATCCAAAAACACACCTGTAGACAGCGAAAGATTTAAGATTATATGAAACGGGATTACGAGATTATATCTACAATTTTTAACAAAAATAGCTGGAATGTTGTCAGGTGGAAAAGTAGGAGAGCCATCAAGAGATGATAGTTCAGATAAAATATCATTTTTAGAGACATAAAGATTTCTCAAATTAACAGACGAGACATCACGAATTGGTTCAAAAGCAGATTCTGGCTCAGCAACGCAGTTAGATTGAAAAAAGTTCGCAAACATGTTACAAATATTTTTTAAATCGCTGCTCAGAGCATTATTGTATTTCATAGATAGAGGAACACCGAGCGATTTCCTTTTTGTATTCAGAAAAGTCCAAAAAGCCTTAAGATTCCTCTTAATTTTGGATTCTACAGATAAAATATGCTGGCGATAAAGAAATCTTTTTAAAAATTCATATTCTTTTCTCAGTCGACAAAATGTTACATGATGTGATGAATCATTTAAACTTTTCTTATACATTATGCAAGGGAGAGGAAACGCTACTTGACTTTTTTTTGAGATTTTAATAACTGGACATTGACCTTAGGTATTCACTGTGTCATGGTTGAATTTCGCATTTCTCTTTGTAAATCAGAGTTTTTATCTATATTGACTTTATTTGCACCATCGTCAATATTTAAAAAGTCGATCTGATGATATTCGTCGATCACCCGTTTCAAGTGTCCAAAACAGTCATACAGATTCCTCTGCCATAAGGACAAAGAAACATTTGCACAATTAACACATCTCCAATAGATATTTATGTTAGATTTTATTGTTTCAAGTTCATTTGATTTCAATAGAGAACATAATACATGAAAAAATGCACCGCAAATACCACATGAAACAGTATCACACTCGTTCAGTGATTTGGCACAATGTTTGCACATAGAACTCATAATAGACAAACGAAAATAAAAGCAAAAAACAAAAACAATAAATTTGCAATGAAAGCTTTTCGCAAGAAAGACTGAGCCCTTCATGTTTTTACACAGACAATTTAACGTAGAGTGGTATCAAGTGGGCAAACGATCCAGTTAGTTTGTATTAACGAAAGATGGGATCATAAAAAATATTGTTCACTCTGTTGTTATTATAATTGATAAAGAATTAATATTATAATTTAAAAAAAATTGTTTATTGATTTGTTATTTTTATATTTTATCACCGTTTACAGTGTTCTATATCTCTCCCACTTATATACCACATCCTTACATACTTAAAATAAGTTATTTATTGCTAGAAAAATATTCTTTAGAAATTGTTTATATGACAAAGCAACGTTTGTCGGGTCAGCTAGTTGTTATATAGTTTTAAGTTTAAATGAATGAATAAAAATACAATACAATACAAGACAATGTAATACAAAAAACTTTGTTTATCCGCTACGTTCATACCGACGTGATTTAAAAATCACGATGAAAGGCCGTCATGAATTTTTCGTATTTTGGTTTGTCGTTTATGTCAATTTTGACATTTACCTTGCAAACTGCAATAAAGTATCAAACAAAATTTACCATCTGTACATTTAAAGTTAAAATGAACTCGAATACTTTATTTAACATTTATTGTACCAACTTAAGGCCAAATATGATTTAAGCATTTTACTCATCTGCACATATCAACAAAGCAAACAAATAAATATCTTAAAACTATTAAGCTGGCTATATACGATTGAGCTAAAGAGCCAAATGGACTGGAGCCGAACCGTAATCGACCTTGTTTGTTGAATCTGAGATGGTTCGGTTTGGCTCTATCAATCCATTTACATTTTCAGCAAGTCAGAAATCAACGAGTCCGAGCCAACGAGCCAAGACTCAGCTCAGCCGTAATAAATGTACCACGTAGTTCCGTCTGTTTACACAATATTATCTTGCTATCTAAAAACTATATTAATGTCTCAGTCTATAACATACAACAAATGCTTAATGTCTCTTTTCCTCTTTTTATTTTTCTGGGTCAGCTATCAACTTTTTTACATTTTTGGATCAAGTTTTTCTGATTTAAACATATTCTTTTGAACAAATTAAAGGACATTTTGCACACATACACACATATATTTAATTTGCTCGAAATGAAAAATATAAAAATAATCAATCTGTCAATGTGGCTCCGGCTCGGTGGTGCATGTTGGGAAAATTTGGACCGCATCCAAATTGCTCGGAGCCAATTGGCTCTACCGTGTTTGGCCAGCTTTATGTACATCACCTACCGCTTTAATCGGTCAACACAACAAACATATGTATGTACGTACATTTTTGCAGTTAATTATAAGACTGCGTTATTTCTAGATACGCTCAAAAACTTTCTGGTAAAAGATGTAGCAGCAAATAATGATGCTTTTTTGAAAGAAAACTTCCTTATGTCTCGGTAAAATTTCAATGTATTATGCAGTGAGTTCATATTCCTGAAAGCGATCTCATGGAAAAAGAGGTTGCAATTGCATTTTACACGTTTGGCTCTTCAACTGAGTATCGAAGTATCGCAAACCTCTTTGGAGTCGGAAAGGCAACAATTTGCAATATTTTGAAAAGTTTTTGTTAGAAAGTATGCAATATTTCCAAATTACATGACAGCTTATCAACTTACTGAAGTAGAAATGTCAATGGATTTGCAATGGCTGTAAGATGAAAGTGCAATCAAAGAGCAACGGAAGCTAAGTCTGCTATTACACGATGCCTCACGATTCACGACTCACATAAGTGCGAAAAAGAAAGCAACTATCAGAAAATTAGATGCAAACAAAAATTTCCGGTGAGTCTCGGGCAAATTTTTAGTAGACTCATTTTGACGTTTCTTTTTTCTCATATTCGTTTTATGCTGTTTATTTTCATTCGATTTTCTTGTTGCTTTGATAAACAACATCGAATTAGTTTGAAAACCAGAGAAGTGTGTAACTCCATATACGAAGGAAAGGAGCACTCAAAACAAAACAAATAATAATTGTCAAATTTGAGGCACTTAAATGGAAATCTAATAAATCCTCAAATTGGTTGAAACAGGAAGCAGCATTGCGTATAGGATTATTCAAACCGTTAATAGTATTGTGTCTTGGGATATAATAGAAGTCGTTTTCTCTAGGTCGTATGAAACGCGCAGGAGCATAGATATTAAATAAAGACAGCAACTTAGGGCTAGAATTTCTAAATATAAAACCAAGCATAGCATTCGATTTTGAGATCAAAAAGTCCATATGCAAGGCGAAACTCAACTGAGAGTTAAAAATAACCCCCAAATCCTTTTGCACCGTAACGCGATTAAGATCACTCTGAGAGATGTTATATGCAAACAAGTTTGGATTTCTAGCTCCAGTAAATGACATCACCGCACATTTACGAATATTTAAATACAAGCAATTTACATATATCACACCAACTTGTAAGCCTGTCAATATCAAGTTGAAGTTGAGTACAATCAGACACAGTTTTAATTTGTCTAAAAATCTTAAATTCATCCGCAAAAAGTAATCCACTTGAATTTAAAATAAAATTTTGCAAATCATTGATAAATAAAAGAAACAAAAGAGGACCTAGATGGCTTCCTTGTGGAACACCCGAATGATTGAAAATCGTTTTCGAAAAATGCGAACCTAATTTCACGTATTGCTTACGGTTTTTTAAGTAACTCATTACCCAACTCAGTAAAGTAGCGTGGAAACCCAAGCCCAATAATTTACGCTCTAAAATATGAAACTGAACACGATCAAAGGCCTTAGCAAAGTCTGTGTAGATAGCATCCACTTGAAAGCGTCGTTCCATACTGTGAAGACAGAAGTTGGTAAAAATTGCCAAATTTGTTACCATAGACCTACCACTTATAAACCCATGTTGATCTTCGGATATAAGAGACCGAGTGACAGAATAGAGTTTTCGCTTGACTTTAGCTTCGAAGACTTTAGGGACCAATTGTAGTTTCGCAATAGGCCTATAATTTTCAATATTTTGCTTAGAACCAGACTTATGAATTGGTGTGACAAATGAGTACTTCCAGTAATCCAAAAACACACCTGTAGACAGCGAAAGATTTAAGATTATATGAAACGGGATTACGAGATTATATCTACAATTTTTAACAAAAATAGCTGGAATGTTGTCAGGTGGAAAAGTAGGAGAGCCATCAAGAGATGATAGTTCAGATAAAATATCATTTTTAGAGACATAAAGATTTCTCAAATTAACAGACGAGACATCACGAATTGGTTCAAAAGCAGATTCTGGCTCAGCAACGCAGTTAGATTGAAAAAAGTTCGCAAACATGTTACAAATATTTTTTAAATCGCTGCTCAGAGCATTATTGTATTTCATAGATAGAGGAACACCGAGCGATTTCCTTTTTGTATTCAGAAAAGTCCAAAAAGCCTTAAGATTCCTCTTAATTTTGGATTCTACAGATAAAATATGCTGGCGATAAAGAAATCTTTTTAAAAATTCATATTCTTTTCTCAGTCGACAAAATGTTACATGATGTGATGAATCATTTAAACTTTTCTTATACATTATGCAAGGGAGAGGAAACGCTACTTGACTTTTTTTTGAGATTTTAATAACTGGACATTGACCTTAGGTATTCACTGTGTCATGGTTGAATTTCGCATTTCTCTTTGTAAATCAGAGTTTTTATCTATATTGACTTTATTTGCACCATCGTCAATATTTAAAAAGTCGATCTGATGATATTCGTCGATCACCCGTTTCAAGTGTCCAAAACAGTCATACAGATTCCTCTGCCATAAGGACAAAGAAACATTTGCACAATTAACACATCTCCAATAGATATTTATGTTAGATTTTATTGTTTCAAGTTCATTTGATTTCAATAGAGAACATAATACATGAAAAAATGCACCGCAAATACCACATGAAACAGTATCACACTCGTTCAGTGATTTGGCACAATGTTTGCACATAGAACTCATAATAGACAAACGAAAATAAAAGCAAAAAACAAAAACAATAAATTTGCAATGAAAGCTTTTCGCAAGAAAGACTGAGCCCTTCATGTTTTTACACAGACAATTTAACGTAGAGTGGTATCAAGTGGGCAAACGATCCAGTTAGTTTGTATTAACGAAAGATGGGATCATAAAAAATATTGTTCACTCTGTTGTTATTATAATTGATAAAGAATTAATATTATAATTTAAAAAAAATTGTTTATTGATTTGTTATTTTTATATTTTATCACCGTTTACAGTGTTCTATATCTCTCCCACTTATATACCACATCCTTACATACTTAAAATAAGTTATTTATTGCTAGAAAAATATTCTTTAGAAATTGTTTATATGACAAAGCAACGTTTGTCGGGTCAGCTAGTTGTTATATAGTTTTAAGTTTAAATGAATGAATAAAAATACAATACAATACAAGACAATGTAATACAAAAAACTTTGTTTATCCGCTACGTTCATACCGACGTGATTTAAAAATCACGATGAAAGGCCGTCATGAATTTTTCGTATTTTGGTTTGTCGTTTATGTCAATTTTGACATTTACCTTGCAAACTGCAATAAAGTATCAAACAAAATTTACCATCTGTACATTTAAAGTTAAAATGAACTCGAATACTTTATTTAACATTTATTGTACCAACTTAAGGCCAAATATGATTTAAGCATTTTACTCATCTGCACATATCAACAAAGCAAACAAATAAATATCTTAAAACTATTAAGCTGGCTATATACGATTGAGCTAAAGAGCCAAATGGACTGGAGCCGAACCGTAATCGACCTTGTTTGTTGAATCTGAGATGGTTCGGTTTGGCTCTATCAATCCATTTACATTTTCAGCAAGTCAGAAATCAACGAGTCCGAGCCAACGAGCCAAGACTCAGCTCAGCCGTAATAAATGTACCACGTAGTTCCGTCTGTTTACACAATATTATCTTGCTATCTAAAAACTATATTAATGTCTCAGTCTATAACATACAACAAATGCTTAATGTCTCTTTTCCTCTTTTTATTTTTCTGGGTCAGCTATCAACTTTTTTACATTTTTGGATCAAGTTTTTCTGATTTAAACATATTCTTTTGAACAAATTAAAGGACATTTTGCACACATACACACATATATTTAATTTGCTCGAAATGAAAAATATAAAAATAATCAATCTGTCAATGTGGCTCCGGCTCGGTGGTGCATGTTGGGAAAATTTGGACCGCATCCAAATTGCTCGGAGCCAATTGGCTCTACCGTGTTTGGCCAGCTTTATGTACATCACCTACCGCTTTAATCGGTCAACACAACAAACATATGTATGTACGTACATTTTTGCAGTTAATTATAAGACTGCGTTATTTCTAGATACGCTCAAAAACTTTCTGGTAAAAGATGTAGCAGCAAATAATGATGCTTTTTTGAAAGAAAACGTCTCGGTAAAATTTCAATGTATTATGCAGTGAGTTCATATTCCTGAAAGCGATCTCATGGAAAAAGAGGTTGCAATTGCATTTTACACGTTTGGCTCTTCAACTGAGTATCGAAGTATCGCAAACCTCTTTGGAGTCGGAAAGGCAACAATTTGCAATATTTTGAAAAGTTTTTGTCAGAAAGTATGCAATATTTCCAAATTACATGACAGCTTATCAACTTACTGAAGTAGAAATGTCAATGGATTTGCAATGGCTGTAAGATGAAAGTGCAATCAAAGAGCAACGGAAGCTAAGTCTGCTATTACACGATGCCTCACGATTCACGACTCACATAAGTGCGAAAAAGAAAGCAACTATCAGAAAATTAGATGCAAACAAAAATTTCCGGTGAGTCTCGGGCAAATTTTTAGTAGACTCATTTTGACGTTTCTTTTTTCTCATATTCGTTTTATGCTGTTTATTTTCATTCGATTTTCTTGTTGCTTTGATAAACAACATCGAATTAGTTTGAAAACCAGAGAAGTGTGTAACTCCATATACGAAGGAAAGGAGCACTCAAAACAAAACAAATAATAATTGTCAAATTTGAGGCATGGGGCACGAGTCAACATGTAATAGCGCTTGCTTCAACGAATACAAATTTAAAAGAAAAGTCAAAGTGAGTCGTTTTTCTTTTTTAGTTCAGAGCTCGAACTGTCAAAAGAATAATTGTGTTTCTTTTTGAGCTCTGATCGTTCAGAGCTTCGAATTGCTGTTTCTTTTTTAGTTCTGAACATGTTCAGAGCACGCTCTGTAAGCTCAAAGTAAAATAACAGAGTAAACGGAGTAAAATGCTGAACACACACAATTTGAACTTGAAAGCCGGAAAATTAAAAAAATTATCGTCAATGCAATAAAAATGGTGGAAGAGGCTAGTCTCTTTAGTGTAGAAGGAATGATAATTTAGAAAAAAATAATTGCATATAGCATTTTTATGAATCAAATTTATTTCATGAGTCAAATGAACCAACTTTATTACGTCGGCTTGAAATTTCATTAAGAAATTTACAAACCGACTCGTAGCATTACACTCAACTTCTATTTCAATGAGTTCTTCATCTGTTTTTTTCTTTTTTAATAATTTCTTAGAGTTATTTTAATGACTTATTATCTGATGCACGTACTTAAGAATCAGTAGCGCTGGACGTGGAGGCTTCAAAACGCATAGGCAGTTCCAATTCATCCAGTTCAACGGTCTCCCAGATTGCAACAAGTTGCTTTTCTATTTTGTGACAGAAAATCATTTCAATTAAATCTTATTTAACTTTTATCAGAGAGCAACTAATTACTTGTAACTACTCATATTATGAATCTGTACACTAAAGATAGTAGTTTTATCCTCAAAGCACTTGGATATCTCTTTTTAGAAGTAAATTTACCGAGAACATTAGTTAAAAGGAACATAATTAAATTTTGTAAAATAATTCCGATCGAAAGTTAAATTTAATTTGTTATGACAGTTTGGAAGTCGTATTTGATTTTTTTTCCTGAATTAACTGCTGAATTGGTAAACATGTATTTGCGATTTAAATTGCATTTTGTTTCCGCTACTTCGATTTTATTTTATGCAGATTTGCGATGCCAGATACGTAATTTAAAATAAAACGAGCTAAATGAAGTCAATTTAAATCATTAAAAATGTATGGTAAAGCACAGAATTAGTTATATGACTTACATACATACATATGTATATCTTATCGTATTTTTCAGACTCAGAAAAGGATGCAAAAATACTGGAAGAATGAAATTACTGTTAATTTCTTTTCAAAAGCAGGCAACTGATAACTTGTAATTGCAAAATCATTAAGTGAATCCTTGAATTTCTCATTCTCCGAGAATGAAAAATGTGTCCAGTTGGACACAGTCCAAATTTGCCCGACATTCACTACATAGAAATAGCCAATTGGACGAACGTATTGTTTATGTTTGTATTTTTCATTGGGCAGGTTCAGACGACATTATGGTCTTGAAAGTAAAACAAGTTTCTAGCATCAGATTGGCCAGTTGCCAAAAAATGTCCTTCCAATTAAGGCAAATTTATTGGAAAGTTGACTGGAAAGTTAGTCAAGAAAAATCTCAAGTCAATTTTACTTATGTCAAAATAACAGATGATCATAATTTTTTCTTCAAAGGAAATCTAAAATGTATTACTCCGTACTTGCTCATTTCTATTTGATGTTTTTTTTGTAAAAGGGCTTCTCATCAAATTGAAAAAAAGAGTAAGCAATATTTCTTTAAAATACAAAATACAACTCGAGATGAAATTTTAGCTTGTCTGAGAAGTGTTTTGTAGACAATTATGTTTTTGGTAATTTTCGCACAATTAACTGAAGGTAGATGTTAGTGTAGTAAAGTTCCGAGTTTGAAGTTTATGACATTAAAGAAATTAACTAGTTGCCTTGGTCCACATTTACGATGAAAGAATGCAGCGGACTGCAAATGAAGTCCCTTATGTTGTCTGAACCTGCCCATTTATAGGTTTTCAGCTATGGCCAAAAATGTAATTCCATGTTAAAATAAAAGTTGTCAACTGAAGCAGAAAAAAAATTAAAAGGGTAAGATACATTCAGAATTTTGTTTCCTAAATTATTGTATGAGATCGACTGAGATAGTTAGATAGTGTTTAGATATCGAGATATAATTGTTTAAACAGACAGAACCCACTTGGCTTGATAAATCCCTACACACGGCAGAGCTGAGCATTGGCCCGTTGATTTTTGTATTGCTGAAAATCCAAACGGATGGACAGACACCAACTGAGCAATATCAGTTTCCTCACACAAGATTTTGGGGCGTATCCTGTCAGTTTGGCTTTGTTGTGACTTATGCTAGCTTAAATGCTTGAAGTTTTAATTTTCTTTTTAAATAATGTTGCAAATTTTGTATACGATTTAGTGAAATTTTAAAGCAGTAATTTATTGAGCTTACAAGATGATTTACATAATTTTAACATCTTACTATTGCTAAAGTTAAAATCATGGAATAGTTGCTTTAACTTTTAGCAATTCGTTAAGGCCATATGACATAATTAAAATTATTTCTTAAAGAGCAGTGGATGGAATAGTCCAGTCAACAGTTGTGTCGATGATAAATTTTTAATAAAGCAATTTGCTAATAAGCAAAAACGAAAAGAAGGGTTTAAAATTTTGGAGTCTCTTCATAAATTGCTAAGTATTTAGCAAATTTCTAACTAGCAAATTGCTTCGAAGTTCCAGAATTTGCAAACTTGAGACAATGACAAAATCTTTATTTTATGTTTAACTTTCTTTTGATGTATTAAAATAACTTTCAATCAGTCAGAATGCATTTTATTTTTACAAATAATAATTGAAGGACTAAACTTTTACTTCCAGTTTTTGCATCAATAAAATATTTGACAGTCGATGTTGTAAAAACGGAAATGTCAAAATGTGTAAATGTTCAGTATGAACGATTTTCGGGTTTTCGAAAACTTTTTTCCGAAAACTTGGTTTTGAGTTTGGTTTGAACAGACTATAACCCAAAAAGAAACTTGCGGAGTCTATCTAAATACCGACTCATAAGAAGTTGATCAAACATATTATTTTGTTTTGGTATTTATTAACAAGTCGTCTTTGAAAAAATTGGATGCTTAAGAAAAACGTTTATTAAAAATTACAATCTGGTCAAATGCACGAGCAACCCAGTTTAATATCTAATTTTATTAATTAGGCGCTGAATGCACTTCCAGTTCCAACAGATGGTAATATCTAACTTTTAACATCTTTACTTTTACTTGCACTGAATTCTGTTTTGGATTGGTTGGTTGTATGTAGTTCACAATAACAAAAAAAAAACAATAATAGAACCACCAAAGGCAAACCGAAACCACTTCAACTAAAACTTTATGCCTTGGCTTATGTTCTTCGAAATTTACTTTTGTAACCACAACTAGAAAAAGATTAATAATTTAGGACCAATTGCATTTTCTTTACAACAAAAATTATTTTAAGTAATAAATGGGTCGCTTTTCTGAAAACGACATAATTAAATTCCTTGAACTGTACAAGAAAAGCGAATGCTTGTGGAAGTGTAATCACAAGTATTATCGAATAAAATCTAAACGAAATGAAGCCTATATTCGGATAAGAGATGCAATGAATTTGGCTAGCGTGCTGGAAGTGAAGCAAAAGATTAAATCTTTCCGGGATACATATGCTTCGGAAAGAACTAAAGTGAGAAGATCCATGTCGAGACATTCTTTTAATGAAACCTATAAACCGAAATTACGTTGGTACAATTTAGCTGATTCATTTCTTAATAATCCTGAAGGATTTTTTAAAGTCAACTGTTCGGTGAGAATTGAATTTAAATATAATAGCAATTGGTAATAAGCTTTTTTTTACGTTTTAATTCTTTTGTAGCTTACTGTTGAAGATCCTCATACTAGTAGAAACACCTTTAATGAGCCGTCAACCATTTCCAACCACAAGGACCTGATGCTATTTATTCCAACTCACAATCATCTCAAGGTTACAGCATGATTAATAAAAACCCAATTGTAAATCAGTATCCAATGCCTCGAGTTCATGCTCCCAACCATTATCAATATCAAAATAACAACAACTCATCGCTGCAACAAAATCAGCAGAATTACAGACAGATCCCTGATAATCCTGAACCTGAAAAACAACATCCAATCCAATCTAATGAATTTTATCACTTTGGCATGAATATTGCCATGCAATTGGGCTCCTTGCCGCTTGTGCAAGCATTAAATGTACAAACGAAGATTCAGCAAATGTTATGTGAGGAGCGCATAGCTTATGAACAAAGTCGTTATGAAATTATTTATGATTCCAATCATTCCCAGTTGGCAGGACGAACTGAATCGGACTTTGTGAATAATACACAAAGTGATAGTATTTCAATTGAATCCACCATTGAGAAAGATAATATTAAGGAAGAATATTTGATTGATGAACAATCATGAGATGATTTATAAATGTATTAATACCAAATCAATAAGTTAAAAAAAAAATCTTATTTGTTTCTTTTCCTTAGAAAAAAATTGCATTTTTTAATTTTTACTGGAAATCTTGCTTACCACGAATTCCATCGTAATCCAGAACTTATGAAGTCCGAAAAACTGTAACACGAAATCTGTTCGTAATGCTAAATTGTATGAGATTTTAAACTACGAACCAATAGCGGATCCTTAGGGCATCTGAGAACTGAATCAAGAACTAAATATGAATTGGAAATCCAGCCCTATTACAAATGCACAGCCCTATTCCATCTAAAAATTTGTTAGTAATTTAACAATATTCACCAAAAAAGGTTTACAACAAAAAACAACTGTTTTCACAACATTAAGAATTAAAAAAAAACTTTAGTAGTGCTTTTAAATTATTTTCACAAGATCTTATCTAAAAGTAAAGGGAAAATATTTATGTTCTTAGGAAGAAGCTTAGAATAAGAATAAATTCCTTAATCTTGTTTTCAATTCCATCTTATTTTTTAAAGCACATAGTTAGTACAATACAAGGGTTTTTTAAATTGTTTTTTTTTTTTTGTTTTAATTGGTTTTCTATTGCTTACTAACTTGTGGTCCGGGCGCACCTGGGCCTTAACCAACATGCGTCTCCAGCCAGCTCGGTCCGTATTTAGCTGTCTCCAGTTTCACACGCCAAGTTGGTTGAGGTCTTCACCCCCGTGCGTGCGCCACCTGAGTCGCTGTCTTCCTCCATTGCGCCGTTCCTCATTGGATTGGAAGACCTTTCGGGCTGGAGCGATTCGTCATTTCCGTTTAATATGCAGTGTCGGTGTATAGCCCGTACAATTCGCCGTTATATCTTCTCTCATCTATGCATACGGGACGAATATCTGTAAGGTCGAGATACACATTATTTTGTTTACATTTTGTCAGTCTCCTTTAGAGAACATTTTTATGCGATGCTCAAAAAATCGTCTTTATGTTAAGTGTCTGCCCGCTTCCCCCTTTGAATAAAGGTCTAGGATGTCCTTGCTAAGAACGTATTTTGTAATGGTTTTTTTCGGGATTCTTAAAAGTTTTTGATTACTATAAAATTCATGATGGGCCTAAATATCTAAGATTCTTAAGTAAGACAAGGATATCATTTAAGTTTGAGAAGATATTCTGCAACTAAATGAATAATAGTTAAATTGTCAGTAAATCGATTTCCACTATTTTGAAGAGAGTTGTGAACATACACTTCGGCTTCAACTGAATACGCACAAACATTTTCGAAAATGATTTTTACATTTTTTCCAAATATTGATGTGTATAAGAATTTGAAAAGATTTATTCAAAATCAACTGCTAGTTTTTCTTTCGCCCAGATTGGTAGTTTGATAGATCCAACTTTTCTTTTAATCATTTCCTAAATTCGTGCGGGTATGAATCTTACAGCCTTTTGATAAAGTTCAACGATATTTCGCCTAACGCTAACTTAGTTGCAAAATTAAAGAATTCTTTAACTTTAAACTGATGACATCCCTCGTTGACTGTGGGAACTAACCACCTCCAATTATATTTAATCATGTTACGACCAGGTGAGTACGGCAGTTATTAAAAGAAGTGTAAATTTCGTCCAAGCTTTCATTACGCACACAGAGTGAATAGGTGCGTTATCATGTTGGTAGACCAAGTTTATGAGTCAAAAAATGTTAGATTGTTAAGTAAAAATTCATCAATCAATTGTTTAGTAAAAGCCTAAAAGAAACAGAATACCATTATTATTTAAGTTTTGAAAATCTCTAATAGCATAACTTTCCGTTGGTCATCAAGAAGCTGTTTTTTTCTTAAGTTTAAGATGGCTCGAATTTTATAACTTTTAAAACTGTAGAGTGACTTGCACTTACGCCAATTTGTTGTTTCATTTTTCTCAACTCAGGTGCACAACTTCTTCAAGCTGTGGTTTTTGCCGTTTTTTTTTACCTTCCACTATGTTTTATCTGTACGAATCTATAAGTAAGAATAAAAACCATCAAGACGTCAGCCAATTTTATCAGCAGCTGCACGTCTGGTTAGGTGTTGGTGTCTAATCAACTCGATTTTAGCTATTGAAACACTGCCAAATGCGTATGAAATACTTTACAACTGGGTGAAAACAAGACTCGCAGTTTTATTTGAAAATAGCATCTTAAATTAGTAGTAGGAGTAGTTAGCATCGACAGATGTCACAAAAAATTGTTTAATTGTATTTAACACTGAAGAGATGAATTATTTTTACCTTTCTTTAGACAGATTTGAACGATCATACTTTTGACACCCCCGGCTTTGAATAAAATAGAAGAACCCTGCAATTTTTATCTTTGCCCAATTTAATGTATGTTTTTGCTAATGACTAAAAGTAAATCATGTTAATGAATTCATATAAGAGTACAGACATTGAATAATTGCAATTATTCAATGATACAGACAGATAAAGGAAAAAAACAATTGCATTTTTTTTATTTATTCACATGCTTTGGAATGCGTTACAAAAATAATTTTAACATTTTTATTATTTACAAAGAGATTTAATAGAAAAAAAGTAACTATTTTTATCGATATAACCCAAATGCATATAAAATTTGAGTGTTTTTATCGACAATCTTGAATGCGTAGTTGTGATCATACAAGAAACCATAACATTTGTCCTTTTTATCTCTATTTACACTTCTAAGGTAAATTTTATTATTTGACGTCTTACTTGAAAAAGTTACTTTATTGTAATCATTAAATGCATAAATATACCTTCCGTACAAGGAGAAAATCTTATCGTCGATTTCATAGATATCCTCGCTGGTGGGACAAATTGTACCACCAACTCTTTGCTGTCTATTCCTTTCGATCTTCTTATCTGGTTCAGTATAGGTAAACTTTTTCATAATATCAATATAATCGATTATATTTGGTTCATCAGCTTTATATAGAACATTTCCTTTGAAAAATATGGCCTTACAATGATAACTAGGAACTTCAACCAAAGCCCCTAAATCTGAATGATTGTTGAAAAATGTCTCTATTCTGTAGTTGCCCTTTAGCTTGACGTCTTCAACGCTATCAGCGGAAAATGTGTCGTCGAGGTTATTGTACATTTTCTTGATTCTACGATATACAATTATTATATTTTAAGTGAATCGCTAAATAAAAATTGTTTATTATTTCGTTTTTATCAATAAAGTTCAATTTGCCTTGTTGTTTTCTTTATGATTCAGGATTAAGTTCAGATAACTTTAAATACGATGTTTTAATTTAACAGAAACTCAAATTCAAAAGCTTTGACAGAAATTTGAAGTTACATAATTTATGTTGGTAGCTCTGCAAATGAACTTTGAATGTCCTGAATGGCTGCGTTCATCGCAGATGTTTAGGTTCAAAACTATTGTAAAATAAAATGTTCAATGAATTATATTGATAATTCACCAGATTCTTCTCACGAAGCATACAAATTTGAAAACAATTGTTTGGTCCCTTCTAATTCAACCATATCGCTGGCTGAATACTTAAAGGTTGTATGTCAGCAAACCTAAGTTTTGAAAAAATTATTTTGTATAAAACTTCTAAATAGCAGTAAAATATTGATTAAATCTGATAAAGAACTGCTAAAAACCCAAAAACAAATAAAAAAAATAATATTTTAATCACTATAGACAATTCTACAGTCATTTAAAAAAAATACATAGAAGCTTTTCCTGAAAATCTTAGTTATATATGAGATAAAGGGTTCTATGTTCAACATAGAACCTTATATTACTTAAGAGCTTATATGGAATAAATGGTTTTTGTATGGAGTAAACAAATCGTTTTTCGTGAAAATAGATGGTTTTTAAATTGTATTCTATTTTTTATACTATACAGTAAGAAAACTGATTAAATAGTATATTTTCTTAAAATAAACTATTTCCTAAAGCATATAATTGTTGTAAAATTAGGAATCCCCAAAAAAAAGTTTTTTTCCATACTTAACTTGATATCAAAACAATAAGGAATCTGTTGTAAGATAGTAGTTCTTTTTTATAAAAGTCCAACGAAATTGTAATAAAGCCCAATATAATTATAAGTTACATAAATAAATTAATTTTTATTATAAAGTAACGAATACATAACAACTTGGATAGTAATTAAATACAAATAAAGAATTGTCAATTAAATGTGAACAAATTATTGAACCAGTTAAGTAGCATTTTTCGAAATTAAGTTTTCCAAGAAATCAAAATCTACCTTTGGCATAAAAGGAAGCATTGCAATAAAAGATTTTATTTTAGCTTCAGACAATTTTTTCTTACTTTTTTCTTCTTCAGGAATTGGAAATTCGGGAACAAAAGTTTTGTTTGCATATGATTTTCTTGAAGGCTTGTCGTACTTTAAATTTATATAATCATAACTTTTTTTGTAAAAACTAGTTTTAAACCCCACCGTTAAAATATTAGTCGAAAATTCGATTTCACATACTTTTGTGAAAGGTATTGTTTTAAAATAAAACGTTTTGGAGCAAACCTGATAGTTTTTGAAGTCCGAAGGTCCCATCTGCATGACAATCAATTCCTGTCTTTTGTAGGTTATTTTTAGTACTATGCGAATAAGAGAAATCGGCGAGTAATACTCGAACCTTCTTAGATTTCTCTCAATCACGCTGTGTACTGAATCGATTTCTTGTATGCACGAATGGCCAGGTACACTGAAGCGGAGTGTTATTTTTATTATTTGTGGGTGCCATTTTATAAAATTTAACAAAGCAAATGACATAATGGAGTTCCTGTTCTGCGGAACACAAGAATCGGACCAGAGAATCAAGTGAATAAAATGCTGGTTATCTTTAATGACCCGATCCAAAATTTGTATTAAGGCACTGGCCAAATCATTGCCACTTCTTCCCATTAAATTCTCGCTCCACAAAGCGCAGTAGACCTACATTAAAAGAACATAAATAAACTTATTATCCAAGAAATATTACATTTTTCTTACCATATTATTAGTGGACAGATGGGCAGTGAGATTAAAATTATTTAGCTTTGAATAGTTAAAAATGAAGAAACTTCGGCCTTAGGACAAGAAAGGACATTTTGAAGATCAAAACATATGACTCGAGTCGATGATCAGAGAGAAAAAAAAAGAATTCAACACGCTATAAAAAATGAGAGTAAGAGGTTCCAAAGGGACGGAGACGAGGAAATTTGGCTCTCTCATTTAGTTTTTTCTCTCTGTCGATGATGTTCTGTCCAACTGTCGAGTTTCTCTCGATTTTTGGTTTTGTAATTGATGTGCCTTATGTTTTGATTTGAATTCTTTCAATATTATGTTGCTCGAGCTTCAAGTGACTTTAAATTCCTCACAGAGGTCCTTTTTAGGTTTAAAAAAAGAGATGTTGAACTCTCGTTCAAATATTCTGCGGTAGACGTGGCTTTTAACTGCCTTTTCCTCTTCACATTTGAATATTTAAACTCGAGTCTATGTATTGTTTTTAAGAATAACGTCTACAGTAATGTGATTAAACGGTAGGGAATCGAGCAATATGATTTCTTATCGGTTCCTCTTTTAAACTTTCTCATCAATCGAGATGTTCAAATGGTAGACATGTGCATTCAAGAGGACACAAGCGTCCACAGGTTTTTCTTAAAACCAACCTCTGTCTATCAACTCCTACTCTCACCTCCACGTGGTGAACATCGGGTGCCTAGTACCTCAACTGGAGATTGGGTTCCAACCCCAGTGGAAAGATGTTGGGGGCAGCAAACAAGAGAGGTGGGGAGAGGTGTTTCCACTAAGGCACCTCTCCTTATCCAGACGGCAGCGGAGGAACTCCCGAGATGGAATCAACGGTGGCGTCTACAGTTCCAGTAAGGTTGAACTACTTAGTGAACACCTTATAGGGCTTTTTCGACTTATTCGAAGCCCAGGCCTGTAAGGAGCGGTTTTATCCGGCTCCCCATCCTTGGAGTTATACTTAGGATCTGGCCCTCCAGGTTGGAGGTTGTGCGTCGGGGTGACTTCCTGGCCACGTAAAAGCTTTCATGGTTGCGAAGCACCAACAAGCCTCGGATACGGACGGATTTACTGTTGACAACCAACGCAAACGAATAAAGGACAACGAACTTCGGATATGCACGTGGAATGTTAGGTCCCTTAACAGACCACGTGCGGCCGAAGAATTAGCGGAGGCCCTAGAACGATATAAAGCAGCTATGAGCAGAAGAGGCGAGAGGAACGCCGACTTCTCAGAAGGAAAAAGAGAGGGCATGAGAAGCGTGCGGTCGAAGATGTTGAGAGGTATAAAAGCAGGAATGAGGTTCGAAAGTTTTATGAACAGGTGAAACGAAATTCACAGGTACATAAACCTAGAACCGAAGGCTGCAAAGACGAAAGTGGAAACATTATAGTGGAACCGCAGTCAATGCTGAGGATATGGAAGGACCACTTCTGCAGACTGTATAACGGCGACGAAGAACTGAATTCCGCTGTCAGACATGATGATCCATTCAATATAGAAGACGAAAGCCAACAATCCCGTCCTCCCGACTTAGACGAAGTAAAGAGCTCTTTAAGGCAGCTGGGGATAAGCTGGTTAGGAGCATGCACCAACTTATCTGTTAGATATGGTCGGAAGAAAACATGCCCGATGAATGGAACCGCAGTATTGTTTGCCCGATCCAGAAAAAAGGAGACCCTCTAAACTGCACCAACTATAGAGGAATAAGTCTACATAACATCGCCTATAAAATCCGTAATATGTGAACGTCTAAAGCCCATCGTCAACAACCTGATAGGTCCTTATCAGTGTGGTTTTAGACCAGGAAAGTCCACAGTTGATCAAATATTCACATTACGGCAGATCCTGGAAAAAACTCAAGAATACCAAATCGACACCCACCATCTCTTCATCGATTTCAATGCCGCATATGACAGCATCTACAGGGACGAGCTGTATTGAGCCATGTCTAGTTTTGGCATCCCTGCCAAACTCATCCGTTTGTGCAGGATGACCATGGAGAATTCACGCTGCTCCATAAAGGTTGGACACAACTTAACAGAACCTTTTGATGTCAAAAAATGCTTTAGACAAGGTGATGCGCTGTCATGCGATTTTTTTAACATCCTGCTTGAAAGAATAGTGCAGAGCTCACGTCAACACTAGAGGCACTATCTTTCAAAAGTCTGTCCAATTACTGGCATATGCTGATGACATTGACATAATCGGAAGAACTCAGCGTGATATCAGTGGGGCTTTTGTGAGTATTGAGGCAGAAGCGGCAAAAATGGGTTTAACGGTTAATGAGGGCAAAACAAAGTACATGCTGTAACTTTGAGGTAGTCAAGGACTTCGTCTACCTAGGCTCCGCTGTAAACGCAGAAAACAACACAAGCGCTGAGATCAAACGCAGAATAACTCTTGCTAACCGCTGTTTCTTTGGACTAAGAAAGCAATTGAGTGGTAAAGTCCTCTCTCGAGGGACCAAAGTGTTGCTATATAAGACCCTTATCATCCCCGTCCTGCTATACGGTGCAGAAGCATGGACCATGAAAAAAGCGGATGAAAGCACCTTGGGTCGCTTCGAGAGAAAAGTTCTTCGTGTGATCTACGGTCCCGTATGCATCGAAGGGGAGTGGAGGAGAAGATGGAACGACAAACTGTACGGGCTGTACAGCAACGTAGACTTAGCCAGAAGAGTAAAAGTCCAACGACTACGATGGTTGAGTCACGTAGAGCGCATGGAAACCAATGCTCCGGCCCGGAAAGTCTTCGAATCCGCACCCACAGGACAGCGCAGTAGAGGAAGACCGCGGGTCAGGTGGCGCGCACAAGTGGAAGGTGACCTCACCCGACTTGGAGCGCGAAACTGGAGACATCTAGCTAGGGACCGAGCTAGATGGAGAAGTTTGTTGGGTGAGGCCCTAGTTCACACAGGACTGTAGCGCCACCTTAAGTAAGTAAGCATCAATCGAGACACAAAAATCACAATGAAAATAATACTAATGTAATAACTACTACATAGAACTTTTCGTTTCATTCAAACGGTATTCAATGCCGTGTAGAGCAATTTAGTGCAAAATAGTTGCATGTAACTTAAAAGTATTTGTTTTTTGTATGAGACAAATTAGGCAAAGGGTTCTATGTTGAATTTTTAATAACATAGAACCTTAAGATATTGGATATTGGTGCAAATGCATGAAAGTTGTGTGTTTTTTGCCTGTAGTGTTGCCATTGATTTTTTCTAATTTATAATTTTGACTTCATCTGAAAGCCGCTGAAATTACGAAAATTATGATGTATAAAACTTTGTTGTTTCAATGACTTGCAACCTTTAAGTACTCAGCCAGCAATATGTTGAATTGAATACATACTATGTACAGTGGTGGCCAAAGTAATAATGAAAAATGGAAAAATTTTCATCAGTTAATAAATTCTACCGTTATAACCTTACAATTTTTTTTTAAAATGTACAATTATTTTTGGATTTCCTGTAAGAATTTTCCAGAATCCCTGACAATTTCCACACGTTATTTTAATTCACGAAACTCATATAGCGTGCACTATAATTTTGCAATATTTCTGGGAAACTATGGCTGGGTTTTCTTTTTTAATAACCAATTAACTAAAATAATAGTTTTTAGTTTTGAAACTTTAAAAAATGGGACATTTAAGACATTGTTCTGAAGAAAAAAGCCGTGTGATTTTGCAATTAGAAGATGGAAGTAACACTTGCGATTTTGTGGACCAGGTATTAAAGCATCAATATAAAACATAAACACCAGCCAAACCAAGAGAACGTCCAAAGAAAACTTCAGCAACTATCGACAGAAAATATATCCCGAAATATTTTGTACAGAAACGAAACCAAAATAAATTTTGATTTGATGGCCGTATTTATGTTAGAAGGATCTATATCCTGAACAACTTAACCCTAGAAACACCATAAAAACGATAAAGCATGGTGGCGGCAATATACAAATTTTGGGGTCTTTTTATTACAATAGAAAACGCCCTATCTTTTGAATCAAACATATTATGACCCAAGCAAAGTACCTCCAAATATTGTAAAACGTTATGCTTCCATTTGCGAATGATAATCTGCCATTAGTGTGTCCCCAAAACACACTGCTAAATTCTCGAGAAGTTGGTTTGTACATACAATTCGCCATAAAGATTTTGTAAATGTAAATTGTTATATTCTTATGTTTATAATAAATAAAATCATTTTAATCTAAAAAATCTACAAATGTGTCGATGTTACAATGTCGTTCTCAATCGCAAGATCTAAACCCCATAGAAAATCTTTGATGTTAGATTTTAAAAATAGAATATCGTGCAAGAAGATCACAAATACGAAGGCACTATGGATACAAATACAAGAAAGGTGGTACACTGCTAGACAACATCTGTGGAAATAAGTCATTAACTAACTCTATGTCAAGAAAATGTGAAGCGCTTCTTAAGAACAAAAGTCACCCTTCCAAGTAGTGACGTCTTGATTTTACCCATTTTTTACCTGATTTTTTGTCTTATCATTTGGGGTTATCGGGAACTTCTTTTCCCATGGATTTGTTCACATATTCGAAAAATTGGTATGGGGAATTTTTCGAAATTGGAAAAAAAATTCTAATGGAAAAATACCTATCGGCAACTTATTTTTCATGGGTAAATCTTGTGTTTTTTTCTCTGAATATCTCCCCGTTATTTAGTTGTCGGAATTGTAAGTGGAGCAAACATTGTAAGCAATTCTCAACAAAATAATAATGAAAATATTAATAAAAATCATCTTTTTAAGGTCGAATTAAATAAATACTCACCAAGTTCCCGTTTTAATTAGTTTTATGGAAAAAAACGAGATATTGCTAATGGTTCACAACAAATCGGTGTAAGGAAGATGTATCAAAATTTTGGAAAGAAGTAGAAAAAGAACTTACCAGTTTGGGCCCACAAACAAAATCTATTTCTGAATGGAAAAAAGTAGGTGATAAGTTGATAACAATGTTTTTTTTCTCTTAATAAAAAATAACTTGAGGTAAGGCTTAAAAAAAAAAGTACGTGAGAAAAAAAATGTATGAAAACAAAAGACAGGTGTTTAATTTAGTGCGTTGAAGGAAACGATAATACGAATTTGTGTCTTAAAAGAATCGGTGAAAGGATGTCCAGACGCTTTAACTGTTGGTCTCCCAGCTAAACATTGAATGCAGAACTTCAACTCCTTGTCCTACAAAAAGCCAGAAAAAGGCATAACTTGTGAAGTCGCTTTGGAACGAGAAATTGAAATCCAAAAAGAACTCTGCAATAAGGTTGAAGAGTTAAGAGCTATGAAGCGACACCTAAAAGAAATGGAATACCTACCATTTCAGGAAAACATAAAGATCCACTGACAAAATTAGTGAGTTTCAGAAGAAGGTGTTGGATTAACCTCAAGGCACAACCTTGAAATGGAAGCGATGAGAAAGGAGGTTAAAGCAAAACTCGAGTTCCATTTACTTGAAAGCCCCTTATGAATTTATAATAAAAAGGATATTCTTTGCATTTTAAATTAGGGAGTAGTTCTAGGACGAGAACAAACAATTTTTTTCACAAAGAACCGACTCCAAAACTATGTTCGAAAATAAATTTACGATTTTCATGTTGGCAAAATTTATTCCCTTGAAAAAGAATTCCGTGGGGAGTTCCCGATAGTAGGAACATGCTGCCGGGAAGAGAAAAATTCCTAGGGAGAAATATTTCAAAAGTAATTTTCGATAAAATTTTAATCCCTCTAATTTTTATTGGGAAAGAAAAAGGTTTCATGAATATTTTCGGTTATAATTTTTTTTTAAACTAAATTTCATATTAACAATTGGCAAGAATAATATTAACCTACAAGACTTACACCTTTTTAGTTATTGGCTCAACAACCTTTGTTTTCAAAGAAAGTTAGGGCATTAAATTATTTTAAAGCTTGACGAAATTATTGAAGTACAAAAATCAAGTGACAAACGATAAATAATGGAATTGAATTTTGAAAACAAAAATTATACTAATTTCCAAAATCAAAACAAAATCAGTTTGAACATTTTTTCTTGAAATTTCAAGTTTAGAAAACATTATTAACAAAACTATTCATTCGAACAACTCTATTAAAAAATAAAGCTACGGAATAGTTCCTGGCTTTACAAAATGCTGTAGCATGACGCTGTGTGTATTACCGTTGTTTTTTAATATGTTTAAATGCACAGTGTGACAATTTCTGTATTTAGCGGGATCTGATTAAAAAGTCGACTTGCAAAAATGTAAACAAACGTAAAGTTGTGCACAATAATTCATGAAAAGGTTTGGTGTAAGAGCAAGTGTTTCAGATTTCTTTGCAAGTGGATCGCATGGTATTAATTGAACGTTTTATTTTTAATTAATAAAAATAATTTTAATTGATAGTAGGGTAAGGTTATTTAGGATAATGGGTACTTTTGATTGAATTAAGGAGGAAAGGAAAAAAATCATATTATAAATTTATGCAATTCTCCGCATTCATTAGGGAAAATTATAGTTATTAAGTGTTACACAAGTTGAAGACTCCATTTGTTGTAAAGCCATGTATACCTATGTTGACAATCAAAAAGTGTTTTGACTTCTTATGCACATGTGCGGCACCCATACTTATTTAATTTAATTTTTAAGGATTACTACAGAAATTCCGAAAAAAAAAAAACAAATGTATGATGATTGGATTTCAAAGAATGATTGGATTTTAAATTAATATCTTTGATAATTAAATGGGGCTGTGATGGTGCTCATCAAAAGGCATTAGGTGATAATTTCTATAGAAATCTTTTTAGTGTCTCAATGGTGCTTTTCCAAATGTTTTTCTTACAAGAGAAAATGTAAAACGTCCTGTGGCAAAACCTTCCGAAATAAACAATCTAGCCAAATCTTTCGAGGAAGTCTGTGGGCCAACTTTCAATGTTCTTCGGATTAAGTCATCTTCACTCTTGGATCCGAGAGACATCACGGGAAATTGTAGAGCCGATGAACTCGCTAAAAATGGAACCGTCATGCCTATTTCATCTAAAAGGGAGGAGATAGGTATACCGATAGCTAGATGTAAACTTATGCTAAAAGAAACAGCTTTTGCGATAGCAAATTCTAGGTGATACAATTTACCAACATGCGCAGCCACAAAACTCATATGGTCTTCACTGTACCTAAAGCGCTCTAAAGGCTTGTTATCTCAAAGCAGACTTCATATTAGCTCCCTAATAGGTGTCCTTACGGAACACTTTCTTATAGGCAGACACGCAATACGACTTGGTGTAGCCTCAAATGACTTCTGCAGGAACTGTATGGACGAAGAAAAAGAGGAAACAATCTCTCACCTTCTCTGCACTTTCACTAAAACGCAAACTTCATCTGGGAGACTACTGTTCTTATAATCCAAGTGAACTAGTTAAAAAGGATATGAAATATCTTTTTCTCTTTATAAAAAGCTCAAAATGATTCGACTAGTAAGAAGTAGTTCTCTAGATTCATATTGTATCACAATGGGCCTTTTCTTCTGGCCTTATAGTGTGGATTCTAAATCCCCAGCCTAAGGCAACTTTATTGGAAAGTTAACAGGAAAGTTAGTCAGGAAAAATCTCACTACCTATTAACTATCCACTTATGTCAAAATGAAATCTAATCATAGCTTTTATTTTCAACTGAGAGCTGAACTTTATTAACCTGTGATTTATTTATTTCCTACACAATTCTATTTAATGTTTTATGTAAAAGGATTCTTTGTCAAATTGGAACAGGAATAAGTAATATTTTCTTGAAATACAAAATTCGGGTCGAGATGGAATTGTAGCTTGCCTCAGAGGTGTTTTGTAGACAATTAAGTTCTTGGTAGTTTTTCCGCGGTCAACTGAACGTACAGGATTGTGAAGTAAAGTTCCGAGTTTAAGGTTTGTGACACCTGCAAAACTAACTAGTTGCCTTGGTCTTAATTTACGTTCAAAGAATGCAGTCAACTGCCCATTTCCTCCTAACAGACTTTTAATATCTCAAGTCAACATGAAGTGCGCTAATTGTTAGACATACCAAACGAGTAAAAAACCGTGTAAATTGTCGGCCTTTTTAAGTTGTTTTTTGGCAATGTAATGCAGCGAAATTTGTTCACACCAGAAAAGTTAAGAGACCTATAAGCAGTGGAAAAGTAAGAGACTGGGGTAGAGAAGACGTTAACGATAGTGCGTTAAAATTGTAGATAATTTATGTCCCGCTATGTCCTTAGAAAGTAAGTCTTATTAAAAAAGGTTTAAGCATTAGTTAGTACTCAACATGCAGATAGGAAATTCAAACATTCACTATTACTTTTTGAATAAATTTATTTAAGTTTTTTTTTTCAACATGCCAAATCTAAGATTATGGTTTTTTAAAGTAGGTTTTGTTTGTAATGTATCATGCTTTAACAATTTAATTATAATTTAACACAAGTAACAAAATTGTGTCGCATAAAATGTACTGCTTTAAAAAAAACTCCATCTCATTCGAACAGACATATATCCAGGCATTACAGGAAATAAAATCCTTGATGAAAATAAATCTATGTTCAAGACAGAAGTCTACATACATTTGATTTAAAGTGTAAGAATATTTTTATTTTCCTTTTTATCCTATTTTAATTTTTGATAAATAATTTATAAATATTTTTTTTAGTAACTGGATTTAATTGCACCTAAGCTTCTAACCTCTTTTTTACCTTTAAGTTTTATCTGCTATTGTTATAATTTGTATAAAAAGAAAAAACATTGTTCGTTTTAGTTGTAAGTTTTTGTGGTGGGAAGAGGATTAGTTTTTGTATTTACGAGTAGGTTAAAATCTCCATTGTGCTTCATATATTGATAGATTTAAGTTCTTTGTTTGTTGATTTATTTTATTATTTTTTTTTGTTGATGCTTATAACTATATTTCCACAATAATAAAAATCATATAATCCTTTTAGTTTTGAATTTTCAGGTAGAGAACGTATTTAATAGGCGTGGTTGGCAACGAACAAAGCTGCATCAGCGCCAGCACCGACTACACTACCAGCAACGTATTTGCCAGTTGCTGCTTCACCGTTACCCTGAAAATAGAAATAAGAAAGCAATTGTTATTACTTCTGTTTTTATTTATTTAGTTTTTATTAATTTAATCATAGAAAATATGGAATTTGAAAAGATCAGATAAGTTCAAAAAATTTACAGGGTGTTTATTTTTTTTTCTAATATTTTTAATACGTATGTTTTTTAACAAATAACCAAGCTAAGGGTTCACTATGCTAAATGATTTTTTTATTCTGGTTGGTCGTATTATTTGTTCGAAAAATCGTGCGCTATTGTTAAAAAGCATGCTTCTTAATTCTAAAAGAATGTCGACAATTGAATTGACCAAATTCTTCCAATGCTTATTGTCTCTTATAGGAAAAGCCGAGCTGTCTGTCATTTCCAGTTTAAAAAAAAATCAGCCATGGATTGTGGTTCAAATATCGACGGATTTTTAAAGGTATTGGAAAGGTTCAGAGAACATAAGGGGCTTCATTTGCAGCTAACTGCAGCCATATATCAAACTTAAATGAAAAGGAAAAAGTGTTATTTATTTTCAGTCGTTTTAGACCTTAGTTTAAAACCACGTTTTCTGTTTTCAATACTATAACTTTAACATTTATAAGCTTTTTCCATTAGTTAAATATTTTCTTTTGAAAAGCAGCTTATATTTTTAAAGTAAATTTGGCAATTTAATTCAAAAGTTTAAGGGCTTCTGTCAAGGAATAAAATTCTGTGTTTTTTAACTTCCCATAGGAAGTTATTGTAATGGGTCCGATTTGTCAAATTGAAAATATTGACATTTCTCGACGTTTCAAGGTCCCTAGAGTCGAAATAAAAGATTTTTAGAAAGATGTCTGTGCGTGAGTCCGTACGTCCGGAACATGAATACAGACTTGGTACTCTTTGTTTTATCACCTCTAGACATTTCTATTTACAATGATTACTTTAAAAATATCATTCAAGTAAAATGTTTTTGCCATTCAGTACATCATAAAATGATGAAAAATGTAAAGTAATACCGTTTTTGGAGCTATCATAGACAAATTTGGTCCTTTGTATTGAAAGGCGCTGTAGAGCGAGAACCTTTGTTTACAGAAAAAACAACTTTCGACACAAAACTGTAGCAAATGTTGGTCATATTTTTGTTATATATAATTTGTTTGCTCTCCTGGTAACAAAAACTATTCTTCTTAATGTAAAAGAACAAAATTTATTTATACCTGAATTTTTAAATTTAATGGATATTTGTTTTGAAAAGTTATTTCCAAAACGATGTTTAAGAACAATAAGCACAAATTTTTACAACAAAAACACCTGCTTTAAATAGCACACAAAATCCTGTCCGTGCAGCTTGTGAAGTGGAAGAGAACAAACGCGTTAGACCCAGACTTTAGATAATATACAGTGTGGGCCAACACTAAATCAACTTAATTTGTTCTTTGTATTTTTGATGTATTAGTTTTTGGATACTTCGGTTAAAATATGGTTTCAAGGAATCAAGGAAAATATTACTTTTAAAAATTAGAATTCTCTGGTCGCTTAAGTTTTGGCTGACAACGTAAAGTTGAAAGTAAAAAATAAATAAAAAAATGAAGTATGTTTTTTTTGCACTTTTTAGATTTCCCAATAACGTTTGCTTTGAGCCGAGTTTTTAATTTGTTGTTTGTAATAAAGGTCTTAATTTGAAAATATAATATTATTTAGTGCAAAAATAAACTAACTAAAAGCCTAGCGACTTACTACTCTCAACCATTCCTGTCTGCCAGTAGTGTTGTCAGGGATGAAGGTGACCTACACTTTTAAGCCGAATCCGAACGGCTAATTTGAGAAAGCACTTTTCAAGTCAAGAATTACTTTAGGAGGATTTGTCAAATCCTCGTAAGAGGCACTATCCGTGAAAATACTTTAGTTGGCACAGGCGGTATTGACCTTAAGACCTCATGACAGTGCTATGCACTTATCATCACGCTACGGGTACTACAAACTTTTCACTTTTATTTATGGATACGAATTATGATGTAATTTTTATATTTTTGGAGAAGATTATGAACAAATAATCATTACCACTTCATTAGAGTCTTGAACAGTGTTGCCAATTTGTATTCGTAAGATTGCACTGGGGTTCAATAATTAACTATTAATTTGAACATTTCAATTTAAACTTAAGCTGAAAGCTCGCTTCATTTCATCTTATAAAAGTAGTTAGTGCTTCCTTCGGCGACGAAGAACAGAATTCCGCTGTCAGGTAGGATGATCCATTCAATATAGACGACGAAAGCCAACAATCCCGTCCTCCCGACTTAGACGAAGTAAAGATTGCCATATCTAAGCTGAAGTCTAATAAAGCCGCTGGAGCGGATGGCTTGAATGCCGAGCTCTTTCAAGCAGCTGGAGATAAGTTGGTTAGGAGCATGCACCAACTTATCTGTAAGATATGGTCGGAAGAAAGCATGCCCGATGAATTGAACCTCAGTATTGTTTGCCCGATCCTGAAAAAAGGAGACCTTCTAAACTGCACCAACTATAGAAGAATAAGTCTACATAACATCGCCTATAAAATCTTCTCTGCCGTAATATGTGAACGTCTAAAGCCCATCGTCAACAACCTGATAGGTCCTTATCAGTGTGATTTTAGACCAGGAAAGTCCACAGTTGATCAAATATTTACATTACGGCAGATCCTGAAAAAAAAACTCAAGAACACCAAACCGACACCCACCATCTTTTCATCAATTTCAAGGCCGCATATGACAGCATCTACAGGGACGAGCTGTGTAGAGCCATGTCTAGTTTTGGCATCCCTGCCAAACTCGTCCGTTTGTGCAGGATGACCATGGAGAATTCACGCTGCTCCATAAAGGTTGGAACCAACTTAACAGAACCTTTCGATGTCAAAAAAGGTTTTAGACAAGGTGATGCGCTGTCATGCGATTTGTTTAACGTCGTGCTTGAAAGAATAGTGCAGAGCTCACACGTCAACACTAGAGGCACTATCTTTCATATGCTAATGACATTGACATAATCGGAAGAACTCAGCGTGATGTCAATGGGGCTTTTGTGAGTATTGAGGCAGATGCGGCAAAAATGGGTTTAACGGTTAATGAGGGCAAAACAAAGTACATGCTGTCGTCTAGAAAGGACATACAACACCGACATTTTGGTCAAAACGTCACAATCGACAGACGTAACTTTGAGGTAGTCAAGGACTTTGTCTACCTAGGCTCCGCTGTAAACGCAGAAAACAACACCAGCGCTGAGATCAAACGCAGAATAACTCTTGCTAACCGCTGTTTCTTTGGACTAAGAAAGCAATTGAGTGGTAAAGTCCTCTCTCCAGGGACCAAAGTGTTGCTATATAAGACCCTTATCATCCCCGTCCTGCTATACGGTGCAGAAGCATGGACCATGACAAAAGCGGATGAAAGCACCTTGGGTCGCTTCGAGAGAAAAGTTCTTCGTGTGATCTACGGTTCCGTATGCATCGAAGGGAGTGGAGGAGAAGATGAAACGACGAACTGTACGGGCTGTACAGCGACGTAGACTTACCCAAAAGAGTAAAAGTCCAACGACTAAAATGGCTCGGTCACGTAGAGCGCATGGAAACCAATACTCCGGCCCGGAAAGTCTTTGAATCCGCACCCACAGGACAGCGCAGTAGAGGAAGACCGCGGATCAGGTGGCGCGCACAAGTGGAAGGTGAGCTCACCCAACTTGGAGCGCGAAACTGGAGACATCTAGCTAGGGACCGAGCTAGATAGAGAAGTTTGTTGGGTGAGGCCCTAGTTCACACAGGACTGTAGCACCACCCTAAGTAAGTAAGTAAGTGCTTCCTTCAAATTATTATTTATTGTAAAATTGGAGTTTTGAATTAAGCTTGACTATTTTAGTTAGTCGGATAGACTTTATAAAAATAAGATGAAAATATGGAAACACAAAAAATAACAAAAATAAATAAACTAAAGAAAAACAAAACAAAGCAAAGAATATATTAGGTGTATTTTTATAGAAGTGTAAGAAAAACAGGTAAGCAAATAAAATTTAAAGTATTAAAAGAAAACATAAAATAAAACAAACAATTAAAAAGCATACAAACAAACAAAAACTAAAAAATTACAAATAAAGAAATTTGATATTTTGTTAAATAGAATAGAAATTTAGAATGCAAAATGATTAGTGTAGTATTTTTTGGATATATCGACTTTTATTTAAGTCTTTTTTGTCAGTCTTAGGAATAATAATATTTTTATATCCAAAATTTGTAGTTGTTGAAAAGTCCGTATAAATTATGTTTATTGTGTATTGCTGTTTTTCTAGTACATATGATTTTTAACATGTGAAGAAGTGTTGCCGGCTAACGAAGAAATTGATCCAGCTTCGTATTTGCCTTGACAAGCAAGCGAATTGGCCTATTTTAAAATAAAAAGAATTCTAAAAATTAGTCACTTTACAAAAAAAAGGTTAAAATGAAGCGTTTTTCCTTTTAGAACCATACAAATGTGTTAAATTATATTGTAGAATGTTTGTATTCCCTTTTCGCTTATTCAAAATATTCATTTAAAAATGTAAATCCCAGCCACGAACACTTAAAAGTCAGCAGATCGAACTAGTTAAACATGCAATATCTAGGTAGATGATAGAGTTCTTATATGTTTCAAAGCTATCAACAAAGTTGATAACAATTAAATTAATGAGTTCATGCAAAAGCAAATTTTTAAAAAACATGCATATGTACCAAAAAGGTAAACACTTTCTCAAATTATACATCTATGTTATTTCATTTCATATCCCCTGAATTTGGTTTGGTAAGCGCTGATGATTGACGTATTATCAGGTTTATTTTGAATCCAGGAAGTCTTTGTTAGTTTCGTGAGTTATGACAATTATGATACTGAATATAAAGCTGGTTCCCTAATTAAATTATATAATGTATTGATTAAAAAAAAACTGAATGAAGATTTTCCTAAAGTTCATAATTGTTTTATAAATAAACCGAATGACCAAAGCAAATGAATTTATGGGAAGAGTCAAAAGTGTGTTCCAAAAAAGTTTCGTTAAAAATATTGGTACCCAAAGGCATACACTTTTTTTTTTTAATTCTAATTTAACGAAGTTTCACCCATTTTTGTCAATTTGTTTTTTATCTCACCATCTAAATGATTAAGATTTAAAAAAAAACTCAAAAAGTTCCCATTGAATATCATGACACCAAAATATAAAAATAAGTTTCACAGATTTTTGTTCAGGCATGAACCACCCTCGCTATGTAGTATAGTTGAAAAAAAATTACCTTAGCACGTTTCAAGAGTTCAGTTTGGCCAGCGGCGATATTTTCCTTCTTACCAGCCCAGGCGCGGAGTACAGATGCTTGAAGGGCACGTCCGTATGAGAAGGTAAGTGCCCATGGTTTCAACAATGGTACTTTGTTGATGGCGTTCAAGTGAACGGATGCTTCTTCTTCAGACTGACCACCAGACAAGAAGGTGATTCCTAATAATAAATAACTATGATTCTAGCTCTAGTTCTATTTGTGTATTATAACATACCGGGAACAGCAGCTGGGACAGTCCTGCGGAGGGCTAAAACGGTTGCGAGCGCAACTTCATCGGGTGTGTACTTCTTGGCGCATGATTGTCCAGCGGTTACCATGTTTGGCTTCAACAATGTACCTTCCAAGTAGACATGGTGATCATTCAAAGCTTTGTAGCATGCAGCCAAAACGGTTTCGGTAACTTTTTGGGCACGTTCCAAATCATGGTCACCATCGGGGAGTACCTCAGGTTCAACAATTGGGACGATACGTTGCGATTGGCAGATGGAAGCATAACGAGCCAAGACATTAGCATTCTCCAAGATGGATTGGTAGCTTGGAGTGTTCTTGCCGATTTTCAAGACGCAACGCCACTTGGCGAAATCGCAACCATCCTTTTTGTATTGAGCACAACGAGCAGCCAAGTCATCAAGACCTAAAAACAAATATAACGCATTTCAAAAAAAGATTCTTTAATCTGTATTGTTTTTTTTTAAGTTTTTTTTCTCAAAATTGTAAATAATAAATCAACATAAACAAATTAAATAGAATTTTGAAGATTACGAATTGGTTTTCAAAAGTTTGTCTTATATTTTGTAATTAAAACCCTTAAGGAATTTATTTTAATTAAATACATTTATAGCTTACCTTGGGTGGTGCACTCATCTTCAGATCCCATCAATGGGACAACACCTTTGTCGACCTTGATTCCGGGAATAATTCCACGCTTCTTCAACAATTCAACAAATGGAGTGCCATCATCAGCCTTTTGGTACAAGGTCTCGTGGAACAAAATCACACCGGAAATGTTTTCAGATACTTTTGGGTCAGTGGAGAACAATAATTGACGGTATTGACGACGGTTTTCGTCTGTGTTCTCAACACCGATGTCCTTTAATTAAAAAAAAGTATAATTATTATTATTACCAAAATTTTCTTTAAAAAGAAAAGCTTTATTTTAATTACTTGAAGACGCTTGCCCATTGTAGAAACGGACTCATCAGCGGCAAGAATACCTTTGCCAGGGGCAACAATAGCCTTGGCAATACGGCTCAACTCTTCTTGCAATTCCTTTGATGGGTAGTTGAAATAGGTTGTCATTTTGATTTTTTTTAATCTGCAATAAGAAAATAAATAAAATGTTTTAAAAGTTTTATGTAGGAATACACAAAGGGCCTACATAACAACCCTTTAAAGCTTTCAATTGAAATTCTTTTTAACTAAGTTGGAATATCTATTGATCCGTTAATTGGCAGCCTAATTTAAATTCTGAAGCTAAATCAATAAGTTGATAATTATTAAACAGTTTTGTGTACTGTCTCGATTGTATAATCAGGGAGCTGGTTGAAGTTGAAGAAACATTGCCAAAATGCAATCAGAGTTGCCTCTGACGTGCTGGGTTTAAAGCAACCATAAATGGACGAGTGCTGCCCCCGAGCTCTATGAGCAGAAGAGGAGAGAGAAGCACTGGCGTGTGGTCTAAGATGTTGAGAAGTTCAAACGCAGAAACAAATATCGAATGTATTATGAGCAGGTGAAACGAAATTCACAAGTACATAAACCTAAAACCGAAGGCTGCAAAAATGAAAGTGAAAACATCATAGTGGAACCGCGTGATATGTGATGATAACTTCTGCAGACTGTATAAAGGCGACGTCGAACCAAACCCTGCTGTGAGGCAGGAAGATCCATTCAATATAGATGACGAAGACCAACAATCCTTCCAAAAGGATGCGTTGCTCAAAAGAATTTGACTTGAAGATATTGGAACTATTGAACATTAAGTTTGCCACTTATAATAACACACCCTTTTAAGGAAATTCAATTAAATATGTAACTTCATCTTAATAACTTGAAGAAGTAAACAAGAATTGCTTTATTAAAAGAACAATGCACTCGATAATTTGAACAGTTCTTGGATTAAAAGCAAAGTTATTGATATCTTATCAAAACACCAACAGAAAATAAGAAATAATTTATAATTACTCGAATGAGGTTCAAAGTTTATCAGGCAAGAATTTTACACGAGATAAAACAGAAATTACAACTCAAATAAAAAGAAAACTCGTTAAATCTGAATGGATTAAAAAAAGTTTTGTGTTTTTGAATCTTCAGTTGAAGGAGAAAGTCGAATGATTAAAAATAACCTTGATGTTGACCTCTGCAAATATAAAACAAAAAACTAGACTAATCTTACAGATACAAAAAAAAAGTATAACAAAAATCAACTTTACCCTTGAAAGTTTTCCAAAAAACTAGAACGAAACCAATGGAATTATTTAGTGGTAACCGGCTGTTGGCACTTTGTACAAGTTAACATAAATCTATGTAGACCTCTTCTCTGAGAGGAAGAAATTCGACAAAAGCTTTATAATTTACCAAAATAACTTTCACTTCGATGATTTTCATGTGTTTAGAAGACAAAAAAAGCTTTATTTTTGAATATGCGCAGTGAGTAAGCAATTGAGTACATTACGTTTGACATTGATGAAGGTCGAAGTGATATGTGTATGTAGGTACATTCCAAAGAGACGTATGTATATGCGATTGTGGAATAAGCCATTAGTTCATTTAGGATATTATTGTATTGGAAATATAGATAAGGGTGGGTTACTTAGAGAGAAAATCGCAATCCTTCTTATCGTCATTGATAATAATTTAAAGTTTTATTTTGATGGCGAAAAAGAGACAAATGGTCAAAAAGAATCTCTTACGTGATAAATATAAATTGTTTACAATTTTTTGTAGTTGATTTGTTTGGTTTTAATTTAAGCTGCATACAAACAATCATGTAGTAAATAATTGTTGGAACAAATCTAAATTGTTAGTTTTTTTTGTCAGAGTTCAGGAACTTAACTTTGCTTTCAACTAGAAGACTAGACTTTAATCTCTAATCATAGTTATATTTTGTATGGTTACGTAGATTTTTTGGAATAGGTTCCTAAAATAGAGCCATCAAACATTGACACGAGACGGTTTTTTCGATACAAATATAACAAAATGTTCAATTTTAAAATCAAATCTTTCACCAAGACTATATAATATCTTTTTATAGATATTAATTTGTTTGTTGTTTTCGTTATATACTCGTATGTACATTGAAAAAAATACACCATATGCATTTTATTAAATTTCATAAAAATAACTGCAGTATTTGTGAAAATAATATTTTTTTTGTTTAAAAATCACATCGCTATACGAATGTTCATCGATAGACAACGTTAAAACAAATACAGTCAAACTTCTTTATAACAAACCTTCAAGGGAACAAAAAATTGTTTTTTATAAACAAATCGTTATGTAAAAAAATTATTATTTTTAACGGTCCAGGCGTTCTTTTATATTATATTTTTATATATACTGCTTGCTAAAACTCTCCTAAAGTTGCTGTTGTTGCTAGATTTTTAATGATCTCATTGTTGGAACTGAGTCTTCATCGAACCAACTATCAAAAGTACTGAGTTTAAAAAATGACATTTGTTAAAATTAATCTTATATTTCTTAAAGGGATGGTGAACAAAATGAAATTGGCTACAAAGACAATTACGTTATAAAGAATTTTGACTGTAATGGTACACATCTGAAATGGCCAGTTCACGAAAAATACGCAAGGTTATTAAATTTGTCTGTTATTCAATTGAATCATACGAACTATCTTAAAAACCCATATTTCTACGTTTCTATGTTTTTGTGTTTGAAGATATTTCATTTTTTTTCACGAAATTATGTAAGAAATTTTAAATTAAAACAAATTGTCGATCACAAATGATTGTATTCGTTTTATAGAAGTACCCCCGCTACGACGTTTGGACTTATCAGTGTTTGATTTTGTCGTATCTTTATAAGACATAACTTATCAATGTTTGAATTAGTCGTAGCTTCATAAAGCTTAACACCTTAGTTGATAAATCCTTTAACAAATGTATTCATATTTTTCTATGCGAAAAAAGCAAAACAAACACAAAAAATAAGTCGATTCACCAGGATTAAATTCTAAAATTAAAGAAAACATATTTGAAAAATGAGTTTTTCAAGCTGTTCATCACGGTAAAATAGTTTACACATACTTAGATAGGACAGCACAAAGCTATTAATTTAAATATCCAATCCAATATCGAAAGGAAAGAATAAATATCAAAATCACAAAGGACCTCATTGATTGGAAATGAAATTATGCGTCAATTATGATTGCAAAAGGGTTTCCTTTTTTTATCTAGTTAACTAGTAAATTCATCTATGCATGAACTCCACACAAAAAAGCTATAATCTAAGTCCAATGAATACATGACCCCATTTATTGTTTTTAATATACAAATGTACCTATTTAATTTAAAATGAAAATTTTATAAAAAAGCCTTTTATATTTAAATAATTAAGTAAATAGAATACAAGTAAAGACAATTTTATCAATCAACATTAAACCTTATCAGTATGTGTATTTGTAAACCAAGCCCCCCAAAAATATTGTTTTTGTTTGTTTTGGTTGACCTGGATTTGACCTTAATTTGATACGATAAGAAGAACTCGAAACCTCAGGACGACTTTGTCCTCGTTTTTTGTACTTGCGACAAATAAGAACTATGTATATGACAAGTTTTGCATTCGTAAAAAATTTGAACTCGAGATTTTAAGAAAAGAATAAAACGGGTTCCCCGATTCCACCCGTCTGTCTGATGCCTACATCTCAAATCAGGGGGTCGGTTGACTTGACATTTGGAAATTAAGGTATTGAGACGATTCGCGTTAGGGCCTTTTTTATATTTTTAAGACTAAAAATAATAAGAAATCGATTATTCGAATTTTCTCAAAAACAAACCAACAGATTTTTTGTAATGTTCTTTTAAATTTCTCTTCTTTATTTGGCTTCTTTCAAAATACAAAATAACTTTGTTTTGCTCCAGAAGAGTACCCCCCATAGAACTGTTATTTTATTTTTAAGTTTTCTTAAGAACTAATCAACCAACTTCAATGATTTCGTATTCTCTTTCAATAATATTTGATGATAAAAAATGTGATTGTTTTTATTTTTGATTTTTAAAAAAATATATTTTTTTTTTCGATATTCGATAATTCAAAAACCAACATTCTTGAATATGGGAAAAATTGAAAATACAAAAGAAAAATGTACCTTTTAAAATCCGATCTATTCATAAATATTAGGAACAAAAAGTATTTTGTCTGAAAACAATAATATGCCTTTGGACCTTCGTTCAATTATTATAATTGATATATTCAAAAAGCGTGTAATTTTCTAACGATTTTGATTAGAAAAATCAAAAATGTATTTTATTTTTGCATTTTAGTTGTTTATTTTCGAAAAAGATATACCTAATCAAATACCCAACTAGATATATGTATGTACATATGCAACTCGCAATTGATTTAATTTTTGTTCTCCTACGCAAATCTTGTTCAACAACATTAAACAGGAAAATAAACTGGATCAGAAACAGGAAGAAAAATTCATAAGTTTTCAAATCGCTGCATAAAAGAACCTACCTACTTGTAACTTAAATATACATATGTATATGTATGTATGTATATACACAAAAGTGATAAATTCAGTTTGGTTACAATAAAAGACATTCAAATCAAGTGAGCGCCAGATATTTTTGAACAAGTTGTTTTTTGTATTAAATATTTTTAAATAGGTACGTTTCAAGCATCACATAGAGAACGTGTTGGCACTGTAATTAACAATTTAATTTAAATAAAGAATTGAACTAGCAAGTGGCGCATTTAAGAAGGAAAGTACGACACTATGCAAGGGAGTGTTTCAGAGAAAAAGTTGATGATGCTTTTTTTTGTTCAACTTTGTCATCATGTGATTCGATACAGAAAATACGAACGAACGTAAGGTTGAGTTGAGGGTCGCTTCTTTTACGTGACATTAATTAAGGTTATTAAGGCTTTTCTTTTATACAAAACTAGAGGACATGAGTGAGAACTTGATTTAGATGCCATCTTACTCCTGCTAAACCCCAATCGTCTATGTACATTATGTATCACATATCAACTCTTGATTTATTATTATCTAGGTAAGTTAGATAGGTATACAAAAACAAGATATAGAAAACTTTCTTATCTTATGAAGGTTCAAGGTCAAATTGGTGACTGATGATAGATTATTAATCATAACATTGATTTCACGTTATAACAACTTTATTACTCAAAATTGCAAACTTTTTAAGAAAGTAGCTTTAAGGTAGTTCGAATTTCTATTAAGTTTTTGCGCACTTTTCACAATGAAAATTCGTGTTATGAAATCACATCTTAACGCGAAAAAAGAAAACGTCTCAACTTCGTAGGAAAATTATTTAAAAAAAAAGTAAAGAAGAAACTTTGCACTTACTTGTCTTGTCGCTGATTGGATTAAGAATAACAACTAAAATTCACAAAATGAATTTTTAACTTCTTTTTTATTTTCTATAAATTAGTTTGCTTCCGGTGTGTTGACTGGAAGGTGGACACTTTACGATTCACTTTTAAATTTCCAAATCACTTTATGAAAAGAGCTGAAGCTTAAAACCTGATGTAGGGGTGAGAAAGATACAGAAATTTCACCGTCTCTGATGAAAATTGAACAAAATTTCCTGATAAGTAAACGTCAAAAGGTTGTTTAGAGGTCATTTGAGTGGCGGTATCTTGTAGTGAAGATGTGAACTGTGTTTTGATGCTGTTTTTACTATCAAACGTTAGGTGGCACTGGCATCATCTAAGTGTATTTCTTTAATATTATTATATAGGGTGATTAGTTTATGGTTTAATACAATTTTATTTTATTTATAAAGCACTTCTTCAATTTTCAGCTGGAGTAGGGGAAGGTGCTCGAATGACGGTCACTTAAGGGGAAAGTATGAAAACTCATTTAAAATGTCGCACATTTTTTTTTATTTTGATCAAAAAACATAAATTATTCAATTCTTTAAGTTTCTCATACACTTCATAAAAAGCGAAATTTAAAAAAAAGTCCAATCTGACCGTCATTGCCCATTGCATAGTGGGAAATTACGGTCATGAACACGGGTAATCACAGTCAGACAATTATTGTCTTCAAATATAAGGAAAACTACAAAAATAATTCAATTTTTACTTTAATTAAAGATAAAAATACATAGGCCTTAAAACTACATGACCTGCATCAGTTTTTGGTGTTGAAGTCACGGACGAGAATGGTGTCCAAGAAACGGTTTGAGGAGTCTTAGCTGAAAATAATTTCAATTTAGGAACATCTTTTAAAAAGAAAAAAAGATAATATGTACCGTTCGAGAGCTTTAATTATTCGACGAAAGCAGATTTTGACGTTGACGGAATTTCTAATGGATCTGATGTTGTTAAATCACCAGCAAAAAATTCATCTTCTTTAAAAACATGAGGATCTAACGGATATATTCCTGTTGCTCGGAACCCCTTAATGCCTTTATTTATGTTGGCCACCTTACCATATGCTTTGTTAAATAGGGATGCTACTTCATATGGTGTGACTCTTGCCATTAAATTTGATTTCATATAGAAACTTACTTCCTGTCTGTAAGCAGCCTTAAGCGGACCATAAAATGACACGTCAAGAGGCTGAAGTCGATGAGAAGTGTGGGGAGGAATCTAAAGCATGACAATGAAGTTATTCCTGCAAAAATTATAGGATGCAAGTGATATATGGCTGCTGTGGTTATCAACTATTAAGAGAACATTGTTTTCTTCGGATGGCTTAGTGCATGAGCGGAAGTGCTTCAGCCAGTAGTTGAAAATATCTTCAGTTATCCAACCGTTTTTGGAGATGGTGTAGAGAGCAGCAGGTGGACCACCTTTCTCCAAAAGAGGAGACATCCTTGCTCTCGGGAAAATAAACATTGGAGGAACATATGTTTCTGAAGCACTCACGGTTATATTTTTTCCTCGTTCACCACTAGTTACAGCACCCACTCTTCTTTGTCCTTTTTGGGCTAAGATTTTTCCCCGATCGGCAACCGTTGTTATCCCAGTTTCGTTCACATTGAAGATGTTTTTTGGCGTAAACTTGTGTTTTTCCATCAAGTTTTCAAGCTGTTGATAAAAGAGGGAAACCTCAACCTTGTTGAATGCTGAAACGCGATTCAGACTTGTTGATTCAGCCTTGCGAATAGCTACTTTTGGGTTTCGACGCAAAAAATTTCTCATCCATTCGACTCCAGCTAATTTGTCTTCATTGTTAAAATTGTTTGGAACGCAGTTTTCTTGTGCGTATTCGTAAACATGTTTTCGGAGCTGCAAAGCGCTAACGCCGTAAAACAGCTTGCAAGTCAACCTGGTCAACAATTTCTTTTTCTTGTTGCTGTGTAAAAATAGGGTTTCTTCCCATAGAAGGTGGCTTTAAATGCCATTTTTGCAGACTGCGTTGTTGCAGACTGGAGAAGGGAATTTAGTATTTTTTTTGCGCCACCCTCATTGTTAGGCCATTTGAATGGGCTCTGATGGCATTCTGTAAATCGTTATCTGTCCAAAGAGCCTTATTGGACGTTCTTTTGCGATTTCTTGTCATACTGAAATAAAAATTATAATTTTAATGACAATCACTTGACCGTTATTTCCCAATATCATGTGTCACCACAAACAAATTTTTTTCAGAAAAATGCATAAATATTTTTTTTGAAATATTAGTGATCTTACACACAAACCACCCACGCAATTTTCTTGAGAGCCCTTTCTGCATCTTTCTGGCTTATTATCTGTATAACAAAATTTATTTGAAGTCGATATCTCTTCTGGTTCTTGAGCTATGGACAACGAAAAAACGTCGCGAACGTACGGACGTACAAACGTACGTACACACGCACGCACAGGCATCTTTCTAAAAATCTTTTATTTCGACTCTAGGGACCTTGAAACGTCGAGAAATGTCAAAATATTCAATTTGACAAATCGGACCCATTACAATAACTTCCTATGGGAAGTTAATAAATAATTATGATAAATAAGTTTTACATTTCGAAAATTGGAACTTTTCTATTAAACTCCACAGTTGTTATTCCTTCAATAACAGTTGCTTTTGGCTCTGGCAACAATCCACAAATTTGGTTCAGATTAACAAAACTTATATCGCTTTCGACAACTTGAAACACTGTTTTTGATGAATTCATGCTTGTTGTACCAATGACTTCAATTTCATCTTCTTCTTGCAAAACTTTGGAAACCAAACAAACGTACTTATACATAGAAACAAGCCGTTTGCCACCCTTGAAGTTGACAACGACATACATTCCTTGTTTTAGGTTGTTGATTCCATCAATGTCCAACAATTCTATGTCCTCGTCTTCTTCGCCTTCATTCCACGCTGATTCAATACTTTGAATCGATAGATCGTCTTCATCTGATGATGAGTTCTGAATATTGGTTTTCTTGGGCTTAAGTTTTTTTTGGTTTTGAACGTTTTACTTTTTCCTGTAAAAATGTTTTTTCTTTTTTGGGTCGCTTTTTTAAAAGTTTTCAGCCTTCAGGTCGTCAGCTTCCTTTAAACGGCTTAACACTTCGTTTGTTGTTAGTACTTCTCCGTATTTCATCTGCTTTAAGCGTGACACTGGCTTCTTTTTATCTTCAGGTTTAGTAGAAGTTGACGGAGATGGATTTTGAAGACTGAGATATTTTCTAAAAGTTCTTTAGGTAAAAAATAAAACAAAAAAGGAATTAGAATAAAGAGCCAAACTTAAGCCAAGAGATAAATCTAAGGATATTAACTAACCTTGAGAACGAGCCAACATAGTTTGTGGAGATGAAGGTGATTCATTTTGAGCTAGCAGTCCCTCTCGGCTATTCTCGATAGTTTGACAAGTACCTAGATGTAAAAGCAGAAGTAGGTTCTTATGAAAAGAATAAGAAAATCGTCTGGAAGTTTCTTACCCTTTGATGTAGATGGCATCTCAATCTGTTTTGCAACTGCTTGCCTCATAGCTTTAACAAAGTCCAGTGGAAAGAAAGGTATTGGTTCTGGCTGAGGCACTGCGATAGATGGAGCTGCACCATGTATTGGCGAAGCAGTTGACCAGATTTTACATAGTTCATTGTAAATAGCTTTTTCCTTTGCGTTGAAGGCAATAAATTTAGTAGGATCAAATGGGAATATCCTGGTGGATACAAATCTTGAAATAATATTTGATGACGTCAAGTTGTTTTCCCAGATTGGATTCAGAAGTGCTGAAAAGTCGCTCTTTGGAAGCCGGCAGCTTCCTCGGCCCATCATATTTTTACCATATTTAACAAGATCTTTATCCCAAGCTGTTTTAACTGGGACAAAAACACATTTGTCAAGCGGTTGCAGTTTATCTGTCAAATGACTTGGAAAACGAACCAATTGTATATTATTTTTTAAAGCTTCTTCAACGATCCTAACACTGATATGGCTAGAGTGGCCATCGTAGAGCAGAATGGCAGTTTGGTCTAATAAACCTCTTTCCTTTCTAACTTCTTTGACGTGAGGAATTAGACCATTGGAGATCCAATGGAAAAACTGGGGCTCTTCCATCCACCCCTCCTTTGACGCAGCATAAAGTGTTCCTGGAAAGGAATCCATTGAGGTCCATCGCGCTTGGACTGCACCACCTTTAAAAACAATAAGCGGTGGTAGCTTATCTCCACTAGCAGACACGCATGCCAAGACTGTTGTTGAATCTCTTCCAGAACCACCAGAAACCCGGCTTAAGGGTACGCCTTTTTCTCCGATGGCTCTGAGACGACTTGGATCACTTCCAAACCCACTTTCATCTGCATTTAAAACAAAAGCTGCCTTATCGGGACTTAGTAAATTGAACTCATCATAAACTTTTTTTAATTTCGTATAGAAATCGAATATAATTTCAGCTTTTCGAGCACCTTGGCGTGCTTTTTGAAAATGCTCCGGTTTTTTACAGAAAGGTTTGGATGCCGTGACATGGAACTCCGGTACCAGTCGTCTCCTGGCCTACCATTATGGAAAGGGGTAACCATGTTCTCTGCCCTTATATAGGTACCTACTAGATCAAGGAGGCCATCCTTATCGCAAGGGTAACCAGCACGAGATCTTGAAATAAGGCACCTAGCTATAGTGTCCTCCGCGCTTCTGCTGCTTGTCGATATGCTTTGTTTTTGTTGCACACATCTTCAACAGCATGGAGGATATCTTCTGACGTGTATGATGAAGCTGTAGTTTTTCGTTGATATGTACGTGGCATCTTTTGATATAAAATATTGTTACCAAAGCCATTGAAATGGATATTTACAATTACCCTAAATTGTTTACTTTTACCCCATTTCGGTGTTTACATTTACCCATGACAGGAAAATAATGAGGTAATTGTAAACATCCAATTACTTTAAAATTTTGTTATGCAGACAAATAAAAACATATAGCATGCATTTATACTTATATTTCACTTTCTTAAATATAAAATTTAACTTACTTTGATCGCTTCTGTTTGTTTTGGAACAGTTTTAATTACCACTGAAAAACTTAAAAGCACGGAAAAACGAATGACTCACGGCAACGCGTCAATATGATTTAAATATAATGTATTTTCAAATAATTTCATGGCATGCTTCAAATTATAAACGGTTTTGAGAAAATTAAGTGCGTTTACAATTACCCCAGTTCACAATTACCCCCCTTGACCCTACCACTCCGTCAAACAGAACAGACATTAACAAATAATCTCAATTAGCCTATATCTAATGTTACACAATCACTTGTAAAAAATAACAAATACTACATTAAACCCTCTGAAAAAGAATCCGATTATGAAAGTATTCAATAAAACAATATGCACCAGCAAAAACGACTCTGCTGACCGGGTACTGAGACAACAGGGAACCTCAGGAGCTTCGGTTGCTTCAAGTCTTGATCAGGGGTGTCGGAAAACCCCTCACACCAAAAACTATAACACCAACTCTAGCTTTCAACATTATAACTCACCTTATACTGTACAAAAGCCCAATAACACTCAATCTATGAAAGTTCTACAATGGAACGTTAATGGTTATTTTAATAATGAGCATGGCATGAACTCCAATTATTATAATACATGACTATAACCCTTCAATAATAACTCTACAAGAAACTCACCATTAAGCTAACTGTTCCCCTCACCACCCAAAATAGTGTCAAGCTTACTTCCATAACTTAGAAAGTATAACCGCATCAAAACAAGGCACCGGATTGCTAATTCATAGTTGTATCCCCCTCTAAGCTTTTTACCCATCAATTCCAAAATTTCAGTAATTACTAAAGAAATTGTTCTTAAAATGAAGATCACTATCCTCTCGCTGTACATTCCCCCATCCCAAAGATTTACTTCCACATAATTGATAAACATTATAAGCAACGTCCAAACAAAAGAGGACGTCAATTCCTGGAACAACTTATAGGGCTCTCCCGCTAATAATGCCAGAGGTAATTAATTTTAAAACTTCCTCTCAACCACGCACTTTTTAACCCATAACACATGGAAACACGAAGACGTGACAGCCATATCTTCACAAATATTAAGATATGTATCATGGGAAAATTTCGACGATCTACATGGGAGCGACCATCTTCCAATTCTGACATATTTTTACCTACGATATAAGTCTGCTCTTAAAAAAACGACTTTTAAATTTCAAACGGACCGAGAAAAGAAACAGATTTATTATTTAAAAAAACACACCCTCTTCAAATATAAATAAGGAAACAGCTCTTTTCACAAAAACACTGCGATCAGCAGCCAACAAAAAACACTGTACGGGTTACGTCCAGGTCAGCAACCGAAACTAAAACGGATGTTCCCATAAATGCAGTTCCAAATAAAGCAACATCATCGTCAGCAAAAGTGATGAAACATGAAAGTAATGTGAAATTGACAATCGATTGGACTCGTTAGAGTTCCAAAAAATGGTTGAAATATCAAATCAGCAGAAACATAAAGTGAAAAGTTGGGAACTTATCGAAATGAATGATTAGTCTGTATTCGCGAGCTAAACCAATAACACCTTTGTAAATAAGATTAAGTGTTGAAAGAAATAAATAAAGATTTTTTTTAAGAAACTTTTCTCGTACGAACTTATTTTACGTAAATCGATAGCTCCTTGGTGGAGCACCGAACTCTCTATTTTACGAAATAATAAACAGATTCTTTTTAAAATTTTCAAAAAACATCCTTTCCACACTTACCTCGTGAACTACCGAAAAGCAAATGCCCTCTTTCGCAGAGAAGCAAAAATAGCCAACAAAATAAGTTTCCAGAAATTCACATCCAATATTACGCAAACTCTACAAGTAAAAAAATGTGAGCAGATATAAAATCCCTTACAAGTTACCACACCCCGCTTTGAATAAATACGTTAATTACTGGATCTGGAATACTTACCAAACCATTAGATTTATGTGAACACTTTGGTATATCTGGGTCTAATTACGCTAATGACCTAATGACTCTAACTTCTCTTCGACTTTCCTCGACTCCAAACGTCTCATAGCAAACAGAGAACCGCAAGCAGATAACCTAAGTTTATCAGCAAAATATATCGAAAAACAAATCAGCTTTCTAGAACAAGAAAGCTGCCTAAATTCCCTTCAAGGCAAAACTCCATGATTAGATCGGATTTCATACCCGATGATGAAAAACCCACTTCTACTAAAACAAAGAATCTTAAACTTATACAATCAAATTTTTGAACAAGGTACCTGTGGTATTGGTCTGGAAAGTCGCAAGTGTGATTCCTATCCCCAAACCGACAAAAAGTTTGACGGATCCCTTGGGATACAGACCAATTTCCTTGCTGTCATGCTCTTAGAAAAAAACTATATCCAAAGGGTATATAGAAAAGAACAACTACATTTGCCCAAACCAGGTTGCTTTTAAACACGGACGCAGCTCCATGGACTCCTTACTTCACTTAGACGAATACATTAGTTTAGCTCTCTGATGCAAAAATCATATGTCTTTCTTGTCACTTGACTTTGAAAACGCATTGGACAGGATCGGCAACCATATCATCCTAAATAAACTTATGTAGTGGAAGATCGGTTCCCAAATGTTCTCATTTATAAAATCATTTTTATGTAACACAACATTTAGAATCAAATCAAATAATCATTACTCCACTGTATATAATTTAGCAAACGGTATCCCTCAAGGCTCACCCCTTTCGGTGACTCTGCAACTTTTTGAAAATATAATTTTAGAGCTAAATGACTGGTGCTCCCTTTCAGCCCTTTCAGGGTCCAATATCTCACCTACCAAGAGTAAACACTTACGTATCTGTGAAAAAAGAAACTGTAAACATCTTAAATATTTTAGGTATCATTTTTATTAAAATTATAATTTTAAGAATTATTGTGAAATACTTAAGAAAAAGCTAGCTACTAGATTAAATATAATAAGATTTCTTTCTTCAAAAAACAGCTTTATTCATCCCAACTCACTTATTCAAATTACAAGGAACATCATATTATACAAGATTGACTACGGATTGGCTATCTATGGAAAATGCCCAAAATCTACACTGCAAATCATCAAACCTTCCTTCTACTCAGCAATCAGAAGCAGCTTAAAGGCGTTTGCCAATTCACCAATAAAAAATATTCTCACTGAATCTGGCCTTTCGTCCATCAAACATCGCCGAGACCTTCTAACTGCTGGAATCACACCAAAAATTTGCGAGTCTTTCAAATCACGTCAACAAAATTAAACTGCGAACAAAGATACCAAAACACCCATCCACCTTGAAAATCACCCTTGATACTGCTAGAAGCATCGGTATTCGGCCAACAATTAATAAACTGACTCTAAGCAACAACCCTCCATGGCGGATACCAACAAATACAATAGACACCAAACTCTCAACTTTCAAAAAGGATTCCACAAACAAAGAAACCTTATCACAACTATTCCATGGAAATATACAAGAACATAGACAAAACGCATGGGATATCTTGTATACAGATGATTCCAAATCCGAAAACGGTACAGGAGTAGCATTTGTGTCTGAGACATGAGACGTTATCAGACTTCCAAATTACTTTTCAGTATTCTCTTCAGAAGCGCATGCTTTATTAAAAGCTACAGAATTTGTAATTACTAGAACTAAAAACGTAGTAATATGCTCAGACAGCCTTTCCACTTTGAATACTATCGAAAACGTCAAATCACCCGTTAACACCAAAATACGTGCTAATATTTTCAAAAACAAAAAAAATACTTACGCTCCTCTGGATACCAGGGCACTCCGGTATCAAAAGAAACGATTTAGCCGACAGTGCAGCCAAAAATGCTTCGATACAAATATATGCGAACTTGAGCCTTCCAAAAGAGACTTCCTGGAAGTTATTAACAATTTATACAAAAACAAAAGGAAAGAACAATGGAACACTTACAACAACCAATATTCGATCATTACCCCAAAAGGCGAACAATCATGATTCCAACTAAAACATCTACCGCCTTCGACTTGGCAACACTCAGCTAACACACATACATACCTGCCACCTACGTCAATCCAGTCATATCTATTATCTAACAATCAAACATCTTATCTCTTTTATAAAGTAAACGATCTGTGTAAAAATCTTTTTAATACAAACATAACTGATCTCTTATCAAAAACCACTTTTGAAAACATACAAAATTTATATAAAATATTAACTTTACTTAAAATTAAATCTGTTATATAATAATTTTTCCTATTTATAAAAATGTGGGGGCCTGTTGGTGACTCGCGGTCATGCTGTTTGGGCGGACCGCTGATCTCTGGCAGCCCCATAAGTCATTTATATATTTTTTTCTTTAAACTCGTGTTTTATTCTTTTATTTTTTCTTCAAATATTTCCTTGTTGGGAGCACTACGTACTTGCCAAAGCTTTAATGGCTGAATCACAAACACGCTTCAACTTCGGCTTCGTGTGCGTTACGGTGGCCTTGCTTCGAGGTTGCTTTGAATGACATTTCTATTATTTCATCCCTCCAAGAGCAAATACTTTATTGGTTACCATTTTTTACAGCTGTTGAGCTGTCAGACAAAGCAAATGTTTAGATAATTGAACTAGAGCTTCCGTTTGGAGTCACATTACGTTTTTTTCCTTATGATTGTCAAACGAAACGAAGCTCCAATCTGATAGAATGCATTGAATTGCTATGGCTGAACTCGTAAACGTCAGGCGAAGCCGAAGCTGAAGCGTGTTTGTGTTTCAGCCATAAAGGTAATATACACCCAATATGCAGGATACATTTAAAACATCGAATCCAATTGTGTAAGCTTGACAGTCCCAACTTATATGTTGACTCGTTTGGCCGGCGGCGATTAACGAAACGATACAATTTTCAATTATCATTTTTGTGCAGCACCACATATGTATGTAACAATTCTATGTTGAATTAGTTTCGGTAACTGTATTTTACATAAATATGCTTCCATTGATCATAGAGAAAATCATTTCAAAACATACCGTTCTAAAACTGCCAGTACCTTTTAACAGCAAAGATACCTAGTCCAAGCTGTTTATGAGAGTTGTCATTCTGTCAAGTTCTGTTTTTACAACTTTTACAAGAAATAAAATGTAAAGGTCGAAAGAAAAACATAGACGAAGGCGTAGCATTTCTCCATTTAACTGTTTCAGAACTAGATTTAACCAGTTGAAGAAGAACTAAAACTGCTTCTGAAGAGACTTAGCAAAATCATAGAAGAAAGTAGGTTAATCCCAAACCATCAGTTTGGCTTTAGAAATAAACATTCCACGATAGACCAAGTTTATAGAATATCGGATGTAATAGAAAAAGCATTAGAAGAAAAACGAGTATGTTCAGCTGTTTTCTTAGATGTTGTTCAAGCTTTTGACAAGGTTTGACATGAGGGACTTGAGTACAAACTGCAAAGGGATCTTCCCAGGCAGTAGTTTGAAATATTAAAATCGTACATCTCAGACCGATTGTTTAGAGTAAGCTACGATCAAGAATACTCGGAATTGAAGAAAATAGAAGCCGGTATACCACAAGGAAGTGTCCTAGGTCCTACCCTGTATTTACTATACACAAGGGATATTCCAGTTGGTAATGACACCATAATGGCTACTTTTGCAGATGATACCGCAATTTTGGTACCCGACAAATGTGTCTCTAAGGCGGCAGTAAAACTACAAAATGCCGTCGACACAGTGAGAGCTTGGACCGAAAAATCAAACTCAACGAAACAAAATCTTCACATATAAACTTTACAAATAAAAAGATAAACAATATTCCAATAATCATTAATAATCAAGCTGTACCTTACGCCAATACGGCCAAATACCTTGGAATGACTTTGGATGCAAAGCTTAAGTGGAAAGAGCATATCAAAAAGAAAAGAGAAGAACTAAACTTGAAATATAGAAAAATGTACTGGTTGCTTGGTAACAACTCTGATTTATCAATCTAAAACAAAATAATGCTGTATAATCAAGTACTAAAGCCTGTTTGGACCTATGAAATCCAATTATGGGGCTGTACAAAAAAAACAAATACCGAAATCATCCAAAAATTCCAAAACAAAGTCCTTCGTGGAATAGTTAATGCACCTTGGTACATAAGAAATACCGATCTACAACGTGACTTACAAATAGAAATGGTTACAGAAGTTGTTAAAAAATACGTTGTATCGCACAACCAGAGACTGCAAAGTCATACTAATTCTGAAATGGAGTCCGTCTTGAATATAAGAAACCATGTTCGGAGATTAAGAAGAACCAAGCCTCATGAGCTTATGGTCTAAAAAAACATGGGAAAGTATTAAAAGTTTAAACTTCCCCCAAAGTGATTGTACAAAATTAAGACAGAAAAATCGGAAGTCGATCTTTCAAGATTGGTCCAGATGAAGAGGTGGTTTTAGTGGTTACAAGTCCCACACTACTTGGTGTCGAAGATTTCCTCCTGTCAAAAAAAAAAAATCTGTTTGATTCTAATTCGTACATTTTTGTTTAAAGGTATTGTGTCCTGAGGAGCTATCAAAACCTTATTTATATATAAGCTTCTATGAATAAGATGGAATAAATGAACTGTTTTCTGCAGGATTTATAATAGATGTGGTTTTAGTTAACAGTTATTGTAATTTTTATTCTTCGCTTATTAGAAGCTGTGTTGAGATCTTCAAAACTTTTACAGTGTCTCGCTTAAAACTGTGGGCTTTATGTTGGTGCTTCAAGATTGTATTTATTGTGGAGATACTCTAAAACATCATCACTCAGTTTAAAAACATGACTCAAATACATTGAATATTTTGTCCTAAATCTTTAAAGATTGAATGTATTTAATGAAAAAAAATTCCACTGATTTTTGGGTTTTATTAAATATTTAATAATGTGTGCTGCCACCAGCCTTTAAAATAACTTCAAACATTCTATCTTTTAGGGATTTATAAAGAGATTCCAAGTAGTCCAGTGAAATCTCACTCCAGGCCAATTTGATACCATGAATAAGCTCTTCCTTGTTATCGTATCTTCCCTCCCTCATACATCTTAAGTGTAAGCCAGCCCCACACATTTTCCATTATGTTAAGGTCCGGGGAATATAGTGGCCAAGGCAGCAAGTAGATGTTTTGGTTTGCAATGAAGGATTTTACCTCTCGGGCTCTGTGTATCGGAGCGTTGTCCTGCTGAAAAATCCATGAAATTGATCCAAAAAGCTCGGTAATTTTGGGGAATATTGATTCCAGCAAAGCTTTGTAGGTTTTTCCAGTCATTTTACTATCTTGGACTACCAAGTCTATAGTGCCATAAAACGAAATTGAGTCGCAGACCATAACGCCTCTTTTTCTGCTATGGTGAAGGTTTAAAAATCGCTCCTCTTTCCTCATGCCATGGAAATAATAATTATAACCATCTGGCCATCTAGGTTAAATTTTTTTTCGTCGGAAAACGCAATATTCTAAGTATATTTCGCGTTTCGCGAAGTATTAAGGCGGAGGAAGTGTTTTCTTCATAATTTTTTAGATATGACGTTGGATTTTTTAAATAGTTGCTGACACAATGATCACTTCGATTTATTTTTTGGGCTATAGCACGGCATAAAAGACCTTGCCAATTGACAATTTGTCATAAAAGATCCGTTAGCTAATTCTCTAATATTCCCAAACTTTACATTTTGTTGTTAACAAAGTAGTTTTTCATTTACTACAGTTGTTTTTTTTCTAATCCACCATGTAACGGGAGAAATATCGGTTTTACTTCTCAAAAACGCCTGCTTCTTACCTTATGACCCGCAGTGTATATGTATAAATATTTAATAATAATAGTTATTGTTATTATTTATATAAAAGTTTGATTTGATTGTAGAAATATTTGCATTAATGATTTATGTATGTATATTCAGTTGTTATAAGCATTCTGTAGTGTTAGCTAATTGTGACAAATTTGAAATTAACTGCGTACAATCTCAGACAGAAAGGGATACCTTTTTGTTTGTGCTTTAAAATAACAGCTGATCAAAAACAGCTGAGGTGTCAAAAAAGGAATCCAAAGGTATACTAGAATTTCTGGGATTTGTAGGTATCAGACAGAACAGCTGATTCAACACATGGTTGAATTTCAAGAAACTTGAACATTGATTTCGGCTTTTTGTATTTCTTGGTAAACAAAAAGATACAAAATGTTAGTTTAAGTTGTATTTGAGGATATTATGTACATAATAGACTATGAAGAAGCTATTTGCCTCCTATATCTAGGTATTGTCACTTCTTAATAGACCTCGTTTCTGTTAAGATAGTTGTTAGGAAAATTGCTTTATAGGAGAGAGAATCTTGGAAGTAGTTCTTGTCATACAAATTATGATTAAGTTGAATATAGAGTAATCTGCTCTCCGATTGAAGGGCATTTTCAATAATCTGATTTCTTTAAGATTCTTCAAGTTTTTGTATGATTTTTTAGAACTTCGTTTTTATGTGACCAATATTGTTGCGATTGATCTGCGTGACTTCTCCACAGGAAACTTTGAAATTTCCTCGTATTCTTGCATACCCCATATTTGTGCTATTTATAACAGAGCGAACACTTATGGAAAAGGCCTTTGACACCGTATGGTTTGAGGGTCTTTACCTAAAACTGAGCAGGCTTGGCATAAGCAAGCCATTGTTGTATATACTTTATGATATGCTTAACGGTAGAAAGTTTGTTGTCAAAAGTGGCAATGTAACTTCTATCACAACATTCTTAATTAAAAATTGTCTTCAACAGGGAGCGGTGAATTCGCCGATTTTCTACAGCATTTACACCAGCGATCTGATAGGTAGTCTTACAAAGGCAACTGCGTAGGCCGACGATCTATAATTGCGTACAGAACGGCCCGAAGGGTTGAGGTTATTAGAATTCTCTTGCAGCGTGATTTCGACAAGATTCAGCGATATTGCGACGACTGGAAACTGAATAAATGTCCAGAAGTCGGAGACAATTCTGTTCCGGACTCCGTTGGCTAGGGCCAAGATGGTCATCGTTGATCTTCACGGGTAGCCATTAGCGAGAAAAAGTGTAGTGAAGTAACTCGGTATCTGGTTAGATCAGTATTTATATTTCGACAGACATATAAATGCTGCTCTGACCAGTGCCTGAGGAGCGGCAGTGTTTACGACGCTGTACCGGCTTATTTCGAACAGCCGAATCTTCTTATGTGCATTACTATTCCAACGAGGTCCTATAAAACGGGGCTCAAATCAACAGAATTGACAATTTCGTGATAAAACTTGTTCGAGGTCACATTGCAAGAGCTATGTCTTCGACCAACAATTTAATATTCGGAGCGTTCTTCCGAACGACAAGTATTTTGAAAATGCATGCTTGAGCGGCTTCATTCCACAAGAGGCATTCCTATTTTTAGACAAATGCGATCTGATACAGGATAGATTGGCAGTTCCGTTAATCTACCACGTCAGACGAAGAACCGTGGATAGGCGACTCCCATACAATCGGGACGTCATATCACAAGGCGGAGCAGAGCTCCTTGGGTTCAGTAGCGCTGTGTCCGAACGGGACCGAACTCATAGGCTGAGTTCCAGTTTTGGTGGCTTCAATCGGCACTTGATATTTGGTAGTCGGGATGGGGTTTTAAGCCTTGGCCGGCTTACATACTTGTTTTATAGTTTTAAAGTGTTGCCGATGCCTGAATGTGTTTAAGTCGATTCCTCGTCGTTCTCAGGAATAAGGACTGTCTTAGGGCTCATTATGGCGTATTTTGTATTTGGATCTACACCTACATACATCCATATAAAGTCAAGCCCACACAACAACTGAAGTCAGCCGACCATTCACAACGTATATGTACGACGAATTGGTGCTTGAACAACAGGAAATTCAAACAAACATTTTCTTCAGCGACGAAGCACATTTCTCACTTGGTGGGTATGTTAAAAAACAAAATTGTCGTATTTGGGGTTCTGAGATTCCCTATGTAATTGAAAAGAGGCAATTACTTCCTCAAAAAGTCACTGATGTTTGGTGCGCTCTTTGGTCCAGAGGTGAGATTGGACCTTATTTCTTCGAAAACGACGAGGGAACAATTGTCACCGTCAATTCGGAGCGTAATGATTTTATGATAACTGACTTTCTTTGTCTGCTGCTAAATAATGCGACTTGGAGAATATGTTGTTTCAACAAGACGGGGCCACTACCACACGCTAAACAACTCGATCGAATGTGGCTTTATTGCAAGAGACATTTACTGGCCGCGTTATTTCTAGTCGTTTCGATATCAACTGACCACCAAGATCATACGATTGGAACACCGCTGGACTTTTTATCGTGGGGCTAAGCTAAAGACGCCCAATATTTGTTGAAGGAGTTAGCAAAAAGTATTGTAAGTGTGTCAACCTGAGTTTTCCGTCCATAATAATCTAATACATCATCACATATAATGATTTATTATTAATCAAAAGGCGGTCCCTAAGAGGTTCAAGTAAGCATTTTTTTAAATCCAGATTTGTCAAAACTTGGCTTTTAAGCTTTCAAAAACTGTTTTATAGCGTTTAATCTTTTCATTGACTATATTGTATTTGAATATCGGTTACCTACAAAATTAAGAATCGTGTCAAGGTCGTTTGCTCCGCTTGCGGCATGACCCAAATTCTCTGAATAAAAAAATACGTCCTTGTCCAGCCACAGAGAGGCACGTGTTTTTTTTTTTTAATCCGTAGACTAACCTTTCACTTCTATATACGAATCTTGAATGAATTTTTAGTTGTAGGTCTCCTTGGTTGCAGGTAAATAAAAGCACATGTTGCTTGAGATTGGAATAATTTGTTCATTGTCCACTTTAAATGCACTTCGTTTTTCTCGTCTTAAAAAGAAAAAAAAAGAAGATGAGAGCAACAAATCCAGTTTAATACGATTTCTTAGCTGTTTGGCCGGCCCATTATTTTGGGACGTTTCGTATAAAAGCAACATGATATTTCTGTATCACCATCATTCGAATTTTGTTTACCTCACAAAACACACAATACAATCAACTCTTCAAATGGCCTTTAAGGTAAGCTTATCTCTCTATAAGCCCTTTATTTTTGTGTATTAACTTTTGTTCTTTTTCTGCGTCTTCCAGTTTGTTTTTGCTTTAGCTCTAATTGCTGCTGCCAGCGCTGGACTACTCCCAGCTGGTCAGGTGTATCATGCAGCTCCAGCATTGGCCGTATCCCATCCGGTACTGACTAAAGATGCCGAACAATACGATCCCCATCCGCAATATAAATTCTCTTACGATATTAATGACAGTCTCACTGGAGATGTAAAGAGTCAAGTTGAAGCCCGTGATGGTGATATTGTCCAAGGTGAATACTCTCTCAATGATGCTGATGGCTTTAAGAGGACTGTTCAGTATAGTTCTGATCCAGTTCATGGGTTTAATGCTGTTGTTAATCGTGAACCACTAGGTGCGTCTGTTAAAGCTGTTGCAGCTCCATCTCCAGTTGTTGCTTACGCTGCTCCTGCTCCCGCTTTGATCAAATCTTCACCAATAACATACGCAGCTGCACCTGTTCTTTCATATCATCACTAAATCAAAACACGTTAGCAGACGGGAACTAATGAACCAAAAAATTATGGCTACAACATTGCTTTCTGTAGGTATACATAGATACTTAAGGAAAAAATAAAATAAAAACAAAAAAAATCACAATATGTCGTTACCGTTGTCAAGACTAAAAGTTCTGAAATAGTTATGATCTGACAAACTTCAGTAGGCATATAATTTTTTATTTTCTGAAGCTTAGAACCTCAGTTGGTCCACATTTCCTTGAAATATTATACAATTTATGGCTATTTCAGGTTTCAAACAATACGAGATTCACTTAAAAAAATGGTCGAAGTTTTAACACAACAGATTTTAATTCTTTCAAATTTGGGAAATCAGAAAGAGATAGAATAAAACCTTGTTTTCTGATTTGTTGATTAGTTGCTTATGAGTTAGTTAGTTAGTTAGAAAAGCTTTATTTGAAAAATAGTTTTAAAATTAACAATTATCAAACTATATTCACAAGTTAAATATGGTTTGGCCAGTGGCCTTCTACTAGATTGACAATGTTTTTAAGTTTAATTGTAAAATTAACATAGTTGTTTCATTAAAAGTTTCCTTCGCGGATACGTTGTCTATAGTGCAATGCGGTTGTAATATCTAATATATAAAATTCTCCTGTCACAGTGTTAGTTGCCAAACTCCTCCGAAACGGCTTAACCAATTTGAATGAAATTTTGCATATACATTCGGTAGATCTGAGAATAGGTTTTCATCTACTTTTTATGTTTTTCAGGTGATTCTAGACAAAGATTTCCCGTTATTCCGCGTTCAAAATATGCTGATGAGATCAACGCGTGCTTAAAATCATCGCCACTGTGGTGTGATGTTGAAAAAGTTCAACTGAAAGTAAATATGCGTGTTACAATGCTTCAAAATCCACCCGCTGAAACATTCTCAAAACTGTTAGATAGGTTAGATTAGGTTAGGTTATAGTGGCTGTCCAAGATGAAAACGGACACAATTAGGCCAGTTTAATGGCCCATTGTGATACCACAAGAATCTTGAGGCTTCCTCCTAGATCAATGGAACCAGCTTGAGTCCCTTACGAAACGTGAGAGGCTGAATATACCGATATGATTTAGATCGTTTATATCGTTAAAGAAGAATTCTCCTAGGTAATTCTTGCGTTTTCGAGTTAGAGCAGGGTATGTGCAGAGAAGATGAAGAACCGTTTCTTTCTCTGCCTCGTCCATACAGCTTCTGCAAAAGTCATTTGAGAATACGCCTAGTCTCGTGGGGTGCTTTTCTATTAGACAGTGTCCGGTTATGCTACCTATTATCGAGCTTATATGCGATCTGCTTTGAGAGCGCAAGCACCTTGAACGCTTTAAATCCAGTGTTGGCCAGATGTTTTTTGTGACTTGACACGTGGTGATGTTGTTCCACCTGGTGCCTGCCCTCCTCACAGCGTCTTGCATTAGCAGCAGTTTACAAGTAGCGATTGGTATGCCAATACTTGCCAAACGTGGTAGGATGGGCTGTACTGTACCGTTCCTGGCGAGTTCATCTGCCTTACAGTTACCTGGAATGTCTCTATGGCCCGGCACCCAGCAAAGGTAGGTATAGAAATCTGGAAGTTTCTGTCGAATTGTAGTTGGGGGATGGTGTAGTCTGTGTGCTTTGGAATTGATTCTAAGTACCTTAGAATTACGGAGTGGCCAATGTTGTTGTTAGTCCACTGCGACGACGTATTGAGGCGAATAGCAGAGCTTGCAGCTATTTGTTTTCTAAATATGTCAAGAGGTGTAAGGTAGAGCAAGGTGTCCAGTGTCCGCAGAAGGGGTCATGCGAAGCGATCCGGTTATACATAGGCAGGCTGATCGTTGGACTTTATTTAACTTATCCCTGTTTATACCTTTCTCTAAAGCAGTCCACCATACTGCCACACCGTACGTTAAAACAAGTCTGATTACCGATGTGTATAGCCAATGCGTGATTCTCGGTTGTAAACCATATTTATTACCAATAGCTTTTTTGCAAGAAAAAAGAGCTACAGTAGCTTTTTTGACTCTTTCCTGTACGTTGCGTTTCCAATTTAGTTTTTTGTCTAAGACAAGACCTAGGTATTTAGCGTCGTCTGAGAATTTTGATTGGATTCCTTTAATATAGGGAGGGTTGACAAATGGAATTTTGTATCTCCTAGAAAATAAGACCAGATCGGTTTTGTGAGGGTTAACACCCAGTCCACACCGATCAGCCCAAAGTATTAGTCTGTCCAACGCATTTTGTAAGAGTTCTTTAAGGATATTAAGAAGCTTTCTGAAACTGCTATATCTAGCAACGTCGTCCGCATAGGCTATCACTCTGAAACCCTGCTTATCCAGACTAGTTAGGATTTCATTCACTACTAGGTTCCAGAGGAGAGGGGATAGAACACCACCTTGCGGTGTCCATATAGTAACGAGTCGTCTACTAGAAGAGTTGCCCAGTTTTGAGTTAATTATTTTGCTAGTAAGCATTAAATGAATTAGCTCCCGAAGCGAACTCTCTACATTTAGAGATGTCAGTGCAGATGTGATTGCAGATGTGTCCACGTTGTTAAAGGAACCTTCGATGTCAAGTAAAGCAACCATAGTGAACTCTTTATGATGGAGGGAATATTCGATGGTGCGTACTAGAGTGTGTAACGCTGTTTCCACCGATTTACCTTTACAGTAGGCATGTTGAGACGAAGACAGAAGACTTGTATCGATACGTGCCCTTAAATGGATATCAATCAATCTTTCCAGGGTCTTAAGAAGGAATGATGATAGACTTATAGGTCGTAGATCTTTATGATTGACTTGGGAGCATTTACCTGCTTTAGGTCTAAAAACAATTTTAACTTCTCTCCATGCCGAGGGAACATGGACCAGGTAAAGACAGCTGGTAAAAATTGCCTCAAGGATTGGTGCAATTATATCAGAAGTCTTTTGTAATTCGGCTGGTATTATTCCATCTGGTCCTGCAGCTTTAAATGGTTTGAAGCTGTTGAGAGCCCATTGTAGCTTATCCTTTGTGATCAGACCTTGTGGATATGTTGTATTTGAACTTGAACGTGTAAAACTGTTGCAAGTTTCGGTAAGAGAACTACCAGGAAAGTGAGTGTCCAATGTAAGTTCAGCGATTCATTACTTGAATTTGTCCAGGAGCCGTCTGTATTTTTCAAGCAGCTTGGCATAGCTGGATTAGTTGAAAGAATTTTCCGTAACCTAGAGTCTTCAGAAGTTTCTTCTATCATTCCACAGAAGGATCGTCAAGAAGATCGCTTGGATTTCCTTAGTGCCTTCTTGTAGATTCTTAGGAATTCTGCATTGCTTCCTGAGCGAGTCAAGCTCTGAGGCTCACCATTGTGGTTTCCTCTTTCCTCTTATGTGTATAAGTAGACAAGCAATTTCTAGCGATCTGTTCATAGCTGAGGTAAGATCATTGACTTTGTTGTCAAGTTCATTAGCGTTAGAAGAAGGACTAGATAGTCTAGGTTCTAGTAAACTCTGTAATGAGTTCCTGTATGAAGCCCAGTCAGTTTTCAGATAGTTTCAAAGTCAATGGACTCGGATTATCATCCACATTTATATTGAACTGGATATATCTATGATCAGAGATCGAGTGTTCTTTGGATACTTTCTAGTCCAAGTTCATATTGTCTATACTATCTAAGACTTCTTATCGAGTTTTAGTTATGAAGGTTGGTTCATTTCCAACATTACTTACTAAGAGGTTAGTACCAAGAATATAAGCAAAAAGAGACTCACCTTTATCGTTGATATTTGTATGCGCAGACGAATAACGTTTTTGATATGTGGTAAACGTATTGAAACAAGAAACTCAAATTTTATCTCATAAGAAATATTGTTTTTGACATTCAGTAATTTTTTTATAAAAATACAAGAGACAGTCAGTTTTAAAAAAGAAAATTAAAATCTAAAAAAAAGTACGCAAACTTGGTTCTCATGAATAAATGGAGGTTTTGTCATCAAAATGATTTTTTTCTTTCATTGTTGGATAATTTTTAATTATTTTTTTAGAAAAATTAAACGAAACATTTTTTCGCAAAATACGAAAACCTACAAAAACAACAAAAAACTGACTTCAAATTATTTATAAAGGGTGTCCCAAAATTAACGCAAGATTCGAATTAAATAGAAAACGAAATTTTTAGTCTTTTGATAGTTATATTTTTATTAACTCGTAAAGTACATAAGATAGGGTTATGTATGGAATAACACATCGGACAAATGGCCACCACGGCTTTGCATGCACATGCGCACCCTTTTGTTAAAATTTTCCATGACCATTTTGCATAAATGTGGCTGAATTTCGTTGATGCAGCGTTGAATCTCCTCCTTTAATGCACGGGTGGTTGTGGGCTTGTTGACATAGACTTGTGATTTCAAATAACCCCATAAAAAGAAGTCTAAAAAAATATGGCCCAATTATGCCTCCAGCCCAAAATCCATACAGTCACGCGTTGTGGATGCATTTGTTTTTCGACAATCACATGTGGGTTCTCCGAACCCCAAATGCGGCAATTTTGGCGATTGACAAAGCCATCAAGATGAAAATGTGCTTTATTGCTTAGGATGATTTTGCTCTAAAAATCAGGGTCCATTTGTTGATGTTCAATAATCCATTCAACGAACTCTCTTCTCTGTCCATGGTCATAAGGCTTCAATTGTTGTGTTAATTGAATTTTGTAAGCATGAAGACACAGATCTTTGGTGAGTATACGCTGTAGAGAGGTTCTTGAAATTTGCAATTCTTGTCCACGACTTCGAATTGAGGTTCCTGGATTGTCAGCAACACTCTCACGCACTGCTTCGACATTCACATTTGAACGGCTCTTTTTTGGACGACCAGTGTGTTTGGCGTCTCCAACGGATCCAGTCTCCATGAATTTTTCAATTAATCTCTTCACAGTTGACGAAGTTAAAACACTATTCCTTTCACTATTTTTGAAATATTCTTTAATAATGAAGATACGTTGTTCTATCGTGTAACGCTCCATTTTTAATAACCCTATACTGTTAGCTGTCAAATTGCTTTTTTTCAGGGTTGCCAACACTTCACTGCACAAATGGCGGCAAATTCAAATCTTGCGTTAATTTTGGGACACCCTTTATGATGTCATTCGCGGCTTAAAATCGATAAATCGGTGGGTATCAATTTGAAGTTCTTGGGCTTCAGACGTTCACATAATACGACAGAAAGGATCTTATATGCGATATTTAGGAGGCTGTAGTTGGCGAAATTCAGGGGGTATGTTTTTTTCCGACCATATTTTGCAGATGAGTTGGTGGATGCTCCCTACCAAGTCATTGCCTGCTGCTTTTGAATATTTCGGCAGCGATGCCTTCAGCTCCAACCGGTTCTTTTGACTTCATTTTCAATATTTGTAGTTGTCTTCACTTCGTCGAATTCGGGATAACTCTGTGTCAGCAAAAGAAATACTCAACTTTCTGAGAGTATGAGAACATCATGGGGAATATTATAGACCTTGTTAGTCTTCGTCCGGAGGTCGTTTAAAATTCTGATAACAAATCATTAATTTGTGTAGCTGCTTTAGGGTACTTGTTATGCATTTATTATGGTTGATATATTTAATTAAAATAATTGTATAGCCTGCATATTTATTTCAAGATGGCTGTATTTGCCCCGATGCTGTATTATTCTGAAACTTGTTTTTTTCATAAAAAAATATATGTCCATACATAAAACAATACCTGTGTTTTGTTGGGAAATCTATCCATAGTAAAGTAGGATTTTACACGAATAACAAAAACAATATCCCTAGTGAGAATAACACCGATAAAAGTTAGAGTCTCACTATGGATAGGTTTTTGACATTTATACGAGCTTCGAATGGATCTTATGTGATTTCGTTCTTAAATGTTGGTCTCGTACGATTGATATTGCATTTGTATCTCGATGGCTGTGTTCGTTGAGTAGTTCTGCATTTAGAATCATGTGTGTTTCCCATTGCGGAAAAAACGAATCTATTACTGTTGATATTATTTAGTTTTGTTAATGAAAATGGACTAACTGGGCTTATTTTGCAAGAAAAAACAATAGAAAAGAGATTTATGTTTTGCTATGTTTCCAACAAAGGTTTATCTCAGTGTAGAATAGATAAATCTCAACTCGATTCATGTATATAAAGAATTGAGGCGAGCTTTAAGCTCGCTGCGGATCGTTTTGTTGAGAATTTCTCACTTTACTGCGAACAAAACGCACGTAATATGTACAAAAAATTCTCCACTCAAAAATATAACTTTATTACAATCTTAATTAAATGCACTAAACCCAAATATTTTAAGAGGGTTGTTCTCCAAATCTTTCAACTTGACAAACAAAATTTGTAAACTTTTCTGTGTAGATTTGAATAAACTTTAAATGTTTTGCTTCTGTCTAAAATGAGGCAGTGTTAAAGACTTAGTAACGAAGTTCTCCACCAAAATAAAGGTGTCGGATTTTTTTGGAAACGAATATTTAATTGTCCTAGACTATTATAGAAAAAAACACTTTTTCAATGCAGGATGCCCTGAAATTATTGATATTTGACCTAAAGACTAACATATTGAACAAATATTTTCAATGTGGGCTCTCTGTCTAGGTCATTTTCTCAAAAAAGCTAGATACGATTAAAAATCAGTAAGGAACGAGCTTTGAGTTAAAACACTTTACTAAGAATAGTATTTTAAAATAACGTTTAATCTTTTCATTAATAAATTTAGTTTGATAAAGTTTATGACAAAGTCGGTGTTTCTAATATATAACCCACTTGTTTTTAAAAGAATTTGTCTAGTTAATCCAGCGTTGAGTTATTTGACGCAGTAAATTATCTCCTCCGATGGTATCAAGACCCCGCTTCTCTATAAAACAATGTGACAAAAAAATAATACAATGTTTTAATATTTGAATGTTTGTATATGATCTTAAATTAAACTTGTATGATATGTTTTATTTTGTATACATCGAACTGCATAAAATAAAAAAAATAAATATTTTAAACCTTTTGTGTTTATATTTATTTCTGGTGCTTACCTGAATTAATATTAAATAAGCTAAAAGAGATAAATTTATTGTTTCAAAATATTTTTAATATCGAGGTGCTAAAATATTTAATGAAAATCATATACAAAAAATGGGCTCTTACTCGCCTGAAGTCTTCTGGTGTTAGGGTTCTCTTTGCATTTGAAATTTCAAAGGAATTTTAGAGGGGGAATTATTCCAGTCTAAAAACAAAGAAAAAAAATAGTTTTTAATAAATCAATTTATAATGAAAAAGATTTCGCAATTTGATTCAAGAAAATTAAATATAAAGGTAAATAAAATGTCAATAATTTATAAAATTGTGAAGTTCACAAAGCGTGAGTTGAATAAAAATTATCTTTTTTAAATCATAGTCCACGTTTATATACCTACAAAATTTTACGAATTGTTCATTCCATTTTTGCATGTTATTAGATAAAGTATGATAGATATAAGCCCTTACTTACCATACATTTATTTAATCTGAAAACAAATATTTGCATATTTTATATAAACGTTTTTTATCTACGAAAAATTCAATAAACAACACCGTTAAGTACTTTTGTTTAACGTGGACAATATGAATATAATGTTAATCCTTTAAATAAAAACCATGTTAAATTTATGTGCACTTCAAAAAAAAAAAAAAACTAAAACATTTGCAAAACTTCTTAAAAGCATTTGGTGACGACAGACGTGTAGCACAATGTACTCGTACATTATATGCATGGAAAAATAGATTAGCTATTGACATTCATTTAAGCTTCTGCGTTTTCGTTTAAGTGCTTTTGCTATAAGCTATCATGAAACATAAGCCCCAAAATTAAAAAAAAATTGAATAAACATTTAAAAAGGTTCCAGATAATTTATATTTGAGTTTTTAATTAAGTTTATACCTTGAAGCAGAACTTAATTTAAATGTTTTAAATACAAAACTCGAGTATTAATTGGTGTTTTTGTCTTCTGTTGTATAACCTATTCCTGTGCAGAAAAATGCATAATTGTTCATTTTTAAATATATATCAACTTGACAAAAAATAACATAATATAATAGGTTCAGAAATAGAATTCAAGATGGATTAAAGTTTAAAAAAAAATTAAAATAATTGTTCTACACTTAATCGTATTAAATTTATATAGCTTTTACTCTTAAACGTCTTGAACATATAAACAAATCATAAAAGGTACAAACTTAGAATTAGTGTGACCATTTAGTACAAACTTACCTCGTTTCGTCCTCAATATCTTATTGCAGCTATTACTTAAATATCTATGGGGATGTGGTCTTCTCTATTGTCGCTGCTGAGGCCCGCACGGATAATTCCAATTATAATAATTATTATTTGTATGATATTTTTTTAAATTATTCGTTTCTTAGGCCCATTGTGTTAAACCTTTTTTACGAATTTTCTGTATTCATTATTAAAATTATTGATGCTCTGTCCGAATCCATCCAAAGAATTGTTGCCCATTATCCTCACACTGAAATCGTCATTGCAGGCGATTTCAATGTACAAAATTCTTCTTGGCTTCGCTATACTGGCCAGTCAACACCCGAAAGACGGTATGTTGAGGTCTTTGGTGAGTTAAATCAATCAACTCAACTTGTTGATGAGCCAACTCGAATCCCTGACGTCGCAGGTCAATTTGCCAATACCCTGCTGGACTTGTTCTCTAACCCTATTAAATATACAATCACTGTATAACCGCCTCTAGGCACATCAGACCATTGTTGCAATATTCTCATCTCTAAAAAACCCAGTTAAAGAAAAAACTCCTATGAGAACCGTTTGGAAATATGAGGAAGCCGAATGGGACGGCCTCAATTAATTCTTCAGGAACTTTAACTAGTCACTATGCTTCCTCGATAGTGACGTGGATTGCAGCGCAGATATGCTTACAAACTTAATTCTTTGTGGAATGAAAAAAACCTAAACAGAACTCATAGTTTGATTCGAGCTGTAAAGAGGTTATTAGGTTCAGAGATGTACGTTTCCGGATTTATAAAGCCAACCCCACTGAGGAAAACCGGAATAAGTAAGAAGCTAGAAAAACTTGTTATGGTCATATTCGACGAACCAACTTTTTGCATCATCAGAAATTAAGGCAAAAAATACTACAGTGTCACAAAGGTATTGAAAATGTCTGGCCATTTGTAAAAAAACTTACGAAACACCACTCCATCCTCGGTTCCAAGGCTCGTCCACAATGACACTATGTGTGCTCGATCGATAAAGCCAATTTGATTGCAGCACAGTTGCTGTTAATTCGACGCTACCGGAAAGTAGCATGATGCCTCCTGTTCTTGAGAACGTAAATGATTCTATGGAATGAATCTTGAAATTCACAAATCTGCCGACCCGGATAGTACCTTCCCAATTGTTCTAAAGAGGTGTTCTTCAACGCTTGCAAATCCACTGCGTAAGCTTTTCCATCTTTCCTACTCTACATGTTTTTTTTCCGAGCGGATGGAAAATAGCATTTGTACAGCCTTTCCCTAAAAAAGGAAAATCCTCCCAACTAACTATCGTCCAATAGCACTCACGTCCCTTCTTTCCTACATCATGGAAAGAAAATAAATAAATTGGGTGGCGCAACAGTCCAACTCTCAACCATTCCTGTGTGCGAGTAATGTTGTCAGGAATGGAGGGGACCTACAGTTTATATGCCGAATCCGTACGGCTAATTCGAGAAGCACTTTTTCATGACAAGAGTTACTCTTGGAGAATTTGTCAAATCCTCGCAAGAGGCAGTACCCGTGAAAAGACTTTTGGTGGCATAGGCAGGGATCGAACCCAAGACCTCTGGCATGACAGTCCAACGCACTAACCATCATGCCACGGGTACACGGATTAATTATCAGCTTAAGAAATATCTCGAAGAATGGAAGCTTCTTAATGACCGACAGTATGGCTTTCGTAGCAGTAGGTCCACTGGTGGTGGTCTCATGGTTTATCTCACCGAACAGTGGAACAAATATTTACATCGTTTAGGAGAAAGTAAGATTATTGCACTTGATATTTCAAAGGCATTTGATAGAGTTTGGCACCAAGCTCTCTTATCGAAAATGCCTACTTTTGATAATGATGAAACTCTTCTTTTTTGGATAAGAAATTACCTTTCTTACCGTTCAATACAAGTTGTATTGGATGGATTCAAGTCTGAAATTCATAAAACAAATGCTGGTGTTCCGCAGGGCTCCGTTTTGTCTCAGGCTCTCTTCCTTATCTTTATAAACGATCTTTTGTCTGTCACTTTTAAAGCGTAACCCACCCCCGATGCCGCTATCCATGAGTGGCACTTGCATCCAGGAGACTTATCAACTGTCAGTACTCGGTATGTGTATCACAGATCAACTCTTATAGAATGATCACATATTCGATATTGCTAAAAATGCTGCTAAGTGGTAAGGATTTCTCCCTCATGCCTTTCGTTGTTCTACCGATATTGAGAATGTGGAATGCTTTACCCAGCTCTGCTTTTCCCTTACATTTTGAAGTTCGAAACTTAAAGAGCAATGTGCATCAGAGTCTTCTCTTTACTCCTCTCCTATTTTCCTAAAGCATGTGCACTGTGTCTAAACTTCAAACATGTTAAGGGTGTTAATAACCCCTTTTGTGCCCGATAATTATAAGATTAGAAGGTGAAGAAGAAAATTGTATTTTTTTGTTTTAAAACCCCATAACCTTTGCTATTTTCAGCTTGAATTCTATTCTATTCTATATCGAGGATATAATAAGCTTCGTTTAAAAATCTACAACAGAGACTTAAAGAATCTTGTAACCCATAGAACTTTCTATATGTAACCTCAAATAGTAATGGCCTCATTCTTGAAGCTCTGGAAGATGCATATAAGGAAATAAGAGAAAGTAAGAAGGCCAAAACTGCTTGCGAGCTTCACGAGCAGAAGAGGCGTTAGGATCACCGGCTTCTTAGATGAACAGAAAGAGAGTATAAGAAGCGCATGATCGAGGAGATGGAGGGATGTCAGATCTTCCCATAAACAAAACGATCACAGCGCGATCAAAAGCAATATGCGTATTCTTTGCCCACTCTTAATCCAAACCGAACTTATTTGCCCAATGTTCAAGTGAGAATTTTCAATGTGTTTGCCATTTAAATTGTTATAAAGTACGTGTGAAATAAATCAACATCAAATTAGAACATTTATAGATTGTTTTCAGTTAGACAGATTTGGAAAAAGTTGAATTGGATCAAATTCAAAGTGTAACACTTACATCACGTTAATCAAAGCTAACCACTGACGACTCTATTTGAATTGGTCTAAAATATAATTTATTTATATTATCAGCCCCATTTATATTTAATCATAATCAGCTTAACACTTGGCTAGGGTCAAATTCTTACAACATAATAATAATTTTAAAACTAAATATCACTTTTAAAGTCTTTCAGAGTTCACATCAACGCTTATCTCATTCATCACATCATACAATTCATGACATAAAATTTATAAATATTTGAGATGAAAAAACCTTTGTTTTGCTAAATTTATTTTTAGATTTTTCCACATCTGACTATGAACAAAACAAAAATGTATGTGTCTATTTTCAATCATCAAGTTTATTATTGTTCGCTGGAAAAATGAAGCCCTTGCTGATTCAAAAAAATAATAAATATAAATACACACAAATTATAAAAAATCATCTAATTTAATTTCTAACAATCTTTGCACATACATTTTACTGTGGGATTCATTGCAACATTATCATTACACTCGAATGCATCTTGAAACTCCCACGAATTCATAAAACTTCTATTTATTAACTCCGAGTATCCATTTTCGTCTCTATCTCTGCCACAATGCAATTGTGCTACCGAGTAGAATAACACCCGACTTGAGTTCAAATTGAAATGTTCCAGCACATAATCCTCGGCAAAAGAGAACATTTCACCCTCCAGCCAGAAGAGGTAATCTTCAAATGACTCATGAAATGCTCGATTAAACTTTAACAAGTCTTCAGCTTCTACTGCCGTTAAATTGCCAAAAATTGAGTTTTCTTCAGAGTACAAAGTAGATTGTTGGTCCAAGCAATCAATCGCGGTGTACAAGTCATCGGTGGAATAGAGAAGTCCCGAATTGTACCATAAATCAAATCCCTCCGTGGCGAAATAATGGAACAAAGGTTGTTGTCCAGTTAAAATGACAAAATTGAGAAATCTGCGAACAAAATTTGCTGGGTGATTTGGGTCTTCCTTGTCTACGTAGTTGTCTTGCAGAAAGGACAATCTCATTTGTTTTCTCTTCATTTTAAAATAATTCTCAAAGAATGCATTCCTTTTTATTTCCAATTCGGAGTAATCGGTCTTCAGAGCTTCTGGGGAAAGATTATTGTTGCCGTAGTTCCTTATAAGACGTTCAAGATTAAGGTCCTTTCGACGTCTCTTCTTATCCAAGAATGATTCCCAGTCTTCGGCATACATGATATCCTTGCGGCGTTTCTGAAATCGTGTTGTATGATACAGGAAGCTAGCTAGAGCTACGTCCTTACTTAATTTGGATTCCATCATACCCCAATTCCAGTATTCCGATTGAAGCAAAGGATCGAATTCATCAGTCAGCCGAAAGCAGTCATCGTATTTAAGCGCTTCAAGCATTTTCCATATAATAAAGTTAAAAACAATCCTTGGTTCGGTTTTACGAGTAACTTTAAGAATTTCTTCAAGACGTTCGGTACGAATTTGAACTTTTCGCGCACTATTAATTTCTTCCTCGGAAAAATTCAATGCAACGAAGAAAAAATTAAAAAACTCATGTGTTTCCAGCAAGCTTTTACCATCAGTGTCTTCAGGTATTTCAGAGGATGCTGGGAAAACTCCAATTAAATTCTGACAAAAGGACCACAATTCAGATGATATGATCTCTGCAATTTGATTGTTCAAAACGCTTGTCGCTGGACTCATAATGAGCTCTATTATCTCCTGCTTTTCTGGAGGACATCTTATATCAGCTGGACTGATAAAAATAGTGTTTTTGGCAAAGAAAACGTCAAAAAATACAGGAATCCCTCTGGCAGCTAATTGTGCTGTCAAATTGGACCATGTGGTCGAAATGCCAGAGTCTTGCCATTGATGGTGTAAGAATGGCCATTTTGTAAACTCCTCCAAGAAATCAATGCTTTTCCACTGCGAGGTGTCCCAGTTTTTCTGCTTGCACGATTCGTATAGCCCGTTTAAAAGGATACCTCCGGTAGTTGTAAAATTCACTCTGTTATTCTCGAAAAACATCACGAAGCCTTCCTTATTATACATGAATGGAGCAATTGGTGCCACGATTGTATCATAATAGCCACAGGCATGTTTATAAAAGTCCTCACATGGGTCATAAAACTCATCAATTAACGATGTCATTACGTGTAAATGCTCTTGATAGGATTTTGAGAAATGCATCCCAGTTGTTCTTCCAATAATTTTCATCATCGTTAAGAGCAATAAAAATTGTTTGATTGTCCTGAATTCGTTTGTCCTAACGAGCAACATCTCGTGCGATCTATAAGACGATAAAGTATACTACTGCTTCATATTTGTTTAGACTTAATTGCAAACAAATCTCAAAACACAAATTTGGAGCACGCAAAAATGCATTATCAGACGTTTTATAAAGTATATAGTTTAGATTGAGTATCGTGAACTTGAATAGAAGATAAGAGTATGAGACCTACGAGTAAGGAGTGATAACAAGAGATGAGTGATTGGAAATATTTATAGTACTCGTATTTTGTAATCATTATTTTTCTTTTCTATTGCTTTTTTATGTATTTAATTAAGTAAAGGTAAGAGTATGTATTTCCATTAGAAGACGAGATAAGGATTCTTCTTTTGTTGTGTAGTGTTTTCATTTTTATCATCATGCCAGAGCTGTAAATTTTCAAGTATCAGTAAAAGGAACTTCAAAATCATCTAATTTAAGTACTTTTACTGGATACTGTGATACTTTTAAGTAAATTTACAGGTAGTATTCAAACTTTTACATGTCTTTAAGAATCAGAGATGGGTAATCGGCAGAAATGAAGTTCGAAAGTTTTATGAGCAGACGAAACGAAATGAAGTACGTAAACCTTGAAACAAAGGCTGCAAAGACGAAAGTAGTAGAACCGCAGTAAATAATAAGGACATGAAAGGACCACTTTCACAGACTGTAAAACGAACTGAACCGAATTCCTCTGTCAGGCAGGATTAATCATTCAATATAGACGATGAAAACCGAAAATCGCATTTTCCCGACTTAGACGAAGTGAAGATTGCTGTAGTCTAACAAGGCCAATGAAGCAGATGGCTTGACTACCCGATGAATGGAATCTCAGTATTGTTTGTCCAATACCAACTAAAGAGGACTCAGTCTACTTAACATTGCTTACAAAATCTTTTCTGCCGTAATATGTGAAGGTCGAAAGCTCATCGTCAACAAATCGATAGGTACTTATCAGTATGGTTTTAGACTAGAAAAGTCCACAGTGTGGATCAAATATTCACATTGCGGCAGATTCTGGAAAAACCCCAGTCGGGCTTTTATGAATATTGAGGAAAAGGCGGCAAAAATGGGTTAAAGGGTAAGTGAGGGCAAAACAGAGTACATGCCAAGGGCGGATCCAGACTTTTCATCAGGGGGGGGGGGGAGGCTCACACACTTAGATTAGTTTTTACTCACCGCTTAAAAATGTTTTCTAATGTTTTGTTAAGCATGCTAAACAAAATTTAATAATTGCTTAAATGACAACTTTAGCTATCAAATTATTTAGAACACTCATATGAAGACATTCCAAGATTTGAATAGTTGTCTAAATATGCCATATTTAAGAGCTAAAATACAAAGCTTAGGGGGTTTTTGGTGCATTTCCCGCCGAAATGTAGGAAATTGTTTTGAAACGTTGCTTTATTCCAAAAACAAAACATACTTTTCTTCTTTGCATTTCTATTAATGCGAAGAACGCTGCAAAAATTTAAAAATCCAGAAAATGAGAGAGGATCTGAATGTAAAAATGTCGGGCTTTTTTTGACGTAGTTTTTTCGAACTCAATTTCCGGGAATCTCTTATTACTATCGTTATCAATCTGCTAACTCGTATTTGGATCTTATCGAGGCGTCAACAAAACTTAAAAATTGTAGACACAAAAAGGTTTGGTTATTGAATTCAAGGAAATAGTTGTATTTAAGAACATAATTTATCTAAAAAACTTAAATTAAAACAAAGTAAGGTAAGTAAACAAATAAGTTGAGAAGAAAAGTTTTGTAGCATTCACAAATTACACGTTTCAAAGCTTTTATATCAATAAATATGAAACGTTTATTATGCTTTTCACTTAGCCATTAGTTTAACAAAAGTGTCACTTGATTTTTTGGGACATTTGTATTATTGAAATTCATGTTTCAATCTCAGTTCTAGAGCATCCAAAGCAAATTTACTTCAAAAAGTAGATTTATTTAATTTTTTAAGATCTTTTGTATCCAACAGAAAACCAATTTTGAAAGAATTAAAGGCACGATTTAAAAATGTACCTCCAAAATAAGTTCTTCTCAAAAATTTAAATACCATTTTATTTGTCGAAAAATCTAGATTAACCTATTTTTTTCGAAAATCATTTTAAATTTTGTCTTAAAAATATTTTTGGTGTAAGCACTAAATGAAGAGCTTATAAATATATGAACATTTTACATTTAAATTTCGTAAAAAAATGTTGTCCCCTTTCTGAGATATCAAGTTTTGTAAACAAAATTAGTATTTTATTAAAAATAAAAAAATACATTTTCGATCCTAAAAAATCATCATCAATTTGATCATTGACATGAGCTTGCACCAGAAAAAGAAGAATTTTTAAATCGTTCCATTAGTTCTTGAGAACAAAATACAGATTTTTTTGAGGAGTACCCTTCTGGAGCAATACGAAAATATGTTTTTCTTGTAGAAAGAAGCCAAATTAAGAACACAACATTTTGAGGAAGTTTTAGAAAAATCACATATTTGAACCAAAAAATTTGTGTGAGGACTGCTGTTATTCATTGTATTAATACAATGATAAAAACTTCTTACACTAAACATCTGAAAATCTTAATTTAAATCAACACAATTGTTTGGACTGTAGGGGCCAGGAATGACAGACAGACGGAAGGTATCGAGGTACCCACTTTTTTCGACTTCTCTACCGTCGTAATGTTATATTTGAATAAAAACTCTAGTTTGAAATTGTTTACTAATGCAAAACTTGCTATATAGTTCCTATATGTCGCAGTAAGAATCGCTTCAATAATCACTATTTATGTGTGTCAAAAAAATGTAATAATAAAATTTAAGGCTAGTTTAATCCTGCAGTCGTCGCGGGGATTAATATTGTAATCCAATTATACAAAATGGAATATTCCTAAGAAACTAGTGGTCTAGATTTTTCGTCTCTTTTAGTACTTACAGTTAAATAGTTAAAACAGTTAGTTAACTTAACTTAATATAACATGTAATTACAATTTGAAGCCAAAATAATTTTGATAAAATGAAAGCATTTTGGTATCATTCTAATTTTAAAATGGATGACATATGTAATCCACGCGACGACTGGTGTAACATTTTGCTGCGCGACGACATACAGCAGGGTTAAGGAATTCAAAGGCAACTTAATATAAAGTTGATGATCTCCTATTAAAGGCTTCTTCTTAAGAACCTGAATATATGTATGTTCTTTCTTAGAAACAATTTTTCTGAAAATAATTTAAAGCATGACTAAAGTTTTTTCTAGTTCAAAATTGAGCTAAAATCAAACTTTAGGTTGTTTTTGACAGCAAACCACTTTTTGGTGAATGTCGCTAAATTACTAATAAATATTTAAATGAAATCTTTACTTATACAACTTAACTGTATAAGCTTTTTGGCTCATATGACCCCCCCCTGGATCTTCAATTAGTCAAAAGTTGATGAATTTGTGCTGTGTTTTTGGAATAGGGCTGAATATCCGATTCATTTTATGTTCTTGGTCCAATCTTCAGTCAAAAGTAGTACTTTTATACAAAAAATAAATAATTCAAAATATAATGGGGGTCATATCCATTAACGCAATACGATTAGGTTTGAATTGAAGGGAATTCCTACGAAAAAGCAAACAAATTATCTCCCAGGGGGAAGTCATGACCCCTACGACCCCACCCCCCTGGATCCACCATTGTGCTATGTTTACACATCAGTAACTGTTGTTTTGAATTCCAACCAAATTAAAACACTCAAAATCATTTTTATTTTTAACTTTTCGTTTTATTTCTCAACAATCACGATTTATGATTTTTTTGTTTGGCTTTAAATTTATTGTTTTTTTATCACTTTTATTTTAATTTTATTTTTATTTTTGTTAAAAATTTATAACATAACTACATAGCTGTGTTTTTAATACTCATTTTTGTTTTGTGTCTTCTTTAATTTTATTATTGCATTATATTAGCGCATTTTGTGTATTGCGTGCTTTAAAATTTAACAATAGCATCTAAATATATATATTTTGTTTGTTTCTTAAGCTTAAACCAAATAACTCATTGTGTATATTTACAATTTTCTATGTAACATGCAATTAATATTAAGCAACATTTTTTTTTGTTTGTACAACATGCGTGAAAATATAGTTTAATTATTTTTATTTCCATTTGCTTTTAATTTAACGTTTTTTTTTTTAGCTCAATAAGTAAGATTATGATGAACAATTTTTATTTATTTTTTTCATTAGTTGTTTAGTTTTCTTTTAACAGCCGTTTTGACGATTCAATTTTTTCGTAGTATTTACTCCCTTAAAATATGTTTTCTGTTTTTTAATAAATTATTGTATAAAAAGCAGAGCTGAACAGTTTTTCTTTTTATTGTTTTTTCCAATGAAAATGCTGACTAAAAGTTAAAAAAAGTTATGAAATAAATCGGGAATAAGAAGCATTTTTTTAAGTTTCGTATTTTTTAATTTATTTTTTGTAAAGTTCAGCCTTTTTCTAATTCAAGTAGCAAACTATTACACTGTTAACAGGGGCAATGAAAATTAAAATTTTTTTCTTAGTGCAAACAGTTTCAAACTATTACTACCAGTTTTTTGTTTTAAATTTTAATTTTAATATGTGTGTTTAGATTTATGAATTAATTTTCCACTGATTTCCTTTTTTGTGCGTTTTGTATTATTTTTTTGTTATGTCTTATGTAAACACTGCTAAAAATATTTTCAGATTAAAACTGAAATGATTATTATAATTATTCTACTTCTATAACTAAAAACATGGCTTTTGATTTTATATATTTTTTCTTTAAATATGTGTATTGTTTTTATTAAATTGCAATTTACATTTTTCTAGTTGTTTTTTGTTGCAATAATTATTTTGTTTGTATTTATTGAATATCATAGCCTACTACAAAAGATCACAACTTTGTTTTATCTTATGTTTTTTTGTTTTTTGAAATTATAAAAAAGTATTGCCGCTTATTAAATTAAATTTTTATTAGTTTGTATTATAATTAGACGGTTTTCCTCGTAAACACGTATTTTATTTATAATTTCAAGACGCTTTCATTTTGTATACAAATTCGGTATTCATAATTACATAATTTTTGTATTATTCATTTTTTGTAAACTATGGTGGGATAATTTTTTTTTTTTTTATTTTTTATGAAGTGGGATTGGGTAATACGGAATTTTTGTTTTGTTTAAAAATGCAAAATAGATATTAAAATAAAGAGTTTTTTATAACAATTAGTAAGGAAGGTATAAAATTTGTAAATTGTTTTCTTGGAAAAGTGATTTTATTTTTTTTTGAAGGCTTATTGCATTGAGTCGTATATGTTCAAAGAATAGTAAAGTTAGCAAATTTACAACTGAAAAACTGAACATTTTAAAAAAGGGGAAAAATACAAAGCGAAATTTCCATAACCAAGTTTAATTAATAATTATTTTCCCAACGCGCGAAATGTCCAAAAATCATGTTGCTTCTTAACAATAAAGCTTTCTGATCCGCTTTCCTAAAAACGACGAAATGCAACTAAAATAAATAAATTAGATAGCGAAACAGTCCGTTGAGAACAAGGGCAGGCATTCCCGTGTGCGAGTGCTGCTGTCAGGGAAGACCTACAGTTATAAGCCGAATCCGAACGGATAATTTAAGAAAGAACTTTTTCATGACAAGAATTACTTTGGGAGAATTTGTCAATTCCTCGCAAGAGGCAGTACCCGTGAATAAAACTTTAGGTGACACAGGCAGGGATCGAACCAAAGACCTCTCGCATGACAGTCCAATGCACTACCCATCATGCTACGGGTATAAAAGAATTGCCAACACAGAAATTGTGTCTTTTTTATATTGTGCCCACACTTAAGGGGTTATGATTTATGAATACCCTTAGGAGAATGAGTGGATGAATGAGGACAGTATAAGAAAGGCTATATCGATGCACATTGTAATGAGTTGGAAATATTAAGCTTGTTTAAGCATTGTTTATAAAAATAACGATAAAACAATGATAGGCATGAGACAGACCTTGCAGCGGTGTTCAAAAGCAGCAAATGTCTTGATAAGAGAACGATGACCTTTTATTTTTAGAGTTCTCTTTTCAATTCCATCCAAAAAATTCATGTACGTTAATGGGGCACCAGACCAAATATGAGAATTATACTCGAGTTTTGGACTAAAAAAACTAGTTTTAACCTTTACATTGGGGATGGTTACGCTTTTGGAAAAGTAGACAGCATTCAGTTTTCGAAGCATTAAATTCTACAAGATATTGTATTCCCCATTGGACAATGCTGTTAAGATCAGAATTGAATGAGCTTAACATACGCTGCCGTTGAAAATCCATATCCCAGGGGCAGGAATGGGAATCTAAAAACGAATAAAAAAGGGTACTGTTATCAGCGAAACAATTCAGTGGTGAGAGGCTTCGGAAAAAAAATCATTTATAAAATGAAATAAGAAAGAATGTGACAAAACGGAGTCCTGGGGCACACCAGCATATCAGATTTGAACCCGTCTAATACTACTTGAATTGAACGGTCCGAAAGGTAATTTCTAAGCCAACAAAGGATTGATTCATCAATACCAAATGCACGCATCTTCGTTAAGAGGTACTGTTAGTCATTGAGAAGCGTTCGTTCCTCAAAATATTTCGTAAACTGAAAAATAATCAGCATTTCCATGACCTGGAGAGAAGGGACGTAAATGCAATTGGACGATAGTTAGAGGCTGAGGAGGATCCGACTTTTTTAGAGATAGGCTGGACAAAATAATGTTGTTTTCCACCCACTCGGAAAGAGACCAGATAGTACAGATACAAAAAGCTTACGCAGTAGTTTGTGAATGTCAAGATTTGCAAGTAATCGAGGAACTGTACGAGTGTGAAAAAAGATTCGTCCCATAGAATATAGGCGGAGCCATGTCACTAATCGTTAGCATCAAATTAACAGCAAACTGTGCTGCAAGCAATTGGTCTTTATCAATCAATCTTTCAAATGGCGTGAACCGAACCATGAGTTTTCTTTGGGTTTTTAAAGATTTTACCCTATTCGGGATATAATTTTTCATTTCACAAATAATTAAGTTTGTAAACATATCTGCGCTGGAATTCACGTCACTATTGAGGAAACATAGTGACTAGTTAAAGCTCCTGAAGAATGCATTGAGACCTTCTCAGTAGTCTTTCCCATACGTTCTATTAGAAGTTTTCTCTTTTTAACTGAGTCTTTTGGCATGAGAAATTATTAGTAGTTATGAAACAAAGTTCTGATGCGTTTATTTTTACAGGAGTGTCAGTGAAAGATTGCTGAAAGTAATTAGCAGACGTGTTACACATTTCTGGAGTACTAACAGAGATATTCGGAATTTAAATCATTGGAAAGAGATTTGAATTCTTCAAAACGAGTTACACATACTTCATGCTCTTCACCTGACATGATTTTATAAGATTTATACAAGCCTTTCTCTTGTTTCGAACCATTTTAAGTTCTTTTGAATAGCGTGGATGACAAAAGCTGGAATATTTGGATATATTAAGAGGAACGATATATTTTATGTAGGATTCCAATACATTGTGAAAGTATGAAACTGCAACATCATTTAAAAAATTGTTTTTTTCTCAAAACTACAAGTAGATAGTCCAAAATTCAATAAAATATGAACAATACGTCTCAATTTTCTTTATATCTACGTGACGGTGTGACGACCTTTCCTGAAAATTAAAAACTCTTTGTCAAAAAGTTCCATGTCTGAGTTTGTGGTATTCAAACATGGATTTTAAGGCAACAATATACCTAATACTATAATCAAAAGAAATTTAAAAGGAGTTAAACACAAAACTAAATCATTTTAAAATCTATTCGTAAGATAAATGTTAATTCAAACTGTTATTTTTGTTTATAATAAAAATACAACTCAATGCATCTAATATTTTTCTAAACGTATTTCAAACTTTATTTTTTTTAACTTGTATGCTAAAACTCACTCGTTTTTAAAATCTCTAAGTTTACAAATGTATTATTTGCTTTGTTTTTTTTATTATCATTATTATTATTATTATTATTATTTTTGTATAACAATTATTATTTTCAATAAATATCATAAAAACTACAAACTCTTGCTTCAGTATTTTTTTTGCAATAATATGCACTTCAAAATCAATTAAATATAAGGTTTATTTAGGTATGAATGTATACAAGTATAATTTTTATTCATCGGTAATAATTTATGTACATAATAATTTTACAATAAATTAATTCCCTTAAGTAAAATTTATTTACGAATGTCATCCATTTTTATATAGTTTAAAAAAGGGTTGCTTATTGTAATTTCTTTCAAATGAAAATATTTTGGAATAGAATGAAATTGAACTTTTTTGGAAACCCATAAATTTAAACCAACATATCGTGCTGTGTCGACCTTCGTAAGTTCAATTTTTGCTTAGTTTTTGTATTTTGGAAGATCTGAGGTAAATTAAAGTTTTCAAAATTCAAATTTAATATTTTTTACTTAACTTTAAAAACAATTAGTATAGAAACTGTTGAAAAGCCACTCAAAATTGATGAATTAGACCACAGTTCATTCATACAAAAAGACCACATTTTCCATTTTAATATAATGTAGATATCCTTTAATTCTGTATTTTTTTTTTTAATACCGATATTTTTTTCTAAAAAACTACCACGTTTGTTGATTTATGAATTTACTGAGATATTGCTAGAGGATTGTGCAACGTCCCTTATTTCTATTTGATTGTGAATATTCAGTTCCAATAACTCCACCGCTACCCATGCCACTTCCACCAGTTGTAGTACAGCCCATCAATTCTCGAAAAACATCACCGATTTTGTAATTGTATCTATGAAAATAAAGGTTACATTGGGAATTTGTACAGAAACTATGAAATGTTAGACTTAAGATTTAATATACAGTGCATCAAAATAAAACTCGTAAAAAACATTCGTTTTTATGAAAATAAAGAAATAAGTAATTCGGAATCATTATATTTTTAAGTAATTTAAATAATTTTACGGTCGATTTCTTGATAAAGTTGAAAAATTAGAAAAAAAATTACAAATTTCTTAATCAAGTTTTCGAGCGTTAAAACTCTGATAAAGATCTCAGTATGATATATAACTTCGATTTATTAGATTCTCAAATTTGGGGGTCTAGGATTTTAGAACTTGATTTAGAAATGTTTTTACTTCTTCGAAAAGAATTTCAGTCAGAATTTTGAGTCAGAACTATCTACTGGGTTATACAAAAACAGTAAAACACCCGTTAAAACTCAGTTTCAACCAACCGAGATTCAAAATTCCTAGAACTCAAAAATGATTTTAAACCGAGTTCTACAGATATGATTAAATGAGAAGAAATGCTCGAGTTATAAAAAAAATGTAAATTGAAGTTCCATAGATAAACCGATAAAACTCGATCCACTAACTCTCGGTTTATACTTAAAACTCATGTTTTAAAATATTAAGAACTCGGGCATTTCTTCATATGAAATAATTTGTACAAAACTCAAGTTAAAATCAATTCCCAGTTTAAGGGATTTAGATCTTAGTTTTGAGAAACTAAGTTCTACGGAATAAATTCTCGCTTTCGAGAAACTATTTCAATTTGTTGAACATTAAAAAAAATTGTTTGAGTTGTGCAAGTCTTATTTATGTATGGTAAACTTTCTTATTAACGTCCCATAGTTGTAATCGGTCCGATTTGTCGAATTTGGCTACGAAATTCATCGACGTTTCAAGCTATCTAAGGTAGAAATTAAATATTTTTAGTGAGATGTCGAGCCCTTCCCGCCATTTTATCGTAAACAACATTTTCAATAAAAAAGACAACTTAATTATTACAATTTGATAGTAACACAGAGCCTTGAATGCTTTTGTCATGTCTTAACTTAAGCATCATTAACAATTTCCAATACTGACTACGAGTACAAGTTGTATCAAGGACCAGCAGTAAGCTTTTGATTTGTCGTTTACGATAAAAATTTTTTGTCGCTTAAAATAAATTGTCGGGAAGGGCTAGATGTCTGTTCTTGCGTGTGTAGGTACGTTGTTACGTCCGTACGTAGGGGAAGCTTTTTTCATCGTCTATAGCTCAGGAACCAGTAGAGATATCGACTTTAAATAAATTTTGTTATACAGATAATAATGCAGAAAGATCCGGAAAGGACTCTCAAAAAAATTAAGCTTGTGGTTTTTTTTCTATAGCATTTTAAATGATTTTCAAATCAAATATTTTTTCAAAAATTTGAGATATACATAGGTTTCAAATTAATTTTATTTTATAAAAAAATATTGTTTTCAACATTCTATAAAATAAAAAAGATAAAGAAAGTGTCTTCAAAAAAAATGAGCTTGTAGATTTTTTTCAATAGCAATTTAAATGATTTTTTCAAAAATTTGAGATAAGCATATTGTTTTCAACATTCTATCAAATTATATAGGAAAAACGAATGGGTGCTTGAAAAACAGGCGGGGGATGGCGATTTTACGAACAAAATTCTCTTTAGTGACAAAGCACATTTCTCACTCGGTGGATGTCGTATTGGGGTTCTGAGAATCTTCAAGTAATTGAAGGGAGGCCATTACATCCGGAGGTGTGATTGGACCCTACTTCTTTGAAAACGATGTTAGAACGACTGTCATCGTCAATTTGGAGCGGTATGTCCATATGATAACCGTCATTTTTTTTGGCTGCTATTGAAGAGTGCGACTTGGATAATAAATGCTTTCAACAACACAACTCTAACGTATATGGCGTTATTGCAAGAGACAAGTTATGGCTGAGATACCAAGTGTCAAATAGTGGTCGAAAATTACCTTAAAAAATCGATGTTTTAACAATTGGCTTGGTGGTCATTTAAATGATGTACTCTTTCATACATAATGTTCAAACTTTATAACAAAAAACAAATATCATACAAACATACATTATTCTAAATGTACAATGTGATTTATTAACTTCCCATAGGAAGTTATTGTAATGGGCCCGATTTGTCAAATTGAAAATTTTGACTTTTCTCGACGTTTCAAGGTCCCTAGAGTCAAAATAAAAGAATTTTAGAAAGATGTCTATGTGTGCGTGTGTACGTACGTTCGTACGTCCTTACGTCCGTACGTCTGCGACGTTTTTTTCGTCGTCCATAGCTCAAGAACCAGAAGAGATATCGATTTCAAATATTTGTTATACAGATAATAAGGCAGAAAGATGTATAAAGGGCCCCCAAGAAAATTGCGTGGGTGGTTTTTTTTACCATAGAGTTTGAAAAAAAGGTGAACATTTTGGTTAACCCTAAATATCTTACGAACCAAAAACGCTAGAGAATTGAATTAAATTTTATATAATATATTGTAACGTGATATCAAAGAAGTATATTTTTTGAAAACAATCTATTTTACGGTTTTTTTATAAATCAAAAAATTTGTCACCTCTAAAATTTTACGACTAAAATATGATTTCATCTCCAAAACAATTTTGTGCAACGAAGAATAATGTTTTTGTCATCTGATAAAATTTTGAGAAAAATCGAATTGACAGTTTTTTTTTACAAAAAATAAAACTCTAAAAAAAACAATACTAAAACTTTGTAAAATTTACTTTCGACTCAAATAGCTTTTCAAAAATTAAAAATATTGGCTTCAAACTTATTTTATTTCACAGAAAATATTGTTTTCGATATTCAGTAATTCTTATATAAAAATCCAACAGTGCATTTTTTCATAAAAACTAAAATCCACAAAAAAATAGTACGTAAATTTGGTAAAAATTGATAAGAGTACATATAGACATAGACGTGTACATTTAAGACAAGACAAATCGACAGACGGGATGGGAAGTTATCAGCGTGGGTCGCATCGCAGCCTCTTTTTAACTTTTACTTTTAAGACCGTAAAATGCATTGCCAGGTATAATATAAAATTCAATTCAAGTCGCTAGCGCGTTATTGGTTCGTGAAATATTTTGCGTAAATCAACATTTTCATTTATTTTCAAAAAACCACCCACAATTGCAATAGACTTTGTAGCAAACGTAATAAGATATTAGTTTAAAAAAGCAACGGGATATTGAATGATTTTTTCTTCGAATCACTGTATTATAGTCTTATAAAGACATAGATTTAAGTAAGTCGCCTTCATTTGTTTTATATGGAGTCTTTATCAAGTAAATAAGTATATTTCATATAAACTTACTTTGCTGAGCATTCTACGTAGCCACATCGCCAGTGCTTTCGTACAAGGGTAGAAATATCTTTTAATTCCTGAAAATAATGAAATTGGTAAAACTTAATTAACATTCATAATGTACTATTTGATGTAGATACATAATAATACTTTCATTTAAACAAATAATGATAACATGTTAGTATTTATTCACATAGTTATATTGGTATTAAAATCTTGATTTTTTCTTGTTAAACTAAAGGTATGCTCACAGCTATTTTATATTTATCTAGGGATATTTTGTAACCAATGCATGTCAACACAATCCCTTGTACACCATACTGTCTGCCAAGATTCGAAAATAAACATTGTTAAAAAAGAAATCACCTTCGATATTAATTAGCAGGTGGTTGCTTGGTAAGAAACGACGAAAAGGTTAAAGAATAAACAAGTAAGATAATATACAAACCAATTTACAATGATAGCACAAATACATATGTATGTATAGAGTTTTTCAAGTTTCTTAAATTAAACTATTATAATTACTTCAAACATTATAGGTTTAGGGTTACACTAATCAACAAGGTAATGTAGGTGAATAAAAACATACTTTTTCTAAGTTTTTTGATGGTTTCGAATACGACTTACAAATTAATCTATAACGTCAGATTTTTGTGATACAACCTTATTATTTTAGGTCTTTGAGGCTATGTTAATTCATAGAGTAGTTTTTACTTGCTTGGAACTATATGCTAAGTTTTGCATTCGTAAAAATGTTTGAACTCGATATTTCATTTTCATCAAACATGGTAGAGAAGTCGAAAAAAGTGGGCCCCGAATCCGTCCGTCTGTATGTCTGTCCAAAGCATTGGGTTTAAGTTTGGAAATTAAAGTTTTGAGCAGCCTTGCATTTTAAATTTTTTTTGAAATCTACAATCGCTTGCTGCAATATTGCGTTAAAAATGTTAAGTAGCTAAGTTATTTTTCAAAAAACCCTCATTAGTTGCAAGTCTTTACCTTGTATACATTAACCTCAAAAGAAAGCTAAAATGTTATTCTAAAAAACAGTCCTTAACAGAAAAACGGAAAACGGTGTAAGGGCGATTTTGTATGTTATCACGAATGCGTACTCTCAAAGTTATGATATTAAGTTTTTGGTGTTATACATATGTATAACTGAGCTTGGTTCCGAAATCAGTAGTAAAAATTAACATTCAAGTAAGGGACAACTAATAAGAAATTACGAAAACTAAGTGAGATTTTTACCTTCTTTCCAAAATCATCATAGAATTTATTGTTGTGTTGTAACTTATTCTCAAGATACCTGTTTTGAGTAATCTTAATCATTTTTAAAATGGCATCTGAAGAAAGTTAGTAGCTGGGCCACGAGCAATGGACTTGGTGAACAACGTGTTAAGAAGGCCTGCGTTGACTTTTACTTACTTACTTACTTAAGGTTGTGCTACAGTCCGGGGCGGACCTGGGCCTCAACCAACATCCGTCTCCAGCCAGCTCGGTCCCTAGCTAGCTGTCTCCAGTTTCACACGCCAAGTTGGTTCAGTTCCTCTCCCACCTGGGTGCGCCATCTAAGTCGCTGTCTTCCTCTACTGCGCCGTCCCTCGGGATTGGATTCGAAGACCTTCCGGGCTGGAGCGTTGATGTCCATCCGCTCTACATGACCTAGCCATTTTAGCCGTTGGACTTTAATTCTGCTTACTAGGTCAGTGTCGCTGTACAGCCCGTACAGTTCGTCGTTATATCTTTTCCTCCATTCTATATCTATGCGTTCGGGACCAAAAATCACCCAAAGAATTTTTTTCTCGAAGCATCCTAAGACGCTCTCATCTTTCTTTGACAGGCTCCAGAACCGGGATGATGAGTGTCTTATAGATGGTGATTTTAGATGATTGAGAGAGGACTTTACTTCTCAATTGCCTTCTAAGTCCAAAGAAGCAGCGATTTGAAAGAGTTATTCTTCGTTTGATTTCAGCGATGGTGTCATTGTCTGTATTAATAGCGGTGCCTAGGTAGACAAAGTCCTTAACTACCTCAAAGTTATAGCTGACCATGGTGACGTTTTGTCTAAGACGTCGTTGTTCAGTGTCCTTTTTTGATGACAGCATCAAAAGTGCCCTCATTGACCACTAAACCCATCTTCTTTGCTTCCGTCGCAATGCTCAAAAACGCTCCACTGACATCACGCTTTGATCTTCCAATTATGTCAATATCATCTGCATATCCGAGTAATTAAATGGACATTGGAAGATTGTGCCTCTAGTGTTGACAGTTGAGATTTGCACAATTCTTTCCAGAACGATGTTGAAGAAGTCGCATGACAGGGCATCGCCTTGTCTAAAACCTTTTTTGACATCAAATGCATCGGTAAGATCTTTTCCGACCTTGATGGAGCAGCGTGCATTCTCCATCGTCATTCTGTACAAACGGATAAGTTTGACAGGAATGGCAAAACTAGACATTGCTCGGTAGAGCTCTTCCCTATAGATGCTGTCATACGCGGCTTTAAAATCGATAAAGAGATGGTCGGTATCGATTTGAAGCTCCTGGGTTTTTTTCCAAGATCTGCCGTAGTGTGAATATTTGGTCGATAGTGGACTTTCCTGGTCTGAAGCCACACTGATAAGGACCAATCAGGTTGTTGACGAATGGCTTCAGACGTTCACATAATACGGCAGAGAGGATCTTTTACGCAATGTTAAGGAGACTGATGCCTCTGTAGTTGGCGCAGTTTAGAGGGTCTCCTTTCTTATGTATCGGGCACACTATGCTGAGATTCCACTCATCGGGCATGCTTTCTTCCGACCATATTTTGCAGATGAGTTGGTGCATGCTCCCTACCAAGTCATCGCCTGCTGCTTTGAATAGTTCGGCGGTGATGCCGTCAGCTCCAGCAGCTTTGTTTGACTTAAGTTTAGATATAGCTATCTTCCTTCACTTTGTCAAGGTCGGGTAGGCGGAATTGTTGATCTGCGTCGCCGAGGTTGAGTGGTTCTATCTCTCTTACAGCGGAATTCGGTTCGTCATCGCCGTTATATGATTTGGAGAAGTGATCTTTTCATATTCTCAGCATCGACTGCGGTTCTACTACGATGTTCCCCTGATCGTCTTTGCAGGCTTCGGTTCGTGGCTGGTACCCTTGGGAGGTTTTTTTTACCTTTTGGTAAAATTTACGAACCTCATTCCTGTTGTGACATCCCTCTGTCTCCTCGATCGCCCGCTTCTAATGCTCTCTTTTTTTCCATCTAAGAAGCCGGTGTTCCTCTCTCCTCTTCTGCTCGCAGAGTTTGCGAGCAGCTCTAGTCCTTTTGTGCAGCGCCGTTTTGTATGTCTCGTATTTCGCTGTGTGCACTTGCCGGCATTCGTCGTCAAACCAGGGGTTTCGCTGTGGTGGCCGTGTGAAACCAAGCACTTCAGTGGCGGCATCTCTGATGGCTGCAAGGCAATGTTGCCACTGGTTTTCAATGCTTAATGCAGGCAGCATAGGACTCCCTAAGAGGTTATTAGAGACTCGATCGGAAAAGGACATGGCAGTCTCTTGCGATTGAAGCCGTCTAACGTCTTCTCCCAGTACTTCCTTGTTTTGGCTTGGATCGCGATATCCGTAGCCGTACCTTGGCTACAACGGGGTAGTGGTCCGAGTCAATGTTGGCCTCTCGGAATGTTCGGATATCCTGTATAGTGGAGAGGTGGCAGGAGCCCTTCGATCCTGCCCAACAGATGCCTTAAATGTTATTTTGCACCTCCTACCATAGTAGACCAACAGTTTAAATATTTAGTATCGCTCAGAGCGCTAAAGCTCCACTTCAAAAGCCAATTATGTTTTCAATGGTGCCGTTGCTATTAAAAATGGTAGCCAGGTATGTATTCATATAATGCTTCGGCTATCAAAATTGATAGCTAGTAGAGGACATTTCAATACGAATCGAAAACACTGGCACATTTGGGCCTGTTCTTACAATCTTCAGAGGAAGTGTAGTTTTAATTTTTTTTTCCAGCACAAACTCGACCTTTTTCTTTTATTATACGATTATGGAAAACACTACACTTCCTGCGAAACTTAATCAAAGAGTCATTTACCCTGTCCTTCAAATGGTGATGCTTTACACGGGGTTGTTCTGGTCGAGATGAAGAAGATAGCGTACCGAGAAGCTCAGCGAAAAGTTTTTCTCTGAATTTGCGTATGCAAATTCTGGTATCTACTGACGTTCCCAGCAACAGCTCTATTTCTAGTTTGCGGTACCACTTTACGCCTATTCTTCGAGTGAGATCCCATTTGGCCGGGCTAATTAATTTCAGATTTGCATTTATTGTAAGCTATAATTGCTTCAGGCTTAGTTATCAATCTTTGTTTAGTTTTTCTTGGTCTTGTTCCTTGAGGTGGATTATAACTTGTGGAGGGATGGACATTATCTTCTTGATTGCAGAGCGTCTATTTCAAACAGGTACCAAAACTGGAGCGTGTTTGGTAGAAAGCATTCTGACACTTCTGGTGTGTTTCCACTTCAAAGCGACGATTCTGTCATATTTTATGGAAACAACCTTCCTCTTTTCAAATTTGGGAGAGGAATTTCTATCGGAATGTGTCGCTTATTAGCTCTGAGGGTGCCTACAACATGGGTCTTCTGTTGCAAGAAGAATATCTAATTTGTAACTAGTATAGAAGCTCTCTACAAAAAGACACTTTCAACCGTAGCGGATTTACAAGTGTAAACTCTTATAATTTCGTATGTACTGTCTAAATAAAAGACGACCACTCCATGGAACTAGAGTTTCGTCAATAACGAAATCTTCGCCAGGGTAAAAAAAAGAGCTTTGAAGTTGGTTTGAAAGATGACCAATACATTTTTAGCCTTGCGAAGTCAATTGGTTTGGCTACTTGTTTCGTTGTTTTCAAAATGTAGCATCAAAAGCAAGGCTTGAAAACGATTTCTGGACATAATTGTCGTAGGCATTTTAGGCAAGGCCATGTTGTATACTAATTTGGTTTCCCAGTATCATCCACATAATCAGTCCAAAGAATTTCTTTATTTCTAATTAATCAGTTGGAATTCACTGGTTTATTCAATCATGCTTTAATTATTATTACATAATTTAAAAAATTTAATCAGCCCTTCGTTCACAATATGGAAGTAGATATCACTAGGTATGTCTTGATCCGTAATCTCAATTTGAAATCCTTATATCCGACAAACTCGAAGATTTTGTATCTACCCACGTACTCGCTCAACTAATGAAGACTTCTTGTTCCACGATCATCATTCGAATGCAGATCTTCATTTTCTTCCTCAAAAACAAAATATATCTAATGACATCCGAAACATTCCCACCTTCATTGGATGAGTTTTATTCCTGAAAAGACATCGGTGCCAAAATCCAAGTCGAATTCCGAATAAGACGACATTGAATCGGTTTCAGTTTGAGCAATTCTACGCATTATGAATTAGTTTTGAATTGAAATCTGCAAGCCAAATGAAAATAAACAAAAATACAAAATAAACTGGCTATCTTATATAATAGCCATGGCCCCTGACGGACAGATAGATGTCTTACTTATTGTGCTGTGCTATCAAATTTGATTGCCACACAAAAGTCCTTCCCAGGACTTCCTAGAAAAAGAGAAACAAAAATATATGTATACACTAATATATTTATCCCATCCTATGGCGGATATTTTTGAGACCACTGCAACCCTGCCTAGAACCTCAGTAAAGATTTTAAAGATACTTTTCCTACCAAAAAGGATTAGTGGGATGGCATGGTTATGATATTTTTACAGGTGGGTCAGGAATCTTTTCTGAGTCCTTAAATGCCTCTTAGTCTTTTCGGCTACCGATTGTGCAAGTGTATTTCAAGTCTAAAGGGCTGTACCATGTACAGGAAAAAATGGCCTAACTATAACACCGTTCTATCGAACTTTTACATAAAAACAAATAAATTGGGTGGCGCAACAGTCAGTTGAGAACTAGAGCAGTGACTTACAACTCTCAACCATTCCTGAGTGCGAATACTGTTGTCAGGGATGGAGGGTACCTTCAGTTTTAAGCCGAATCCGAACGGCAAATTTAAGAAAGCACTTTTCATGACAAGAATTATTCTTGGAGACTTTTTCAATTCCTCGCAAGAAAAAACTTTAGATGGCATATGCAGTGATCGAACCCAAGACCTCTGGCATGACAGTCCAACGCACTTTTTTCTTTTTTTATATTTCATTTTTATTAATTCATTCTTAAACCTATCTTAAAGCTAGACAAAAATTCATAAAACTAGCCTAGTTATCCATAACTTACAACTAACTTAATGGTCCCATACGGACACTCTAAGTTAAACTATAACAATTAAAACTAATGCCTTTCGACCCTAAGATCTATTTTACTTCATTTAAATTTTATTTATTTTTGTATTTCTTAGAAAATTTGAAAAAAAACTAATATCAAGATCCTTTTTTTTTACTTAAAAACTACTTAAAATAAGGTCCTTAATATAAACTTAAAACTAACTTAAACTACCTATTCTACCTATAAACTACTTAAAACTAGAACAACCACAGCAGCAAATCTAACTATCTAACATTTTTGTTTTTCATATTTTGTTGTCTTTATTTTTTTCTTTTATTTTTTATTCCATGTTTTCTCTTTTTCATTTTAATTTTTTTTGTATTTTTTGTATTTTTTTTCTATTTCTTTTTGTGCCACCATGCCTATTCTACTTAAAACTAAACCCTAAAACTATAAAACAAGTATGTAAGCCGGCCAAGGCTTAAAACCCCATCCCGACTACCCAATATCAAGTGCCGATTGAAGCCACCAAAACTGGTTCTCCTGCTTCACCCTATCAGTTCGGTCCCGTTCGGACACGGCCCTACTGAACCGAAGGAGCTCTGCTCCGCCTTGTGCCATGACGTCCCGATTGTACAGGAGTCGCATATCCACGGTTCTTCGTCTGACGTGGTAGATTAACGGAACTGCCAATCTATCCTGTATCAGACCGCATTTGTCTAAAAAGAGGAATGCCTCTCGTGGAATGAACCCGCTCAAGCGTGTACTTTCAAAATACTCGTCGTTCGGATAGAACGCAACGCCCGAAAATTAAATTGTTGGTCGAAGACATAGCTCTTGCAATGTGACCTCGAACGAGTTTTATCACGAAATTGTCAATTCTGTTGATTCGAGCCCCGTTGTATAGGAAGTCGTTGGAATAGTAATGTACATAAGAAGATTCGGCTGTTCGATATAAGCCGGTACAGCGTCGTAAACACTGCCGCTCGAACACCCGAAACTTCTCCATCTGGGAAGGGGCAACGTTGAACCACACAGAACAACCATAAACGATCATCGGCCGTATGAGGCCCATGTAACAAATTACCTTCACTTTGGGCTCAAGCCGACTGCTAAAAAACAGCCGTTTCGTCAGAGCGAAGGCCCTCTGGCCATGGTCAGAGCAGCAATTATATTATGTCTGTCAAAATATAAATACTGATCTAACCAGATACCGAGGTACTTCACTACACTTTTGTTCGCTAATGGCTGCCCGTGAAGATCAACGATGACCATCTAGCTCGAATTCTTGCACGTATCCCTCGTGGCCCCAGCCAACGGAGTCCGGAACAAAATTGTCTCCGACTTCTGGACATTTATTTTCAGTTTCCAGTCGTCGCAATATCGCTGAATCTTGTCGAAATCACGCTGCAAGAGAATTCTAATAACTTCAACCTTTCGGGCCGTTCTGTACGCAATTAGATCGTTGGCGTACGCAATTGCCTTTGTAAGATTACCTATCAGATCGCTGGTGTAAATGCTGAAGAGAATCGGCGAATTCACCGCTCCCTGTTGAAGACCATTTTTAATTGAGAATGTTGTGGTAGAAGTTACATTGCCACTTTTGACAACAAACTTTCTACCGTTAAGCATATCATACAGTATATACAACAATGGCTTGCTTATTCCAAGCCTGCTCAGTTTTAGGTAAAGACCCTCTAACCATACGGTGTCAAAGGCCTTTTCCAAATCATCCAGAACAGCACCTGGCATTGTTGTTTTGATTTATTGCAGTGGATATCAGAAACGAGTTTAGACGCAGCATGAATTGTGTCATAACCCGCCTTGAACCCGAACTGTTTATCCGGAATTATTTTGCTGTCCGCAGCCCACTTAGTCAGAGCCCTATTAATGATCTTTTCGAAAACTTTGCTGATGCTCGGAAGAAGACTTATCGACCGAAGATTTGACGGGTTGGAGTTGTCCTTTCCCTTTTTCGGGAGACGATGAACCACAGCGGTCTTCCAATGCACTGGATAATATGCATTATTCAGTGCATTATTGAAGAGTGTGGTGTAAATGTCAATTGCAGTCCAACGCACTAACCATCATGCCACGGATACTACAAATTTAATGCATACCCAGGCATGATATAGCGAGGGTCACTGCAATATGTACCGGACAAGATAGGAGAGCAAGCAGCAAAGCTGGGTATCTCTCGCAATACTTTCTGCCGTAGCGAGACTAATATGAAAGGAAAATGAGATTCACTTTCTCTGTGAATGTTGTGCCCTGACCAGTTTTAGAATGTTAAGCTTCGTAAGGGCACTCCTTAAAGATCTTGATGATGACTTACCGAGATGACTTTTCTGAACGCGACGAAACGGCTTTAGTATCACTTGTTTTTTTTTTTTTAGTTTTCAATATATTGGTCAGTTTAAGGTACGAAAGCGGCGCAGCAAGGGCTGCTTGTAACTGCCATCTCTACCTACCTCCGTACCGACCAATGTTATTCGAGGGTATTGAACACGATTTAAAAATGTGAGTCGATGAACTTGTCAACGTTAATTTATATTTTGTTAAGATTTGTCTTCCTAAGTGCACTATAGATGGTTTAAAAATGTATATGTAACAAAAAACCAGCAAGCAAAAAATTAGTATTTGTATGTTTTTGAATTACTGTTTTTATTGACAAAATCTGTCTCATGTAATTCGCGGATTATTAAAATCACTAATTTTGTGATTTCCATTTTATTTTACCTCGATTCAAAAGTTCGACAGAGACAAGATGTTGCTCCTTTTGATGTCCAGAGTCTTCCTTTCTAAATATCACGACATTTTTGATTTTCCAAACCTTTGTTTCAAACCAAATGTTCTATTTCTAGTTTGCGGTACCACTTTACGCCTATTCTTCGAGTGAGATCCCATTTGGCCGGGCTAATTAATTTCAGATTTGCATTTATTGTAAGCTATAATTGCTTCAGGCTTAGTTATCAATCTTTGTTTAGTTTTTCTTGGTCTTGTTCCTTGAGGTGGATTATAACTTGTGGAGGGATGGACATTATCTTCTTGATTGCAGAGCGTCTATTTCAAACAGGTACCAAAACTGGAGCGTGTTTGGTAGAAAGCATTCTGACACTTCTGGTGTGTTTCCACTTCAAAGCGACGATTCTGTCATATTTTATGGAAACAACCTTCCTCTTTTCAAATTTGGGAGAGGAATTTCTATCGGAATGTGTCGCTTATTAGCTCTGAGGGTGCCTACAACATGGGTCTTCTGTTGCAAGAAGAATATCTAATTTGTAACTAGTATAGAAGCTCTCTACAAAAAGACACTTTCAACCGTAGCGGATTTACAAGTGTAAACTCTTATAATTTCGTATGTACTGTCTAAATAAAAGACGACCACTCCATGGAACTAGAGTTTCGTCAATAACGAAATCTTCGCCAGGGTAAAAAAAAGAGCTTTGAAGTTGGTTTGAAAGATGACCAATACATTTTTAGCCTTGCGAAGTCAATTGGTTTGGCTACTTGTTTCGTTGTTTTCAAAATGTAGCATCAAAAGCAAGGCTTGAAAACGATTTCTGGACATAATTGTCGTAGGCATTTTAGGCAAGGCCATGTTGTATACTAATTTGGTTTCCCAGTATCATCCACATAATCAGTCCAAAGAATTTCTTTATTTCTAATTAATCAGTTGGAATTCACTGGTTTATTCAATCATGCTTTAATTATTATTACATAATTTAAAAAATTTAATCAGCCCTTCGTTCACAATATGGAAGTAGATATCACTAGGTATGTCTTGATCCGTAATCTCAATTTGAAATCCTTATATCCGACAAACTCGAAGATTTTGTATCTACCCACGTACTCGCTCAACTAATGAAGACTTCTTGTTCCACGATCATCATTCGAATGCAGATCTTCATTTTCTTCCTCAAAAACAAAATATATCTAATGACATCCGAAACATTCCCACCTTCATTGGATGAGTTTTATTCCTGAAAAGACATCGGTGCCAAAATCCAAGTCGAATTCCGAATAAGACGACATTGAATCGGTTTCAGTTTGAGCAATTCTACGCATTATGAATTAGTTTTGAATTGAAATCTGCAAGCCAAATGAAAATAAACAAAAATACAAAATAAACTGGCTATCTTATATAATAGCCATGGCCCCTGACGGACAGATAGATGTCTTACTTATTGTGCTGTGCTATCAAATTTGATTGCCACACAAAAGTCCTTCCCAGGACTTCCTAGAAAAAGAGAAACAAAAATATATGTATACACTAATATATTTATCCCATCCTATGGCGGATATTTTTGAGACCACTGCAACCCTGCCTAGAACCTCAGTAAAGATTTTAAAGATACTTTTCCTACCAAAAAGGATTAGTGGGATGGCATGGTTATGATATTTTTACAGGTGGGTCAGGAATCTTTTCTGAGTCCTTAAATGCCTCTTAGTCTTTTCGGCTACCGATTGTGCAAGTGTATTTCAAGTCTAAAGGGCTGTACCATGTACAGGAAAAAATGGCCTAACTATAACACCGTTCTATCGAACTTTTACATAAAAACAAATAAATTGGGTGGCGCAACAGTCAGTTGAGAACTAGAGCAGTGACTTACAACTCTCAACCATTCCTGAGTGCGAATACTGTTGTCAGGGATGGAGGGTACCTTCAGTTTTAAGCCGAATCCGAACGGCAAATTTAAGAAAGCACTTTTCATGACAAGAATTATTCTTGGAGACTTTTTCAATTCCTCGCAAGAAAAAACTTTAGATGGCATATGCAGTGATCGAACCCAAGACCTCTGGCATGACAGTCCAACGCACTTTTTTCTTTTTTTATATTTCATTTTTATTAATTCATTCTTAAACCTATCTTAAAGCTAGACAAAAATTCATAAAACTAGCCTAGTTATCCATAACTTACAACTAACTTAATGGTCCCATACGGACACTCTAAGTTAAACTATAACAATTAAAACTAATGCCTTTCGACCCTAAGATCTATTTTACTTCATTTAAATTTTATTTATTTTTGTATTTCTTAGAAAATTTGAAAAAAAACTAATATCAAGATCCTTTTTTTTTACTTAAAAACTACTTAAAATAAGGTCCTTAATATAAACTTAAAACTAACTTAAACTACCTATTCTACCTATAAACTACTTAAAACTAGAACAACCACAGCAGCAAATCTAACTATCTAACATTTTTGTTTTTCATATTTTGTTGTCTTTATTTTTTTCTTTTATTTTTTATTCCATGTTTTCTCTTTTTCATTTTAATTTTTTTTGTATTTTTTGTATTTTTTTTCTATTTCTTTTTGTGCCACCATGCCTATTCTACTTAAAACTAAACCCTAAAACTATAAAACAAGTATGTAAGCCGGCCAAGGCTTAAAACCCCATCCCGACTACCCAATATCAAGTGCCGATTGAAGCCACCAAAACTGGTTCTCCTGCTTCACCCTATCAGTTCGGTCCCGTTCGGACACGGCCCTACTGAACCGAAGGAGCTCTGCTCCGCCTTGTGCCATGACGTCCCGATTGTACAGGAGTCGCATATCCACGGTTCTTCGTCTGACGTGGTAGATTAACGGAACTGCCAATCTATCCTGTATCAGACCGCATTTGTCTAAAAAGAGGAATGCCTCTCGTGGAATGAACCCGCTCAAGCGTGTACTTTCAAAATACTCGTCGTTCGGATAGAACGCAACGCCCGAAAATTAAATTGTTGGTCGAAGACATAGCTCTTGCAATGTGACCTCGAACGAGTTTTATCACGAAATTGTCAATTCTGTTGATTCGAGCCCCGTTGTATAGGAAGTCGTTGGAATAGTAATGTACATAAGAAGATTCGGCTGTTCGATATAAGCCGGTACAGCGTCGTAAACACTGCCGCTCGAACACCCGAAACTTCTCCATCTGGGAAGGGGCAACGTTGAACCACACAGAACAACCATAAACGATCATCGGCCGTATGAGGCCCATGTAACAAATTACCTTCACTTTGGGCTCAAGCCGACTGCTAAAAAACAGCCGTTTCGTCAGAGCGAAGGCCCTCTGGCCATGGTCAGAGCAGCAATTATATTATGTCTGTCAAAATATAAATACTGATCTAACCAGATACCGAGGTACTTCACTACACTTTTGTTCGCTAATGGCTGCCCGTGAAGATCAACGATGACCATCTAGCTCGAATTCTTGCACGTATCCCTCGTGGCCCCAGCCAACGGAGTCCGGAACAAAATTGTCTCCGACTTCTGGACATTTATTTTCAGTTTCCAGTCGTCGCAATATCGCTGAATCTTGTCGAAATCACGCTGCAAGAGAATTCTAATAACTTCAACCTTTCGGGCCGTTCTGTACGCAATTAGATCGTTGGCGTACGCAATTGCCTTTGTAAGATTACCTATCAGATCGCTGGTGTAAATGCTGAAGAGAATCGGCGAATTCACCGCTCCCTGTTGAAGACCATTTTTAATTGAGAATGTTGTGGTAGAAGTTACATTGCCACTTTTGACAACAAACTTTCTACCGTTAAGCATATCATACAGTATATACAACAATGGCTTGCTTATTCCAAGCCTGCTCAGTTTTAGGTAAAGACCCTCTAACCATACGGTGTCAAAGGCCTTTTCCAAATCATCCAGAACAGCACCTGGCATTGTTGTTTTGATTTATTGCAGTGGATATCAGAAACGAGTTTAGACGCAGCATGAATTGTGTCATAACCCGCCTTGAACCCGAACTGTTTATCCGGAATTATTTTGCTGTCCGCAGCCCACTTAGTCAGAGCCCTATTAATGATCTTTTCGAAAACTTTGCTGATGCTCGGAAGAAGACTTATCGACCGAAGATTTGACGGGTTGGAGTTGTCCTTTCCCTTTTTCGGGAGACGATGAACCACAGCGGTCTTCCAATGCACTGGATAATATGCATTATTCAGTGCATTATTGAAGAGTGTGGTGTAAATGTCAATTGCAGTCCAACGCACTAACCATCATGCCACGGATACTACAAATTTAATGCATACCCAGGCATGATATAGCGAGGGTCACTGCAATATGTACCGGACAAGATAGGAGAGCAAGCAGCAAAGCTGGGTATCTCTCGCAATACTTTCTGCCGTAGCGAGACTAATATGAAAGGAAAATGAGATTCACTTTCTCTGTGAATGTTGTGCCCTGACCAGTTTTAGAATGTTAAGCTTCGTAAGGGCACTCCTTAAAGATCTTGATGATGACTTACCGAGATGACTTTTCTGAACGCGACGAAACGGCTTTAGTATCACTTGTATTTTTTTTTTTAGTTTTCAATATATTGGTCAGTTTAAGGTACGAAAGCGGCGCAGCAAGGGCTGCTTGTAACTGCCATCTCTACCTACCTCCGTACCGACCAATGTTATTCGAGGGTATTGAACACGATTTAAAAATGTGAGTCGATGAACTTGTCAACGTTAATTTATATTTTGTTAAGATTTGTCTTCCTAAGTGCACTATAGATGGTTTAAAAATGTATATGTAACAAAAAACCAGCAAGCAAAAAATTAGTATTTGTATGTTTTTGAATTACTGTTTTTATTGACAAAATCTGTCTCATGTAATTCGCGGATTATTAAAATCACTAATTTTGTGATTTCCATTTTATTTTACCTCGATTCAAAAGTTCGACAGAGACAAGATGTTGCTCCTTTTGATGTCCAGAGTCTTCCTTTCTAAATATCACGACATTTTTGATTTTCCAAACCTTTGTTTCAAACCAAATGTTCGAGTCATTATTCAAAGGTTGTGAATGTCTTATGCCTATTTTTCATTTTGTCCTCAGAGGTCATATTTGCTGGATTTGTGTTTGAATTTTGTTATATTTATTTTTTTAATATACTTATACAAATCACTTTAATCTACGGTTTGAAATAGCATCAAATTAACCATTTTTTCATTTTGAAACACAGCTTATTTAATTTCTAAAAAAAGTATTGTTGACTTCAAAGTTAAATAGTGTAGGTACAGTTAAGTTTAAATTATTTAAACATTTTCTGTAGCTTTTTATACTAAGGCATTTCAAAATAAGACCTTACCTGAGAATTCGATTGAGCTTCAGTGATTGTATCGCATTTATTACCAACGACAATTATACTAAAATCACGATGGCAAAAGCTGTCTAAAATTTGATCTCTCATCGATCGGCAGTACTGTAATAATAATTAAAATTAATACAAGATAAACGATTATTTTTACATTCTACTTGGATTTGTAAAATCAAACTTACCTGAAATGTTTCCAAATTACCCATGTCAAAAACCAAAACATAAGCATGTACCGTTCGCAGCCCCAGTGGATGACCATTGTTCCATTCAGCAAAATTATCAGCTGGAAATCTCTTCTTCTCCATTTTGAAAATAAAAAAATAGAAATATATAGGTATGAGTACATAACACTCTAATTGTGCATGACAGCACTTAACAAAATAAAAAATAATAAATATTATTATGAACCAAGTACGTAGAAGTTCGAAAGGGTTACTTTATTTGGTAAATTGAAAATGGTCATGGTCTGGTTACAGAGGCGTATTTAAAGATTTGGGCCCAGGGCTTATCAATTTTGGCGCCTTTAAAATAATGAAAAGACATTTAAGCATTGTTTTTGTCACAAATAAAGTAAGTGACTCGTACGTAGAGCCTAGACACAGTTTCAACAAGTTTAACTAAAACCGTTCCTCAAAGTTTTTTTTTTGGAAAGAAATTAAAAACATTGGCTTAAGAAAAGATGCCCAAGTTTGTAATGACGATATTGATTTGGAGGAGATGAATCGTAAATTCTCTACTTCCCAAACCCAATTTAGTGTTATGCCCTCAAAAATTTGAGGGATGATAGTATTGATAAGACGCATGTTCGGTAAGTACGGTACATGAGTATCAATTAGGAAAAGCAATATTTTCTATAAAATCGAAATGCACTGGACCTACAGTCTTTATAAAACTATAAATAAAATAAACTTCTTCCTATATCGAATTAAGAAACTCAAACCTCTTTCGTTATATTAAAAAATTCCATAATTGATTAAGTTCCACAAGTTAAATTTAGGATTGATCTTTAATAATAAACATACTTGGGATACAGAAGTGCGTCGATACTGTTCTGTCAACGATTTATGCTTCAAGATTAATTCTATCAACTCATGCTTAATTAAAGTCGGTTATGTATAGGTGCGAGCTGTTTGTAGGCCTTGACTGTCATACGGCTCAGAAGTTAAAGGTAGACTTAATACCACTGTTCGAGAAGTTTTTAACCTTCGTAGATTTGATCATGTCTCGTATCAGGCTCTTCACCTTTTTATCGGTTACCTGGAAACTTTCTTCAAGTATTGTTGTTATATCTTACTTTTCAATTAGATTATTAAAAGTTATCTATCTAATGTCTAGTTATTGTCAAGTCGTTTTATCTTATTGCCCCCGTCCACCCATTTGTTTGAAGGAAAACAGATTTCTCCACCAGTTTCCCATATCTTTAAGAAAAAATGACAAGCCCAAAAAGTAGTTGTCCACGCGTTGCCCACATTTGCACGTTTTTGAGAACCAATACAACTAAAACTACTTCGGAAGAGAAAGATAATGTCCACACTATCGACGCTCTATAGATCATTTGTTAACAGCTTAATTCCAAAAAGTTATCGTGGAAAGATTTAAATTGCTTTTACTTTTCGAGTGAAAATATTTTTACCGTTGAAACAAAGAAAACGATACTATTTATTCGACATCATCATATCAAACTTTACTATCAGTCTAAGGGTCAAATTGAACCCTCACCAGTTCACCACCCGTCTGTAGTGGTTTGATTGAAAGTCACACTTTAGAACTATCACATAACGCAAGTTTTGGAACCAAATGGAAAAGCGGTTCACAAGTTGTCTATAGGGAACTATTAAAGGGGTTGGTTTGGTTTTCTACAAACATTTTTTGCGGTAAGCAAACCTAAGAACACACTCAAGTGCCTTAAGGTCAATATAGTAGGTGTTAAAGAAGCTTAAGATTGGCTCTCGTCCATATTTTAAAATCCCAGAGTTAATTTTGTTTGGTTAGAATAGAATTTATAAACTTTTAAATAAGAGATTTAGTAGTACTCGTGGCGTGATGGTTAGTGCGTACGACTGTCATGACAGAGGTCTTGGTTTCAAAAACCTGCCTTTGCTATCTAGAGTTTTTTCATGAGTACTGCCTTTTAAGAGGAATTGACAAATCCTCCAAGAGAAATTTTTGTAATGAATTCTAAAATTTGCCTTTCGGATTTGGCACAAAGACTGTAGGTCTCCTCCATTCGTGAAATGTTGGTTGGGAGTTATAAGTCACAAGGCCTTATTTCTCTACGGACTGTTGGTCCACCTAATTTTGTTTGTGATCTACATATTGAAGGCTTGCGCTGCACCTAGCAATCTTACATCTTGAACTTTTAGCCCCGGGGTAAATACGCCCCTGTCTGGTTAGTACAAGTACGAAGTTGACCGAAGCTTTTAAGAGGATGAAAAAAAATTATAAATCTAGTGGTGAAATGACCAACAAACCACTTACACAATGAAACCACACAAACTGTCATCGGGGTTTTCTCTGTTAGTGATATATGTACGTTTTTGTGAATCTATGTACATATATGTAGCTTTAAAGGTATATTTCTACATAAACTAAAACTTCAATCGAATCAGGGATCCATTATATTTCTCATAGAGATTTTTTTATGGAATGGACCTGCTTTTCTGGTCATGGTTATTCATTCATTTGTATGAAATATATACAGATAGACATATGCTTACATTACACATATGTACGTAAAAGAATAAGTTTGTCTGCAGTATCCTGGTTAACCAACCGCACATGCAAGAATAATGCTCAAAACATATCGTAGGAGAGAAAAATATTGAAGTGTGGATGTGCCACTTTATGGCAATGCTAGAAATGACCCTTGATAACAATACGGGATCACAAACCTGTTGTTATTCATTTAACTTGCAAACGAATTATTTTTAAAATTTTAATATTTTACTAAAATTGAAATCCAATAGTTCCGTATTAGTATCCTATACAAAATATGTAAAGTTTCCAAATTCTATAGCAATTCTTAAATATTCATGTTAACGTGTTAACAATGACAGTTTCTAGGCTAGCTAAATACTTACTTAATGAGAAAACATCAATAAGTTTTATAAAAGAACGCTTCGTGTTGGGTGAAGAAGGGTATTTCCAGTTCCTTATAGCTTATTAGAAAGTTAGAAATATGAAAACATCACCAAGTTTCGAATTTTTGTACCCTCCCATCATTCATTGTGTAATGTAACCACCGAAAAAAAAATCGTTTCTCTTAAATGAAACAATGTAATTGATTAATGTTTTAAACATGGAAAGGGCTTTTTTTAAGCATTACGTAAGAAAAGGAGGTTATTTTGCAACGTTTCAAATTTAAGGCTTTCAAAAAACATAAGTTGCCGAGATTTCTTAAAAATAAAAAAGACATTTTTAGTAAATAACGAACCGGATAAAACGTTAACTAGAAAAAGAAGGTTGCAAAATAAACCAATTGGTCATGAAATGGTTTTCGAAAGCCAAAAGTGAAAACATTCAAATTTAAGGCTCCAATAGTGGCAATATATTTTATGCGATATATTTTATCGGTTGAATCAGCTGATGTAAGCCAAGCAATTGTTGACCATAAAGACTTATATTGAAATTCAATCTTTGTTACTTGGATACCAATGGGAAGATGTGTTAAACCTTGATGAAAGGGTTAGTGGTAATGGGTCAGAATATTTAGATTAAGATTTTAGATTTATTTCCATTTTATGTTTACAATTATTGTTTTAGAAAAATAATGTTTAATTATAACGGTTAATGTAAAGTTAACATTAAGTATTTAGTTAAGTTTTGCATAAAAGTATTAGAAAATTCGTTATTTAAAGGTTAACAGTATTTAATTACACTTATGTATTATAAAAATAATTATTAAAACTATAGAAGACAAAATAGTGCTTGACCATGAATTATAAAATGAAATGGTATCATGCACTTTGTGGTACGGATAGCAGTGTAGAGTGCATTTTAATTAATAAATTTAAATTGGGTGGCGCAACAGTCTGTTGTGAACCAGGACCTAGTGACTTACAACTCTCAACCATTCCTGTGTGCGAGTACTGTTGTCAGGAAAGGAAGGGACCTACAATTTTAGGCTGAATCCGAAAGGCTAATTTGAGAAAGCACTTTCATGACAAGAATTACTCTTGAAGGATTTGTCAAAATCCGCGAATTTTTTTTGTTGTTTTTAATTAAGATGACACAGGCAGGGATTGAACCCAAGACCCTTGCCAGTCCAACGCACGTTTTGTTTTTTTTTTTTTAATTCATTTTTATTAGTTCATTCTTAAACCTATCTTAAAGCTAGTCAAAAATTCATAAAACTAGCCTAATTATCCATAACTTACAACTAACTTAATGGTCCCATACGGACACTCTAAGTTAAACTATAACACTAACTACTAATGCTTTCGGCCCTAAGATCTATTTTACTTCAATTTATATTTTATTTATTTTTGTATTTATTAGAAAATTTTGAAAAAAACTAATATCATGATCCTCTTTTTCATTTTTACTTAAAAACTACTTAAAATAAGGTCCTTAATATAAAACTTAAAACTAACTTAAACTACCTATTCTACCTATAAACTACTTAAAACTAGAACAACCACAGCAGCAAATTAACTTATCTAGCATTTTGGTTTTTCATATTTTTTTTGTCTTTTTTTTAAATTTTTTTTTATTCCACCAAAACTGGTTCTTCTGCTTCACCCTATCAGTTCGGTCACGTTCGGACACAGCCCTACTGACCCGAAGGAGCTCTGCTCCGCCTTGTGCCATGACGTGCCGATTGTACAGGAGTCGCCTATCCACGGTTCTTCGTCTGACGTGGTAGATTAACGAAACTGCCAATCTATCCTGTATCAGACCGCATTTGTCTAAAAAGAGGAATGCCTCTCGTGGAATGAACCCCCTCAAGCGTGTACTTTCAAAATACTCGTCGTTCGGATAGAACGCAACGCCCCGAAAATTAAATTGTTGGTCGAAGACATAGCTCTTGCAATGTGACCTCGAACGAGTTTTATCACGAAATTGTCAAATCTGTTGATTCAAGTACCGTTGTATAGGACCTCGTTGGAAAAGTAATGCACATAAGAAGATTCGGCTGTTCGATATAAGCTGGTACAGCGTCGTAAACACTGCCGCTCGAAACTTCTCCATCTGGAAAGGGACAACGTTGAACCACACAGGACAACCATAAACTATCATCGGCCGTATGAGAGCCATGTAGCAAATTACCTTTACTCTGGGGTCAAGCCGACTGCTAAAAAACAGACGTTTCGTCAGAGCGAAGGCTCCTCTGGCCCTGGCCAGAGCAGCATTTATATGCCTGTCGAAATATAAATACTCAATTTAAACAAAGCAAGTAAAATTATCTTTTTTATGGTTTAGGTTGTCGTGGTATAAGAGGTCAAGCTAAGTCTTTCACATCTGATTTAGAAAAGAGCCAAATTCTAAGATTTTTTAAGAACCTTTGGCATTGGCCATTAAAAAATAAATATAAATTGGGTGGCGCAACAGTCCGTTGAGAACTAGGGCCTAGTGACTTACAGCTCTCAACCATTCCTGTGTGCGAGTAATGTTGTCAGGAATGGAGGGGACCTACAGTTTATATTCCGAATCCGAACGGCTAATTTGAGAAAGCACTTTTTCATGACAAGAGTTACTCTTGGAGAATTTGTCAATTCCTCGCAAGAGGCAGTACCCGTGAAAAGACTTTAGATGGCATAGGCAGGGATCGAACCCAACGCACTAACCATCATGTTACGAGTACTACATTGGAATTGGCCATTGCTGTTGCATATATCTGCTGGAAGTTTATTATATATGAATGAGGCTATGACAGTACAGAAGCATCTAAGATGCTCTGTTCTAGTTCTTTGGATAGTCACAGTAGACGCTGATGATCTCAACTAGCAATTTATGGCATTTCTTCTTACTGCATTGTGAACACCGCATATAGAACAGTCTCAACGGAAATGATGTTTCCCATCTAGGTTTGTGAAGCATTACTCTAATGATCTTCTTCTGGGCTGTGATTAAAGGCTGTAGATTGCTGACAAATGAACTATCCCAGCAGGAAATACCATATTCTAAGCAAGAGTTAGATAATGCATGATAGATAGATGTTAGTAAGTTTGTTGGTACTATTTTTCGAGAGAGGAAGATCTTGTTCAAAACAATAAACATATTTTTTTTAACACTCATAATGTGTGACTTAGGTAGAAATGGCGATCTCAAGGCAACATAGCCTGAGACTCAATTAGCGCTGTAGTGCGCCGTTTTGATAATGTGTGACTTATAGTTCAGTTTTGAGTCTAGTACCTACTATTCCAAGGTATTTAAATTCTGTTACACATTCAAGTGGCGTGCAAGAAACGGTACAACTAGAATGATCACAGCTTGCGTCATGAAGACCAACATTTTCAATAGAAATTTCATTTGACATGGAAAAGTACATTATCTTGGATTTGCTACTCAGCACCATCTGATGATGCTTAAACCAGTTTGCCGAAATAGATAGATCGATATTCATTGAGGTTTTTACTCTATCAACAGAAGGAGCAGAATACGAAAGGGCTAAGTCATCAGCAAAAGCAACTACATTTCCTCTCAAAGGCAACAGAAAAATTGAATTTATATAAATAATAAAAAGTAGAGGCCCGATCACTGACCCTTGGGGGGCTCCTACACATGCACTAGAGATCGAATCAATCATAGTTCTACCGATTCGCAATGCTGGGACCTGTTTTGAAGATAGGATGAGTACCAATTTAAAATGTTACTTCTGAATCCATGTCGTAAAGTTTATTTAAAAGAAGTTTATGGTCGACTAAGTCAAATGCTTTCGTCAAATCAAGAAACAGAGGACCAGAATAATCGAGTTCATTATTAATTCTTTACAAGAGTCACTACTGTATCTTCAGTAGACTTACCCTTTATGAATCCAAATTTTGAAGAGCTGAGAATTCTATATTTACCAAGAAACATAAGCATTCTTTTACTTACTAATTTTTAAATTTTTTTGAAGAGATAGCAACGAAATTGGGCTGTAGCATTCTGAGAATATCCCACTTTCAAAGCTGAAGTTAACAATACATGATAAGGGCCTTTTTATAAAACCATATATATTACTTATATTACTGTCTGCTGCTTAAGTCGTCTATTCCAAAGTAAGTTTTTGATTTCAAGTTAGCAATCGCATGAGATACTTCATTTTCGGTAACCGCACTAAAAAGAAATGAAGACAAAACTAAATCATCATTTGGATGTTCTAGACATCGATGTTTGAGGACCGAAGACTACAACAGCCATTTTGAAATTAAATGTAGGACCAGAAGGCAAGCATATTTTTACAAAAATTAAATTTGATAGCGGACTGACCATCTGAGAAAATACTCATAATAAATACTCTGGGACAAGACTTTTTTATCACCAAATGTTCGATTTGGAGCACGCTACATTGATTGCGAAAGCGGAATGAGATAATTAATTTTAGTCGTTCAGAGTACACAGCTTCAACCTCTTCAATTGTTTTTGATCCATCTGTGTAAAATTGGATTGACTCGTCTTGCAGAAATACCCTATTCTCCAAGAAAGTTCTTTGTATATCCAATGCGTAATTCGGGGTTGTAATCCACGTTTATTACCAATAGATTTTTTTGCATGAAAAGAGAGCTACAGTAGCTTTTTTATCTTCTGCATTAAAAACAAATTCTCAAACTGAAAAACGAACAAAGTCCTCTGTAGGAAATCTTATTCCGCTGCCATTTGAAAATTCCGCAAAGTGTCATCTAATCGAACAATAAGTGAAATTGATATTTAAGTACGATCACAAATTCGAGATTTATATTATTTTTACCAACAATTTTAAGTATGTTTTATAAATTAAATTTGACATCAGAACTACGAGTTAATCAAATTTATAATAAAATCACACCCATTAATTTAGTTCTACTCGAAGTATCCTACATCCATGTTTATACTAATAGTCGATAGTGTTAAAAAAATAAATTTTTTCAATGATTTTTTTGTTCATGTAGCCGGAGTTACATTATGCACCCAGTTTACTTGACCTCGATAAATGTGATTCACTTAAGCTTTTACTCTTATCCTTAAATCAGCTAATTTAAAATTACACATGTTCGACTAGGATTTCTGAAGTAAACCAGCACTTAAGTCTCTCAACCAAGACCCATGTTGAACGCCGCCGCCACTCACACTCCCTGAGGGTTATAATTAAATTAACGAAGCTATACATATGTATAAAATGCACATACCCAAGACAACAAGAGAAAAAAAATATAAGCTCTTAGGATATTCATTTCTGATAAAATTATCTCGTCCATTTACGGCGGGGCCAAGGCATAATGCGATGCACAGTAGAGTATTTTTAAACTTTTATATTGTATTATAGAAATTTATGGAACTATTGACTATACAATTTTACTCACGTTAAGTTTGTAATACAATCTGAAATTTTAGTTTTGTAACAAATAAACAAAAACTAGACAACAAATTGTTAAATCATTATCCTAAGAAATTTGAAAAAAAAGACTTGAATGCTTCCTGATATTTTCATTGCCTTTACGGGTGATCCAAATAGTATTGGTTCATCTTTATCTTAACAGATAAACCCATTTTCGACGCCTCTTTTTCAATACTCAGCATATGAGAGTAATTAAACAGACTTATTTGAAAGATAGTGTTAATGTGGGAGTCTTTCAAGTACGTTGTGAAAAAATCACATCACAGCGCGTCACCTTGTCTAGAGGCTTTTTTAAAATCGAAATGTTCTGTTAAGTTGTTTCCAACTTTTCGGATGAGCGCGATTTCTTCTTCACAAACGGACGAAATCGGCAGGGAGGCCAAGACTAGAAATGGCTCTACACAGCTCGTCCCTGTAAATGCTGTCATATGCGGCCTTGAAAACGATAAACAGATGGTTGGTGTCAAATTGATGTGCTTGGGTTTTCTTCCAGAATTTGCCGCAATGTGAATGTTTTTTATCGACTGTGGACTTTCCTGGTCCTAAACCATACTAATAAGAAGCTATAAGGTTGTTGACGATTTTGACGTTAACATATTACCGCAGAGAAGATTTGTATGCGATGTTAAGTAGAATGATTCCACTATAGTTGGTGCAGTTTATACTTTTTTCCGACCTTATCTATAAAATAAGTTGGTGAATGCTCCTAACCAAATTATTTCCAGCTGCTTGTTAGAATGTAGCTTAGATACTGCAATCTTTACTTCGTCTAAGTCAGGAAGGCGACTATGTTGAATGGATCATCCTGTCTGACAGCGGAAACCAGTTCGTCGCTGCCGTTATACAGTCCGCGAAAGTTGTCTTTCCATATATTCAGCATTGACTATTATTCCACTACGAGTATGATGTTTCCACCTTTCTTCTTTGCAGCCTTCGGTTGGAGGTTTATGGACCTGTAAATTTAGTTTCAATTGGTCATACAACTTTCGAGCTTCATTCTTACTTTTGAATCTCTCAACATCTTTGACTACATGCTTCTCATGCATTTTCTTCTCAGAAGTCGGTGTTCGTCACTTCTCTTCTGCTCATAAGGCTCATGAGCAGCTCTCGCCCTTCTATGAAGCGCCGTTTTGCGTGCCTGTTGTTTGGCTGCATTTGCCTGCCGGCATTCCTCATCAAACCGGGGTTTCCTTATTGGTAGCTGATTGACACTCAGTACATCAGAGGCTGCTTCGCTGATTGCATTTTGGCAGTGCTGCCACTGGTTTTGACAGACAAGGACATCATGAACGCTGGTAAATCATTCTTGGATAAGAAGTGATGTCTAAAGGACCTTAATCTCAAACATGTGATAAAGAACTACGGCAAAAATAATCTATCCCCAGAACCTCTGAAGACCGATTACTCCGAATTGGAAATAAAAAGGAATTCATTCTTTGAGAATTATTTCAAAACAAAGATACACCAAATGAGATTGTCCTTTCTGCAAGACAACTACGTAGACAAGGAAGACCCCAATCACCCAGCAAATTAAGTTCGCAGATTTCTCAGTTTTGTCATTTTAACTGGACAACAACCTTTGTTCCAATATTTCTCCACGAAAGGATTTGCTTTATGGTACAATATGGGACTTCTCTATTCCACCGATGACTTGTACACCGCTATTGATTGCTTGGACCAACAATCTACTTTGTAATCTGAAGAAAACTCAATTTTTGGGAATTTAACGGCAGTAAAAGCTGAAGACTTGATAAAGTTTAATCGAGCATTTCATGAGTCATTTGAGGATTACCTCTTTTGGCTGGTGGGTGAAATGTGCTGGAACATTTCAAATCGGATGTTATTCTACCCGGTGTCACAATTGCATCGTGACAGGGATAGAGACGAAAATGGGTACGCGGAGTTTATAAAAAGAAGTTTTATGAATTAGTGGGAGTTTCAAGATGCATTCGAGTGTGATGATAATGTTGCAATTAGTCCCACAATAAAATGTATGTGCAAAGATGGCTAGAAATTAAATTAGATGACATGCCTGTGTTTGTGATTTTTCATAATTTTTGCGTATTTATATTTAATATTTTTTGCCACTGCAAGGGCCTAATTTTTCTAGCGACCAATAATAAACTTGATGATTGAAAAAAGGCACAAACATTTTTGATTTGTTCATAGTAAGATGTTGAAAAACCTAAAAATAAATTTTAAAAACGAAATTCTTTTTCTTTCATCTCAGATTTTTAAAATTGTATGTCATGAATTTTATGATGTGATGAATGAGATAAGAGTTGATGTGAACCCTGAAAGACTTTCAAAGTGATATTTAGCTTTGAAATTATTATTATGTTGTAAAAATTTGACCCTAGCCAAGTATTAAGCTGATTACGATTAAATATAAATGTGGCGGATAATATAAATAAATTATATTTTAGACCATTTCTAATAGACTCGTCAGTGGTTAGATTTGATTAACATGATATATGTAAGTTTTTCACTTTGAATTTGATCCAATTTAACTTTTTTTTTAAATCTGTCTGACTGAAAACAATCTATAAATGTTTTATTTTGATGTTGATATATTTTCACGCGTACTTTATGACTATTTGAAGGGCAAACGCATACAAAATTCTCATGTGAATATTGGGCAAATGAGTTCGGTTTTGAAACAGCATTAGTAAGTCTGAGAAAGGTTTCATTTTTGGCAACACAGACATACGACAGGCCCTCAAGGACTTTTTATGTTTATATCGAAGCACTGTGTGAGGGTAAGGAAAATAGGATATGATTTAAGAGGAGATATCGGTTCACATTTGACTTAAAGTTAGCCAAAGCATTCCACGTTCTAGATGAGTGATTAAGAAAAGAATCTCTATGCTTGACATTGGTCCCGAAATTGAGCTCAATGGTAAATTGATGCACATTCCTTGAAGTGCGAGTATTACGAATGTAAATGTTTTGGTTATAGGTATTGTCTATCATTTTCCTAGCCCATTTTTGGATTTTATCCAAAAGATTTAAACTTTTTTTTCGGGGCACCTGCCCAGATATAAGAGTTTGGACGAATGAAGGCTTTGAAAATAACATTCAGATCAAAAGCGGTGACAAATTTCTTGCACCTACGGAGAAATCCTAAGCAGCATTTTTGGCAATGAAGAATATGTGATCATTCTATAAGAGGTGATCTGTAATGCACATACCGAGTGCTGAAAGTTGATTAATTTCTTGGATGCAAGTTCCACTCATGGACAGTGACATCTGGGGTAAGTTAACATTTAACGACAGGAGATAGCATTGAGTTTTTAAAACATTTAATTCTACACGACTTCTTATTCCCTATTAAACTATGCTGTCAAAATCAGTATAAAATGATCGTATCATACGCTACCTTTGGCCGTCAGCATCCGAAGAACAACAGGATGAGAATCTAAAAACAAATATGATAAGCTGAGGGTTCTGTCATCAGCGAATTATTAAGTGGGTTCAGATAAAAGATCATTTATAAAAATAAGGAATAGAGTCGGCGACAAAACGGAGCCTTGGGGCATAACAGAGTTTATTTATATATTATATATTATATTTTATTTGTAGCCAAATTTTGCGTTTACATTTTTCATACTTAAACCTATATTGCACAATTTACAGAGATTGGTATATATGCTACCTTACTACTGCCAAGTTTATATTTTGTAATCAATTTTATAAAGCTTAAATAAGAAATTTAAAGGAAAAGCTACTGTTAAAAACCTTTATTAAACATAAATTAAAAAAAACTTAAAAGGCGTAGATGTGTTGAGAGAAGGGGTGGTTTAAACACAAAGGGATACAATACCCAGTTCAAAACAGCTTTTACAAAAGAAATATATTTGTGTACATAATATTATACATAAATAAATAAATAAATTGGGTGGCGCAACAGTCCGTTGTGAACCAGGGTCTAGTGACTTACAACTCCCAACCATTCCTGTGTGCGAGTACTGTTGTCAGGAATGGAAGGAACCTACAATTTTAGGACGGATCCGAACGGCAATTTTTTTGAGAAAGCACTTTTTCATGACAAGAATTACTCTTGAAGGATTTGTCAATTCCCCGCAAAAATTAATTTGTTTTAAATAAAGGTGACACAGGCAGGGATTGAACCCAAGTATAAATAAAATAAAGTTAAAATACAAAAGAGATACTAAACAATTGAAAAAATAAAAAAGAGGCTGGGATGCGACCCACACTGATAACTTCCCATCCCGTCTGTCGATTTGTCTTGCTTAAAAGTTTGTCTATATGTACTTGTTTTTTTACCAAATTTGCGTACTTTTTTTTGTAGATTTTATTTTTTATGAACAAATGGACTGTTGGATTATTATATAAAAATCACTGAATATCGAAAACAATATTTTCTGTGAAATAAAATAAGTTTGAAGCCAATATTTTTAATTTTTGAAAAGCTATTTGAGTCGAAAGTAAATTTGTACCAAGTTTTAGTATTGTTTTTTTTTAGAGTTTTATTTTTTGTAAAAAACCGTCAATTCGATTTTCTTCAAAATTCTATCGAATGTTGAAAACAATATTTTCTATAAGATAAAATTAGTTTGAAGCCAATATTTTATAGTTTTGAAAAGATATTTATATATCGAAAATCAATTTTTACCAACTTTTGTTAAATTTTTTGTAGGTATTTAATTTTTTGTACAAAAACTATCAATTCGGTTTTTTTCAAAATTTTACTAAATGTTAACAACAATATTTTTTGAAAGATAAAAGTAGTTAAAAGCCAATATCTACAATTTTTAAAAAGATATTTGAGTCGAAAATCAATTTTTACGAACTTTTATAAATTTTTTTTAAGGTTTTTATTTTTTGTAAAAAAACTGTCAATATGATTTTTCTCAACATCTTTCAGAATGCTTAAAACAATATTTCTTATAAGATAAAATAGGTTTGAAGTCTAACTTTCAAGTTTTTGAAAAGATATTTGATTCCATATTCAATTTTTACCAACTTTTGTTAATTTTTGTTCGGTTTTTAATTTTTTATAAAAAAAAACTGTCAATTCGATTTTGATCAAAATTTTACTGAATGCTGACAACAATATTTTTTGAAAGATAAAAGTAAATTAAAGCCAATATCTCAAAGTTTTGAAAAGATATTTGAGTCGAAAATCAATTTTTACCAACTTTTATTAATTTTTTGTTTAGGTTTTTATTGTTTGTAAAAAAAACTGTCAATTCGATTTTCTTCAAAATTTTACTGAATGTTGAAAACAATATTTCTTATAAGATAAAATAAGTTTGAAGCCTAAATTTTAAGTTTTTGAAAAGATATTTGAATCGATATTTAATTTTTACGAACTTTGAGTAATGTTTTTTTTTAGATTTTTATTTTTTATAAAAAAAACTGTCAATTCGATTTTTCTCAAAATCTTATCAGATTTCAAAAACATTATTTTTCGTTGCTCAAAATTGTTTTGGAGATGAAATCATATGTTAGTCGTTAAATTTAGGAGGTGACAAATTTTTTTTTTCAGTTTTTTTGATTTAGAAAAAAAACCGTTAGATAGATTTTTTTCAAAAAATATATTTCTTTGAGACCACGTTACAGTTTATTATATAAAATTAAATTCAAGTCTCTAGCGTTTTTGGTTCGTAAGATATTTAGGGTTAACCAAAATTTTCACCTTTTTTTTAAACTGCTATGGTAAAAAAACCACCCACGCAATTTTCTTGAGAGCCCTTTCTGCATCTTTCTGCCTTATTATCTGTATAACAAAATTTATTTGAAGTCGATATCTCTTCTGGTTCTTGAGCTATGGACAACGAAAAAAACGTCGCGAACGTACGGACGTAAGGACGTACGAACGTACGTACACACGCACACATAGACATCTTTCTAAAAATCTTTTATTTCGACTCTAGGACCTTGAAACGTCGAGAAATGTCAAAATTTTCAATTTGACAAATCGGACCCATTACAATAACTTCCTATGGGAAGTTAATAAATAGATAAATAATAAATAATTGTATAATAATTAAAATTAATAAAACATTTATCAGTCTTCAATAAATAAATTAAATAAATTGGTTTATAATAAACATATTATCATTCTTAACAAAAATAACGTTTTATAACAAAGTTTAAGAAGCTAGATTTGAGATAAAGGAATTGTCGAAAGATAAACAAGAAATTATATATTTTTCATTTAATTTTGAAATTCTCATGGAGACCATTTCTATGTTAACAAAGTGTGCAATTCGATTGTTGAAAAGCACCATGGGATATTTAGCATAATTTTCAGAAGCTTATTCCGACAAATTTAAAGTCTTCGTTTGTGACCTTTTGCACAATTTCCCCAAGCAGGTAATCCATAGAACATATGTAATTGCTTTAAAGATCAGTAGTTTCTGTTTATAAATGGGTACAGTATTTTGATTGTTAGGTTAAATTTTTTAATTACTTCTTGTACGTTTCATAGCCGTTAAGAATAAGATAGTTACTTGGTAAGAAACTGGGTTTTTTTTTCCATTTATCTTTATTTTCCAGTCACTAAAGTAATCTTGTATTTTAAAGAGTGCAGATTGCAAGTTAGTTTCAATAGTGGAACCAATTGAATCAGAAGAATAAATACATGAGTAGTCAGCGAAGATAGCTGTTTCACAATTTTTAAGTCTTAGAAAGTCAGAAAGTTGGACCAAGTACAGATCCTTGGGGGACCCCTGCGACACAAATAAAGCTTTGGGAAAGACAATTGCTTACGGACACAACACACAAAAGATTTTATAGATAGATATATAGAGATAGATAAATTCTTTATTTTTTCATCACAAAGTTTACAAATTTTGTATACAAGAATAAGGACATGGCATTACTGCCATCTGCCTGAGATGAAATTTTATATATGATTTAAAAATAAAAGAAATAATAAAAAAGCAAACATTTTAACATATAAAAAATAAATACGTAGCAAAAGATAAACGGTGATTTTTTAAGAGCTTGAGAACTTTAAAAAAAAAAACGCATACAATTTGCAAAATCTCATCGATTCTTTATTTGAAACGTTAGATTGGTCCATGACATTTACTTTTTGAAGATAATTTCATTTAAATGTTGACGCGGCTGCGTCTTTGGTGGTCCATTCGGAAAGCCCAATTTTGGGTAACTTTTTCGAGCATTTCGGCCGGAATAGCCCGAATTTCTTCGGAAATGTTGTCTTCCAAAGCTGGAATAGTTGCTGGCTTATTTGTGTAGACCTTAGACTTGACGTAGCCCTACAAAAAATAGTCTAAAGGCGTCAAATCGCATGATTTTGGTGGCCAACTTACCGGTCCATTCCTTGAGATGAATTGTTCTCCGAAGTTTTCCCTCAAAATGGCCATAGAATCGCGAGCTGTGTGGCATGTAGCGCCATCTTGTTGAAACCACATGTCAACCAAGTTCAGTTCTTCCATTTTTGGCAACAAAAAGTTTGTTAGCATTGAATGATAGCGATCGCCATTCACCGTAACGTTGCGTCCAACAGCATCTTTGAAAAAATACGGTCCAATGATTCCACCAGCGTACAAACCACACCAAAAAGTGCATTTTTCGGGATGCATGGGCAGTTCTTGAACGGCTTCTGGTTGCTCTTCACTCCAAATGCGGCAATTTTGCTTATTTACGCAGCCATTCAACCAGAAATGAGCCTCATCGCTGAACAAAATTTGTTGATAAAAAAGCGGATTTTCTGCCAACTTTTCTAGGGCCCATTCACTGAAAATTTGACGTTGTGGCAGATCGTTAGGCTTCAGTTCTGAAATGTCAAAGCATACTGAGCATCTTTCTCTTTGACACCATGTCTGAAATCCCGCGTGATCTGTCAAATACTAATGCATGAAAATCCTAACCTCAAAAAAATCACCCTTTATAAAGAAATATATTTATATTAAACAATAATATCAATTTTAACGAGATTTGAAACACAAAATAATACACAATTCAGTTATGAAAAGCTATTTTTAAAATATGTATTATCAATTTTAACGTGATTTGAAATACAAAAGAAATAATATCAAATTTTGTATGATCAGCAACAAAGCAATAAATTGTTAGGTATAAATTTGGTTTAAGCTGCAATAAGCGGGTAATCGACTAGGTTTAATATGTGAAACTGTTACGGTAAGAAAGAGCATGTTGGCAATATTTAAAGAGGCTGCGCCAGCCCATTGCTCCATTTAAAAAATTTCAAAAAGTTTCGCCAAGGATATAAGACTAACTAAAAGATTTTAAAATTTTAATGAGGTACATAGGAAAATTGAAAATTAATAGCTTATGTAATATTCCGTCAAACCGAATCAAAATCTTTTGCAACATCCAACAACACCAAACCCGTACTTTTTCCTACATTAAAGTTACTTTTAATGTGTTTTGTTATGCGATGAACCTGTTGTACAGTACTGTGACATGCACGGAATTCAAATTGTGTATTTAGTGGATATCAGATTCGAACCTTACTACTTGAATTGAACGGTCCAAAAGGTAATTTCTAACCCAACAAGGAAGAGATTCATCTATACCAAATGCACGCATATACAATAAGAGAGTTTTCTGACAAACTCTACGAATGCCTTTTGCAATATCAAATGCAATAATCGTACTTTCTCCAAAACGTTGTAAAGATTTGTTCCACTGTTCGGTAAGATAAACCATGAGATGACTTGTTTTGTGAAGGAATAAGGAACGTCCAATTGAATTCTACAAAAATAAAAACTTCAACAATCTTTTACTTTACTTTTCAAGATCATAGTCATGTTACATGTACATATGTTTGATTTTCTTTTAAATTTAAATATCTGAATTCAATTGTTTTATTACGTTTTCCATTGTCATATATACCACTGTATGCATTCAAAAATGTGGAACAATATCGTGTGCAATTCACTCTATGGATATAGCCCTTTTTTACACGCCATTTGCTTCGTATCTATTCAATCCATGTCCCAATTCTTTTCTCTAAACTTTTGTTTGAGCTTTAGGTCCTTCTTCTTGGGTATTATATGAGGACGAAAATCAAACAGAAAAATACTTTGAAAAAGGTTTTTTTTTGTGACAGAGTTACTCTGGCACATGATCCGCTTACTCATCATCACATCATCGCATCGCCTACGTCTACGTCTACGATACGATGTAGACACTTTCTCTTGCTATTTCTATTTTGCAGCTTTATTCGTATATTCGCTTTACTTCCGGTTCCAAGATGAGTGCTATAGCAATAATAGCACATCACGTTCTTGAATAAGGATCTCATTTCAAACAATGTCCAAGCGAGAGTGGTGATTACAATAAACCCTGTATTATTAACTTGGAGGGTTGGAGGTTTTGTTGTAGGATGTGGACGTTTTCAAAGAGTTATGTCCGAATAATGGAGTTAAGCTATTAAACAAGGGTGTGTTCGGGCTGAAACAGTATATAAAGAGGGACTAAAGCGATTTTTTATTTAATTTATTTTTCAAACTTTGCTTTAGAAATCCTTTGAAGGTATAAAAGTGCTCAAAGGACAATTTAAAATTGTGTTAAATTATCTTTCAGGACAAAATGAATGCTGAAACAATTAAACGCAAATTTAATTAATAATTATTTTGTACTTTCTTGCTTTTTCTTTGGGTCATTAAACTTTTCTCATAGTGGAATAAATTAGCAGAGTGGTCGATAAAGTAAAAAGGCTTTAAACTGTCTCTGTTTAAAAGACTTTGAGCCACTTAAGATGCAACTGAGTTGATATTTGTACATAGTTTTAAAAGTGCATTAGTGATTTAGGGCTTCATGTATTGCACCTAGAATAAAACTTTTTGAATGCCCTTACATTCTCTCAAAGACCTTAATTAACATCGTTATAAGAAACACACAAAATAAAGCAACAAAGACAAACTTACCTAATTTTTAAACTATCTTCTTTTTTGATCCACTTAATTTCTTTGAATTGTATTTAAATAAAATTCACAATATAAGAGTGTAGGAAAAAACCCAAGGATAATAAAATTTAAGAAAACACTGGCCCCTGAATTAAATGAAATTCAACCCAATTAAAAAGGATTTTATTTTATTTAGCCTCCGTTTCTTCCTGATTTTAGAAGAGAGACATAATATTACCTTGAAGAGCAGTGGGTGTATATTTGAATAAATGAAATTCGTAAATTTTCTTGAATAAATTAAACTTCTTATTCATGGTTCAAGGTAAAAAGGGACATTAAATGAATAAAAGCCGCCTAAAAACCCCAATGATTCACTAAAGTCAAATCAAGGCAAAAGTGTAACTATGTATGTACTTATTTTAAAGAAATGTAAAATATGGTCATCTTTTTTTATTACTAAAATTCAAAATTCTTTTCTCACTCTATTTAAATCATTGATTTTATTTCGACAGACATACAATAGGTAAATTTTAATTAATCAATACAAAATAAAAACCGCACTTTGAACATAAATTAATTAATGTTTGACTTATTAATGTAAAATTAGTAATTCATTGCTTCATATAGACTTTTCGGCATGGTTAGGTTTAGGTTAGGTTAAACTAGCCGTCCGTGATGGAGTAGGACACACCTAGGCCAGTTTAAAGGCAAATTGTGATACCACATGAATTTTGAGGCTTTCTTCTATGCTCAATGAAACCTTACTTAATGTGAAAGACTTATTAATGTCTCATAGGAAGTTATTGTAATGGGTCAGATTTGTCAAATTGAAAATTTTGACATTTCTCGATTTTTCAAGGTCTCAGATTCGAAATAAAAGATTTTTAGAAAGATGTCTGTGCGTGCGTGTGTTCATCCGTAAGCTCGCGATGATTTTTTCGTCGTCCATAGCTCAAAAACCTGAAGAATTATGCAGAAAGATGCAGAAAGGTGTTTCAAGAAAATTGCGTGAGTGGTTTTTTTTACCATAGCAGTTTTAAAAAAAGGTGAAAATTTTGGTTAACCCTAAATATCTCACGAACCATTGAAGCTAGAGACTTGAATTATATTTTATATTATGTATTGTAGCATGATACCAAATCATTTTTGGAAAAAATCCAATTCATTTTTTTTATGCATCGAAAAAAATTAAAAAAAATGGTCACCTCGAAAATATTATGAATAAAAAATGATTTCATCTCCGAAACAATTTTGTGCAACGAAAAAAAAGTTTTTTGACATCTGTTAAAATTTTGAGAAAAACCAAATTGACTGTTTAAAAAATAAAAACCAAAAAAAAAATATTAAAACTAATTTTAACTTATAATAAATATTGTTTTCAACATTCTTAAAAATCTTGAGAAAAACCGAATTGACAGTTTTTTTACAAAAAATAAAACTCTAAACAATAAAAAGAACAAAAGTTTTTAAAAATTTATTTTCAACTCAAACATCTTTTCAAAACTTTGAGGCTTTGAAAAATATTGTTGTCAACATTTAATAAAATTTTGAGAAAAAAAAACAATACTGAAGGTTGAAAATTTACTTTTGACTCAAATTAAAAATATTGTCTTCAAACTTTTTTTATTTCGATATTCAGTAGTTTTTCTTAATCCAAAAGACTGTAAAATAATTAAATCTACAAAAATCGGTTCTTGACATCTTTTAAATTAATTTCATTCATACAATTTAAGAAATGCTACTAAAATTTGTAAAAATTTGTTTTCTACTAAAAATCTATTGAACAAAACTAGAATTTCAAACTAAACTGTTTTTTGATATGAAAAATATTGTTGGGAATTTTAAAACTTTTAAGAATAATTTAACTGACAACTCTTTTAACCCAACACAAAAACCTACAAACTTTTAATCAAGACAAATCGGCAGATGGGAAGGGAAGTTATCAGTGTGGGTCGCATTCCAGCCAATTGTAATGCATCATTTCTGTCGAGTTCATCTGCCTTACAATTTTCTGGAATGTCTCTAAATATTAAACTGTTGTGCCATTATCCCATTATAGAGATGATCGACAGTTATGAACTCTTATAGAGTTTATTGAGACAGAGTCCAGATATTTGATAGCGGCCTGACTAGCTGAGAAAATACTTATATCAGATGTTGATATCACGTTTTCTTTAAAATAGGACAATTCTTCTTTTATAGCCAAAATTTCCTCTTGCAGAACGCGAAAATGATTTTGAAGGCGAAATGATTAACTAAATTTCAGTCATTTAAAGTACAAACCTCCACCAACACGTTCATTTATTTTTGGTCCATCTGTGTAAAAGTGGACTGACTCGCCTTTCAGGAGTGCGTTATCCTTCCAGACAGATCTAGAAGTTGTGTGTGCTTTGAAATTGGATCTAAATACTTAAGATTTACGGAGAGGCCAATGCTGTTGTTTACCCACTGTTATGAAGCGAATAGCAGAGCTTCCAGCTCTTTGTTTGCTAAGTATATAAAGAGATGATAAGTAAAGTAGAGAATTTAATGCCTCAGATGGGGTCGTGTGAAGCGGTCTAAAATATGGCCCAGGTACTTAGCCTCGTCTAAGAACTTTAATTGGAAACCTTTAATAAAGGGAGTGTTAACATGTGACATTTTGTATTTTGTCGAAAATATGACTGATTCGGTTTTGTGTAGGTTGATACCTAGTCCACACCGATCAGTATTGTCTAAATCATTTTATAAGTGTTTTTTTTTAATCAATCACTCCGAAACCCTACGGATTCAGACCATTAAGGATTTCATTTACCGACAAGTTCCAGAGGAGAGGGTATAGAACACCACGTCATCGTGCCCATCTACTAAGGGATCTTCTAGCAGAATAGTTGCCCAGTTAGTTCATTATTCTGCTAGTCAGCATTAAATAAATTAACCTCCCAAGCGAACTCTCTACGTTCAAAGATGTTAGTGCAGATGTGTACACGTTTGTTAAAATCGTTTACGATACTGTAAAGTATATAAAATATAAGTACTACTCACCTGGGGTGGAACATCGAGTACCATCAGCTCCCGTATGCAGGTTTCGCACACAAGACAGTTTTTGTATATACGACGTCTTGAAGTTGTTGCATGACTTTTTGGAAAGTCATGATTAAAAAATTGCTGAAAATTAAATAAAAACTATTAGATAGTAAATTAAAATTTCATAAATAATTTCTAAATATTTGGGCTCACATACTATGTCAGGAAGTTTTGAAGATAACCTTAATATACATAATAAGTAAGAGGAATTTGATAGGACTATATTAAAAATAAAAAACCGTGTCAATTGGATTTTTTAAAGAATTCTCACCAAATTTAAAACCAACATTTTGTGTATGATAAATTAAGTTTGTTCTCACGATGTTTTAGTCGAACATCACTTTTAACCAATTTTATCAAGATTTGTGCATGAATAAGATACTTGTCAAATACACGAACTAAGTACATCACACGATTGACTGATCCTACAATAGCACTGGTGGACATTGCTGGCAATCAAATTGGACTTCTCCAATCGATTTCGATAGCATTAATTCAAATTTGACTTTAAAATACTCTACCACGTAACATTTTTAGTTATAACTCTTAAAAATTCGAAACAAGAGCTTGTAAGATTCATGATGGTTTTCCAAATCTATTATCCCTCTCTCTATTTTCAGTTAAAATATTCATACAACCTACATATGACAAACAACTTTCGAAAAATCTTCATAAATTGTTTGAATTCACGTTTCTCAAATTTATCATAAAGAAACGCTGAACAATTGTATTTCATCAAGTTTTTGAAATATATTAAAATATGTAAAAATAATAAAAATATTTTTTAAACTTCAACAGGTAGTTAAATTAAAGTTTGGATTCGAAATCAGTATTAAAAATATACTCCAAAACATATTTTTCAAAGCTATGGAAGCATTAAATTAAACGTTTGGTTAAAACTTCACATTTTGTCAAATAAAGACTCATAACTTATGAGAATTCCCAGAAGCTATGTAAGATAAACTGTATCTAGACGTACAAAAAAAAAACAATTTATTTTTAAGCAAAATGTTGTGTTATAAATTAGCTTTCAAAAACCGATTTTTGTTGATTTTATTATTTTAAAAGAGTCATATTTTATAAAACCTGATGTAATAGAAAAATGTAAGGGTGAGGTTTGAATTTAGGACATACTAGTCGAATAAAAAAGTATTGTTTTGCTTGTGAAGCAGAAAAAAAACGCAATTTTGTCGACCAGTGTCATATTCTGTCAGATAAGTGCTTTAGCTGTTGTACGGGCAAGGACCTACTAAAGCTAAAAATCCTTCAATACAAAATTGTTTCTTTGCGATTTAATAATCTCTTTCAACGCGTCTAATAGTCCATCGGCGTTAAATCGCACTATCTCGGAGGCATCGCCATGGTCACAGCCCACGACTCGAGATAAAACGCCCGCCAAAAGTTTTCTACAAAAATTGATTGATATTGGCCTTAAACCAATATTTTCATAATGTTACCGATTTCATCAAAATCGATGTTAAAAATCTATTTTTTTTACGTTGAACGAATGCTACGTATTTCAAAGGGTAAGGTATTGAACTATTTAGGTGCTACTGATGTATAAAAGTTAATAAAGCTGCGAGTATTCTGCACAGTAGTGAATGCAAGATATCTAATAATAATAACCACTTCTACAGACAAATAATTTTAAAACCTTATAAATATTTCAAGCGGGAGAAAACCTGAGCTTGCAAACAACGAAAAGCTGTGTTCAAATCTTTTTTTCTTCGAGATGGTTTTTAATACATGCTTTTGAGCAGCCAGCATAGGTTGAATATAGCTTTTTTAAGTATCACGTATTTCAAAGGGTAAGGTATTGAACTATTTAGGTGCTACTGATGTATAAAAGTTAATAAAGCTGCGAGTATTCTGCACAGTAGTGAATGCAAGATATCTAATAATAATAACCACTTCTACAGACAAATAATTTTAAAACCTTATAAATATTTCAAGCGGGAGAAAACCTGAGCTTGCAAACAACGAAAAGCTGTGTTCAAATCTTTTTTTCTTCGAGATGGTTTTTAATACATGCTTTTGAGCAGCCAGAAAAGGTTGAATATAGCTTTTTTAAGTATCACACCTGAACCAAAAAAGCAGAAGGTGCTTTTCAACAGCACAACAGCCGTCAACAAAGATCTCTACTTCAGCGACGCGCTCAAAGGTAAGATCATTGCCGCGGTCATTGACAGGAGTCATGTGGATGGTAACATCTCTCATGATCATTGGGCAGAGGTCAAGGCCCACCTCGGTTTCAGATTTGTATCATTCATCGAGGAAAATCCGGGGCCTCTCCCAGACACAGCCGATGCAGGATGGTACCAAAATCGTATCAAACTCATCGCCTGTGGAGATCAGAGATCTTTCGATCTTTACAGGGCTGCTGTAAATGGCTTGCAAGAAGTCTGGCCGGGTGCCAAGCTCGAGGTTGTTGCAAGGGAGAATATTCCTTGCCGGCCAAGAGCACGTATAATGGTCCCGGCTCTTCACAACTGTCCAGACATGATCATGAAACTGATCAAAACAAGTAATCCGGACCTGCCTACTCACGACTGGAAAGTACCAAAGGTTGAGAAGGAGACAGTGGGATACTATAGATCGGCTCTCGTGCTGATCAATCACTGGCTCCACTGGCCGCGACCAAAGGCGTGATTAGGTATGGTTTTGATGAAATCATGATCCGTATATACAAAAAAGATGAAGATACGGTAAACATGCACCCCACAGAAGCCTCTTCAGTGGAGAAAAGCACTTCATTGGCAACGAAAATGGAAGTCGATGCAACACCAAAAGTAGAACCATCGACATCCACAGCCCCAAATGAGCAATCCGACGTGGAGGCTAAAACTACAGTCGACAGTAACTCCGACATGGAGACTGAAGACGCCATCTTAGGTATCACCCGGAGTGAGGAAGACCTGCTTAGGTCCTCCTCAGACGAGGAAAACGCCGACAAAACAGTGGTGGAGGTTGATCTGACTAATAGTAGCAATGCTGCGATTAGTACAGATTAATCTCCATCACGCCATCATGGCCACGAACAACCTGATACTCCGACTGCATATGAACAAGGAAGGAACATCGTCTTAATACAGGAGCCGTGGGTCTCAAACTTCATCATCAGATGTCTCAGGACTCCTGGCTATAAAATATTGTATGCATCGGAGAAAGGTGAACCAAGGTCATGCATGTTAGTAAAAATGACTTAAACATATTTTTACTCCCCAATTACAGCGACAAGGACACCACCACCGCTGTCCTAACAACGGATAAAGCCACCTACTGGCTCATATCCTCCTACCTTGGCCAGGAAACACCTTGAGGAAGGCAATTGCGGACGCGCAATCGAAAAAAGTTGGTCTCCTAATTGGTTCAGACGCTAACGCCCATCACACGGTATGGGGTAGCTCTGATATAAATGAGAGAGGTGAGTACTTATTTGATTGTTTACTAAGCACTAACCTACTCATAAGTAATATTGGTAATGAACCCACTTTTGTAACCAAGAATAGGAAAGAGGTACTTGATATTACACTTACCTCTCCTCTGACTCGATCCACAATATGATTTCAAACTGGTATGTCTCAAAAGAGAATTCCTTCTCTGACCACAAATACATTTCGAAATCACCGGAATACTAACTGGGAGCGTTATAGGGAAGTACTAGCATAACTGCTTAATCACAACCTTCTTAAAAGCTCCTCCAGTAAAGATGAACTAGACCTTCCTGTAACTCATCTCACCGAAGCCTTAAATGAATCAATGAGATCTTCATGCCCTGTAACCGTTTTAAAGGGTAAAAAGAAACCTTATTGGTGGCGTAAAGAACTAGAACCATTCAGAAAGAGCTGTCGCAAACTCTTCAACAGATCTAAGTACACTAGATCTCTTTCTGACTGGGACTTATACAAACAAGTTCTAAAGCAATATAAAAAAGAATTAAGAAAGAGTAAGAGATCTTCTTGGAGAAATTTTTGTGGTAAAAAAGAAAATACTTCAGAAGCCTGAAGACTCAGGAAAATTCTCTCAAAAAGTCCAACAAGTGCTTTAAAGACAGAAGCAGGCACGTGGACTATCACAGATGAAGAATCTCTTAATCTGTTATTAGACACCCACTTTCCAGGTAGCTCTTACATAATCATTGACTTAACATCGGAGTCCTTAGCTTATACAAGCAATTTAGTTGATCTAATAACGCGAGAAAAACTGCAATGGGCCATAGACAGCTTTGATCCATATAAATCTCCAGTACCAGATGGAATCATTCCGGCCGAACTAACAAAAATGCTCAGACATGATTATTCCACCATTGGAAATCATTCTGACAAGCTGTGTAAGGTTGAGATATATTCCCAAAGCCTGGAGAATGGCAAAAGTAGTCTTCATTCCCAAAGCAGGGAAACCCTCACACGTTAACCCTAAAGATCTACGACCAATCAACCTATCATCCTTCCTTCTTAAAACCTTGGAAAGATTGATTGAAATTTATATCAGACATAATTTAAAACCATGTCTCATTTCCACAGCTCAACATGCTTACTCTATGGGAAAATCAGTAGAATCAGCACTTCTATAGTACTGGTACGTGCTATTGAACATTCCCTCGAATACAAAGAATATAACCTGGTAGCGTTCCTAGATATTGAAGGAGCTTTCAACAATGTCAGTTACCAGGCGATCACAACAGCAATGGATAAGCTGAAATTAGAGAAGTCACTCATAGATCTTATAAGTCTCATGCTCAAAAGCAGGACAATAATTTCTAACATGAGAAGTTTTACTACCACCAGATCGGTGAATCGAGGCACTCCCCAAGGTGGAGTCCTTTCGCCTCTTTTATGGAACATGGTAGTAAACGACTTACTTACAGCATTGGAGACAGAGGGTTTCAAGGTGATTGCCTACGCTGACGACGTTGCAATATCCGTATCTGGGAAGCACCCCCAAATTCTCTCGGAACTCCTACAAAATGCCCTAAACAGGTTAACTAAATGGGCTAAGCAATGTGGATTGGACGTCAACCCACACAAAACAGAATTAATACTCTTTTCGAGAAGATATAAAATTCCTCAGATTAGCCCACCCAAGATTAAAGGAATACCATTAAGCTTTTCCGACCAAGCTAAATATTTGGGCCTCATTTTAGACAAAAAACTAAATTGGAAGGCAGATATTGATGAAAGAGTCAAAAAGGCTACTGTAGCGCTTTTTACTTGTAAAAAGGCCATAGGATCAAAATGGGGCTTCTCCCCAAAAATAACCCACTGGCTATACACTTCGGTATTTAGGCCGATACTCATTAATGGAGCCGTCGTTTGGTGGACCGCACTGGGCAAGATGGTAAATCTAAATAAACTCATTAAAGTCCAGCGGTCAGCAGGTATGTGCATTTAGACCTAACACCACTTGACATCTTCTCTAAAAAGGTGGCTGCCAACTCATGTGTAAGGCTTAGAGCCACCTCTCAATGGACCAGTAACAATACTGGACATACAACTATTCTAGACAATTTCAGATCTATCCCAGATCGCTTAGACTATACCACCCCAAAAATTGTATTTGGTAAAAGATTCCATGTGTCCATCCCTTCAAGATTCTCCTGGGAAGAAGAGAGACCCCTGGAAGACGATGCGGTACACTTCTATACTGACGGTTCAAAGACCGATCGCGGAGTTGGAAGTGGTATCTTTTCAGAATAACTGAATCTCAGTCTATCCTATAGACTTCCAAATCATTGTAGTGTATTCCAGGCAGAAGTAATGGCAATTAAAGAAGCACTACCCTGGCTCAAAGAAAACGTTATATCTTGTAAGGATATACGAATCTTCTCAGACAGCCAAGCCGCTCTTAAATCTCTCGCGTCTGTCTCCACAAACTCTCGAACAGTCCACGATTGTCAATCATCTCTGAATGAGATGATGGAACAGTTTAACATTCACCTCATTTGGGTGCCGGGCCACAGAGACATTCCGGGAAATTGCAAAGCCGATGAGCTCGCCAAAAACGGAACACTTCTGCCTTATGTTAGACAAAAACATAACATAGGAACACCACTTGCTACATGCAAATATTTTCTCAAGCAATATGCTCTAGAAACAACAAATGCTAGATGGTCACAAAGTACTACCTGCCTAGCAACCAAGCAAATATGGCCAAGTATTGACTTAAAACGGTCAAAAAGCTTGATATCACTGAGCAGACAAAGTATAAGCTCTACAAGAAGACATGCTCTGAGGCTAGGGGTCTACACAAATGACTTCTGTAGAAGCTGCATGGACGAGGAGGAAGAGGAAACAGTCCAACACCTTCTGTGTACATGTCCAGCACTCTCCATTAGAAGGAATTACTTTCTCGGTAATCCCTTCTTCGATAACACCAGTGAACTGGCAACGATTGACACAAAACGTCTCTCTAACTTTATTAAAAGTACAAAATGGTTTGTTTAAATTCATTACTCTCCCATGAGTAACCTCATTAGTGGTATCACAATGGACCCTTGAGGTCTACGTGTGTCAATGACATCTGGACAGCCACTCCAACCTAACCTAACCTCAAGTATCAGACCAACAAATCATTTCATATTGTAGTTCGGTTGCACTAGTCCGTAATAAATGGTCTGCATAAGTTTTTTGCTACAGATGTTTCTTTAGTGAAATATGACATAAGTTGTTGACATGGACATTAAATATTTATCAATAGCTTTCCAGTAATTTTTGATATCAATAGTAACCAAGTTATTTATAATCAGCTATACTAGTTCGATACTTAAACAATTTGTAGAACGTCCACAAAATTATTTTGAATACGATTCTATACACAACAAGATGGTTTACTTAGCGAGAATTTTCTGGAGTCAATTTTATGCTGAATAAGAAGTGGAGGATTCAAATCTAAAGCAGGTAAATTGGAGAACATACTCTTATTTTTTCACCGATAAGAAGCTTATGTATACCGAACCAATGTCTGAATAAGTCCAAGTCAAGATTGATATCCAACATTGTGGTACTAGAATAAACACAAGCTATTTCATCAGCAAATCCACACAATTTTTCCATTCAAGTTTAGACAGAAAACAATAATGATTATGTAAATAAGGAACAAAATTGGACCTAAGACTACACCTTTTGGAACTTCTATATTAATATTTCTGGTTTCACTGAATTTAATACTTATTTTAACCATTTACGTCCTTTTTTTGAGGTAGGAAAAAATCACTTTAATTTTCTTTATAATATGGCATGATCTACTGTATCAAAGACTTTCTTTATATCGATTTAAAGAGCCACAGTGTATAGGTATATTCCTTGATCGATGCTATCGTAGATCAGACAAAAATGTGCATCTTCAATCCTTCTCCAAAACCTGGACTGCTAATCTACATTTGATGACTTTTTCGATTTTTTTTTTTAAATACTGGTAAAGATGTGGGTCTATAATTATTAACACATTTTTTATCACCTTCACTTTCAAACTTTGCGGAAAGACATCATGAATAATGCTTCTTTTATACATGCTTTAGAATATCAACTACATTATGATTAAAATCTTTAACAAAATTGTTGGAAAAATTATTTGAAGTAAAAGAATACGAATAATTCAATTCTCTAATCCTTCTTACTATTTTTGAACTTGATCAACATAGCGATTCAATAATAAAACAAAATTGTCAAAAGTAATTGAAGAATCAGATTCTTTATAAACTCTTGATAAAATGTCTTGCTTTCTTGCATTCCTAAAGTATTTGAACAAGTTGTATGTGAAAGCGTAGCATATTTTATTAAAAATATCATTTGCGAACAGCAACATGGTTTTGTTACTAATCTCCTCACATTCTCAAACATATGTTCAAACGCTTTAGAACAAGGTTATGAAGTTGACTGTGTATACAATACACTGACTTTTCTAAAGCTTGTGACTAACTTAACCACGGAATTATTTTATTTAAACTTAAGGCTCTTGGTTTTCCACCATTTTTCTTAGCTTGGATTAAGTCATACCTTGAAAACAGATCCTACGAGGTAAAATTTAGAAATTGTCATTCTGAACCTTTTGTTGCTCAATCTGGTATTCCCCAGGGAAGCCATCTTGGCCCTTTTCTGTTCATCCTGTCTATTAACGATGTATCGTCATGTCTACGCTCAAGTGAACTTCTCATTTTTGCTGACGATATGAAGATTTTCAAAATGATAAAGTCCAACCATGATCGTATTCTTTTACAAGCCGACATTGATAGTTTTACATTTTGGTGGGGGAAAAATAGCCTTTTACTCAACCCTTTAAAATGCCAGACTATAACTTTCACTAAAAAAGTAATCAGTAACGTATTTGACTACTGTATATCACAGCACAGTACATTTCTGTTCAAATTTAGAGTTTACACATCACATTAATTTTATTGTTAATAAGGCAAATTCTATGCTTGGTTTTATAAAACGCAGGGCAAAGGAGTTCAATCATTCCTATGTTACCCTTTCTTTGTATAATTGCCATGTTCGTCCTCATCTTGAATATGCTTCGCAGGTATGGCCTCCCTATTACGAAATTCATAGAAAACGTATTGAATCAATTCAACATAATTTCATTGGCTTTGCCCTAAAAGGTCTTCCTTGGGAAGATCCCTATGATCTGCCTCCCTATGAACATCGTATTCTACTTCTTCAAATTCAATCTCTCCATCAAAGGCGTGTTAATAATGACTTAGTATTTTTCCATCAACTCATTAATGGTGAAATTGATGCACCTTATTTGCTATCTTGTGTACATTTGAATTACCGGGGCGGAACTCATCACCTGCGTTCATTTTATATTATACATATTGACTTCCATAGAACTAACTATGGCAAGAATGAAGCTTTAAGTCAAATGAGCATTTTATAAACGGTGATTTTTTAAGAGCTTGAAAACTTTTTTAAAAAAAAAACGCATTAAATTTGCAAAATCTCATCGATTCTTTATTTGAAACGTTAGATTGGTCCATGGCATTTTTACTTTTTGAAGATAATTTCATTTAAATGTTGACCGCGGCTGCGTCTTAGGTGGTCCATTCGGAAAGTCCAATTTTGGGTAACTTTTTCGAGCATTTCGGCCGGAATAGCCCGAATTTCTTCGGAAATGTTGTCTTCCAAAGCTGGAATAGTTGCTGGCTTATTTGTGTAGACTTTAGACTTGACGTAGCCCCACAAAAAATAGTCTAAAGGCGTAAAATCGCATGATCTTGGTGGCCAACTTACCGGTCCATTCCTTGAGATGAATTGTTCTCCGAAGTTTTCCCTCAAAATGGCCATAGAATCGCGAGCTGTGTGGCATGTAGCGCCATCTTTTTGAAACCACATGTCAACCAAGTTCAGTTCTTCCATTTTTGGCAACAAAAAGTTTGTTAGCATTGAACGATAGCGATCGCCATTCACCGTAACGTTGCGTCCAACAGCATCTTTGAAAAAATACGGTCCAATGATTCCACCAGCGTACAAACCACACCAAACAGTGCATTTTTCGGGATGCATGGGCAGTTCTTGAACGGCTTCTGGTTGCTCTTCACTCCAAATGCGACAATTTTGCTTATTTACGTAGCCATTCAACCAGAAATGAGCCTCATCGCTGAACAAAATTTGTCGATAAAAAAGCGGATTTTCTGCCAACTTTTCTGTATTTTATACGGTTTTACACCAAGATCTTTGCGTAAAATCTTCCATGTGGTCGAATAACACAAACCCAATTGCTGCGAACGGCGACGAATCGACATTTCACGGTCTTCAGCAACACTCTCAGAAACAGACGCAATATTCTCTTCTGCACGCACTGTACGCATTCGTGTGGTTGGTTCAATGTCCAATAAAGTAAACTGAGTGCGAAACTTGGTCACAATCTCATTAATTGTTTGCTCACTTGGTCGATTATGTAGACCATAAATCGGACGTAGAGCCCGAAACACATTTCGAACCGAACACTGATTTTGGTAATAAAATTCAATGATTTGCAAGCGTTGCTTGTTAGTAAGTCTATTCATGATGAAATGTCAAAGCATACTGAGCATCTTTCTCTTTGACACCATGTCTGAAATCCCACGTGATCTGTCAAATACTAATGCATGAAAATCCTAACCTCAAAAAAATCACCCTTTATAACTTAAACTATTCATCGATAGATTTAAATTTAAATAAGGTGGGATTAAATTCATTGTTTAGAACCAGTGCTCCACTATCGTAAACGTTCTCATTTTATTTTTTGTTCTGTAATAGTTAAATGCTAATTTTTTTTTGTATTTTGTGCGTGTGTTAGGCTATATTTGTATTATTTTTTACTAACAACTAACACATGCACTTATGATGAGCCTCTGATCGTAGTTTGACGCTTGCTATAAGCTTACTACATTCTGAAATTCTGAATATATATAAAAAAAAAAAAAATTATCAAACCCTCTCTCAGTCTCTCGAAACTGCTTTTGTATTTTTTTTTTTTAGATTTCAATAACAGTTTTCAAATTTGTACCTCTCTTGTTAAGCTTGCCTTTAAGAGAGGCCCAGTTATAGCTATCATTGGTTTCCATCATTGAAATCAAAAATTGGAATTTTGTTAGCAGGTCGTTTATACGAGTAGCTATCATACAAAATGTCTGGCATTTAACAAAATTTCCTGATTGAAAGCCACCGACACATTTTTTTGCTGATAGAAATCTGTCATTGAAATTGTGTAAAATTTATACACAAATCAGTAAAACGGCTAGTTTCACTTTTGGACTATACTTCCATCCGGAAAATAAAAAATAAATTTTTAACGGATTTCAATGATAGCCCCTTAAACCTCCTTTGGTGTATAAACCTAAAAATATGGGACAAAAACAGTTTTACGGTAATGTTATAAATCTTGTAAATGCGAAATCTGGAAGGCCAACGTGATTTTGATGTCGATTTGAACTTAGTTACTTAGTCGTCAATATAACTTTTGAATTTCCTTGAAAATAAATTCGTCTCTTTAATATTTTTGGATTTGAATGAATTCCTATACGGTTTCCTTGTACTCTTTAAAATTATAGAAGGTGTTCAATCTAGCAAATAATTAAAATTTAATAAATACAAAATGTTTGTATTTTTTTTAGAGTGACCTCTCTAAAATAAAAAGTAGCAAATCGTAAAAAAACAATTTTCTCATTTAAAATTTATATCCTGTTTGCAATCAAATTAAAAACATAAATGTTGACAATAGTTGTGTCCTCGATAATAAAGTCAATTAAAAGTTGATTAACTTCCATTTTAGGTATTTATAGGCTGTTAAATGTTATGTGTCAGTTTGTAAATCATTAATACTATTAGGCTCCTACTTTTGTCATAAAATTTGGACAATTATGCTATTTGCACATTGAAATTATGATAGTAAACTAAAAACGTTCATTAATATTCTGATCTGTCACCAAGAAATTGAGCCATACCGAATTTCTTCAAGTATAAAATCTTCCTTCATTCTATGATGTAATTGAGGGAGGGGAGGAGTGGACGAGTGGTTTATAGTAATACTTATCCTTATAGTATTTCTGTTAGAAAATAATTTAGATCATATCTTCGCAAGTAATCTATGCGAAAAATAAATTAGCGTAAATTGTCCTGAAACAAGCGATTTCTTCTGCCAAACAACACAATGAATTAACTAACCCACTATAATCGTGGCATAGCCATGGGCCAGCAATACCAGGCGCGTTGACGGATATTGAAATAGATCAACATTTAATGCTCATTAATCTTCTTGTCCTTGTGGGGGGGGGGGGGGGTTGGTCGGTAGTTTAGGTAAGTAAAAGGATATGATAGAATGGGTTTATGAGATGGAATTCCGAAATCAAGCATATAAAAGAAAAAGCTGACTCTTAGCTGGATGATGAAAAATGATTTTCTACGAAGAACTGGACATATGGAAGGTAAAGGATAGCTTGACATTAGATATCTATAGCTTAGCTATACTGATGATGAGAAAATTTAGGGGAAGGGCTTAATATAACTAGCTATCGATTGATAACCAATAAATGAAACTAATTCTACAAATAATGATGGAAGTATTGCGAGTTAATAAAATGTTTATCTCGACAAAATTATATCAATTTACTTATCGAAGATAACAAACGTTGCATAATGTTATTACTTAATTAATGTAATGTTTTCAATTGCTTTTATTTTTACCAGAATGCAAATAGCTTATTCGGCAGAACATTGGTTGTAAAAACAATTCTAAAACAATGAAAGGCATGAAACGTTGTGGCGGTATTAGAGTTATGTAAAAGTTTCGGTTATATTTCTTTCGCCTATCATTTTCAAAGCTATTTTTTGGGTTTTATTCAAAAGACTTAAATTTGATTTAGAGGCGCCTGCCCAAATATGCGAATTATGCTTCGTAAATTACTGCCAGATCAGAAGGGGTGACATATTGCTCCGTTGGAGAAATCCCAAGCAAATAGCAGCATTTTTGGCAATGTCGAATATGTGATCATTTCATAAGAAATGATCAGCGATACATATATCGAGTGCTGAAAGTTAAAGTTTCGTATATATATAAGCGCCACACTTGGATAGTGGCATTCGGGGTAGGCTACGCTTTAAGGACAGGAGACCGTATTGGGTTTTTGGAGCATTAAATTCTACACGGTTCTTAATTCACCATTGGACATTGCTATCGAGATCTGAATTTAATGAGCCTATCTTCATAAGCTGCAGTTGAAGTAGAATAAAAAGTAAATATAGCTGCAAGCAAATTGGCTTTATCAATCGAGTTTTACATGGGGAATGTCAGAGTTTTTTTGACATGAGAAATTTGCAGCTATGTATTTAATAAACGAGAAGAATTCTAATTAAATATTATTTAAATAACTCACTACTTTCATTAAATTTGTAAAGTTTTAGTTTTTAACTTTCCATAGAACGTTATCGTAATGGGTCTAAATTGTCAAATTGAAAATTTTGACATTTATCGACGTTTAAAGGTCCGTAGAGTCGAAAGAAAAGATCTTTAGAAAGTTGTCTGCTCGTGAGTGTGTATGTACGTTCGTACATCCGTACGTCAGTATATTCGCGACGTTTTTTTCGTCGTGCATAGCTCAAGAACCAGAAGAGATATCGACTTCAAAAAAATGTGTTACACATGATAATAAGGCAGAAAGATGCAGAAAGGGCTCTCAAGAAACTTTTTTTTTGCCAAAGCAGTTTAAAAACATTTTGGTTAATCCTAAATATCTTACTAACCAAAAACGCAAAAGACTTGAATTCAATTTTATATAATATATTGTAACGTGATACCAAACAAAGATATTTTTGGAAAAAAAATCCACTAAAGGGTTGTTTTATAAATCAAAACAAGTGGAAAACAAAATTTGTCACCTCAAAAACTTTACGAATACAAAATGATTTTACCATCAAAACAATTTTGTGAAAAGAAAAATGACGTTTTCGACATCTGGAAAAATTTAATTGACAGTTTTTTTTATAAAAAATAACATTACTCAAAGTTGGTAAAAGTTATATTTCGACTCAAATATCTTTTCAAAAGTTTGACATTATGGCTTCCAACTTATTTCAACTTATAAGAAATATTGTTTTCAGCATTCTGAACAAGAAAAATAGAATTAATAGTTTTCTTACAAAAAATAAAAATCTAAACAAAAATATATTAATAAAAATTGGTAAACATTGATTTTCGACTAAATATCTTTTCAAAACTTTGAGACATTGGCTTTAAACTACTTTCATCTTTCAAAAATTTTGTTGTTAACATTCAGTAAAATTTTGAGAAAAATCCAATTGAAAGTTTTTTTACAAAAAAATAAAAACCTAAACAAAAAAATTAATAAAAGTAGGAAAAATTTGGTTTTCGATTCAAATATCTTTTCAAAACTTTGAGATATTGGCTTTAAACTACCAATAACATTTTAAATACATTGCATTCAGTACAATTTTGAGAAAGATCTAATTGAAAGTTTTTTTTACAAAAAAATAAAAACCTAAACAAAAAAATTAATAAAAGTTGGAAAAATTTGGTTTTCGATTCAAATATCTTTTCAAAACTTTGAGATATTGGCTTTAAACTACTTATAACATTTTAAATATATTGCATTCAGTACAATTTTGAGAAAAATCTAATTGACAGGTTTTTTACAAAAAAAAACAAAAGCCTAACAAATAAAATTTGCTTACGACTCAAAAAGCGTTTAAAAATTAAAAATAAACAATATTTTGTTTATTGTATGCTACTAAAATTAGTAAAAATTTGTTTTCATCTAAAATCTTATTAACAAAACTAGAGTTTCAAACTAAACTATTCCCTTAAATGAAAAATATTGTTGGTAATTTTTAAATTTTTAAATATAATTCAACCAAAAACTTTTTAAACCCAACACGAAAACCTACAGACTTTTAAGCAAGACAAATCGACAGGAAGTTATCAGTGTGGGTCGCATCACAGCCTCATTTTTTTAAGCCCATTTATCTTTAACTTTGAGAGCTTTTTTATATTATCGACTAAAGTTATCTTTTCATTCGTAAATTTACTTAAATACTCTCTTAATTCAAAAGTGTTTAACTGTTTTAAAACAAAAACTTGTATCCATTCCTTTAAACTTCAACAAAACACTAAGAGCGTTAAAATTACTCCTATAAAAACGTTAATGTTGTTACCACCCATTTGTAGCCGGAAGTGCTCTCAAATTATGTTTTGTGCCATCATTAGGAGTTTCACATAGCGCTGATGAAATAAACGATGATATTAAAATAAAGGCCATAAACGAAATACCAATACATTCTTTTTAATTTTTTTTTTTTAAATCGAGAACATATAAGAAAAATAAACTCAAACAAATTTTGAACAAACGTGACCGTCTCCAAAAAGATATTAGATATTAAATAAGTATTTCTTTTTCTTGCACATATTATATACATTTTTTTTAACAAACAGCCTTTTATAAAATTTTGTTTTTAAAGGAATAAAAATAAAAATTCCAGAACAAAGGGAAGGTTTCGAGTTAATTCGCACAATAACAATTTCTGTATTGTTATTCATTTTGAAAGCAGTAATAAAGTAGAAAAGAAGTTATCCCAAAATAATTTATTTAACAATAATTCTGTTTTTAATAAATATTTATTTAAAATATAAAGACACAAGTGTAATACCGGAATGATATTTAATTTATGGAGAATCGATTCCGGTTCGTTTTCAGCAATATTAATAATCTAGATATGTACCTCATTTCATTACCATATTTGTCCATTCAATGGAAAAGAAAAGGAGCATTAAGTCCCTCAATAGTATACAATAGGATAATATTGTTGACATTGTTCAACGACAAGGAAAAAATGCAAATTTATTTTATATTTACGTATTCTGAAAAAAGCAGTATTTTTAAAAATGTTAAGCATTTATTTTTAAATTTAAGTTTATTATTAGTGTATCTTTTGTACAGTTAATTGTCGAAAACTGATATTTATTATTTAATAATATTTTACCCGATTATCCCACTTACCATGACATGTTATTCACTTATCATCTTTAGAAGAAAAAACATGAGTTTGAAATACAGACAATAATAAGATATAACGAGTGTTTTTTTAAGACGTGTGGTTTTCAATAAGGTAATACATTTTTCAGAGATGGTCTTTTTGACAGCTGTCACTGGTGTATGCTCGGTTTGGTTGGCCATCTTATAATAAAAACTAAACATTTGCAAATTGTGCAAATTTATTATCAATATATGTGTTGGGTTATCGCGACGCAACAAAACAATCAATTTATTAAACAAAACTTTTGGTGAGAGCATTATCTCGCGTCGTCGTGCGCCTGATCATGAGCCTACGACTTCCCCCCTGGGAGAATATTTTTTTAAATTTGAATGGATATATCCCACATATATTTTTATTTATAATACTTTTTCCGTAAGTAACCTTACAATGGCAACTCAAGATTTGGCTCCCTTTGTTCGCTGTGAGGTTCTTCCTCAAGAAAGCAGGGATCATATTTCAATTGTAATTCGTTCTCATGAGCAACAATTAACTAGCAAATTCACAGCACGTTTCAATGAAGATCTAGCTAATTTGACCTTATTTGAAGAGAGCACTAAAACATTGACAATGAGAAATCCTACAACCCAAAACACCAACCAAGAGGCGTCGAAAATCAAAAAAATAATTAGAACTGCTCCAGCTAAATCGATCCAACAAACAAAAAGAGATATTCATCAAAAACTAATTTCGTTCAATATATTCTCGGTATCGATATGAAGGAAAATGCGAATTCAATTTAAATTGTTTTTATTTTTCAATATAATCTCCCCTAACATCAATGCATTTGTTACATCTTGAGATAAGCTTTTTTAAACCCTCAAAAAAATAAGTTTCCTCTTTCCCTGCAAAATACCCATTTATTGCCGACTTGAGTTCTTCATCATCCGAAAATCTTTTTCCACGAAGACATTTTTTCAAATCCGGAAACAGGAAGTAATCACTAGGGGCAAGGTCTGGACTATAGGGTGGATGTTGAATTTCTTCAAAACCACAATCTCGCACAGCAGCCTTGGAAACTCGCGGCGTGTGAACAGGAGCGTTGTCATGAAGAAGCAACACAGCCGCTGCGAGTTTACCCCGTCTTTTCTTTTTAATTTCCTCCCGCAAATTATGCAAAGTAGAAGCGTAGGATTTTGGCGTTGATGGTTTCACCTTTTTTTTTTGTACTCAATGAGTAAGATTCCCTTTACGTCCCAAAAAACTGTGGCCATGAGCTTCCCGGCAGACGGAGTGACTTTGAACTTCTTCGGGGGTCTGTTTCTGAACCCATGTTTCGTCCCCCCTCACTACACATCTCCAAAAGCTCTCTACAGCATGCGATTCTCACTTTTTTCTGAGGCGCTGTGAGCATTCGTGGCACCCACCTTGCACTGACCTTTGAAAGGTTAAGATGATCATGAAGGATGGTGTGAATGGTACCAGTCGAAAGCTTGGTGATCTCTGCCATCATTTTCACCTTTATTTGGGCATCCTCGAGAAAAAGTTTTTCGACTTCTTTGATGCTTTCTCCCGTACAAGCACTAGCCGGGTCGCCGGAGCGAGGGTCGTCTTCAATGCTCTCTCTGCCTCTTTTTGCACTCTCTTGACCACTTTTGCACAGTTGATAATGAAGGTGCGGAACCCTGGTAAACTGCCACCATTTCTTCATGAATAGTTTTTTGACTTTTTCCTTGCTTAGTGAGAAATTTAATTACAGCGCGATGCTCAATTTTCACTATCATCGTTTCAGTTGCCATTATGATTCTGTTTAAATAGAGATTTAACGGTAAATAATAATCACATTAATATGAAGTTTTACATGAATGCACTAAAATAATAGTATTACTTTATATATATAACCACAGCTTCACCCCGATACCGAGAATATATTGAAAGCCCCTCGTAGTACGGATATAACCAAATTAGTAAAGGATAAGGACAATGCCTGGAAAAAAGCTCGAAGGTTTCCAACAACTTAAAACTGTATTGCTTATAGAAGAAGTTGTGCAAAATTGAAACGAGAATCACTTCAGTCAAAACGATCTTCTTGGAAAAACTTCGTCAACACAATGAAGCCATCATTAGATAGCCGAACACTGTGAAACAGGATAAGATCCCTTCATTGCTATAAATCACACCTTGAATTTTCATACATGATCTCAGATAATAATAGATTGCTAAAAGATTCTGAAACAATTGCTAACAAATTTGGAACGAAATGTAAAAAATACAGTGATAAAGTTGAGCTATTATCGAAGAAAGAAATAATTTTGACGTAAGCGAACTTGAAACAAAAAAAAATCAATGCGAAATTCTTAATGAACAGATTTCTCGTCTAGAACTTCGGTCGAGATATTTAAATTGCCAAAAGAAATTTAATAAACTCAATAAATTTTTGTATCGATCCCATATGTTTACTGTAGAATCTAATATAAAAAATAGTAGTTAAAGCTTTCGGAATTTTATTAACTCTAAACGTAAATCAAACGGTTATGAAGTACTTAAATACATCAACAAGTGACTTGAATGAGATTTGCAATCTTTTTGCTGTCTACTTTCAGTCTGTTTATTCGCCAAACTCACCTTCCAATCTCGAATTTCCACAGATCCCAGTATCTCTTAATATTTTTTCAATGATATTACAAGTTTTAGAAGTTATGACAGCCCTGCTTGACTTCTAAACAACCAATAAAGAAGGTCCTGGTGGGATTCCACCGATTTTATTATTTAAAAGTCTAACGAAATTAATTGTTTGAACCAGGTTCAATAAAATATAGATGATAACTCATATATTTCGTAGTCAAGTGGTAACATCATTCTCAAACCTCTTCGGTCTGGTAAGGACTACTACCTAGTGAAGCAGGCAGCTACATTGCTGAACTAGCAGCAATTCAAAGAGCTATATCAATTGCGAAAACTTATTTGGGACGAAGTAAAATTATGACAGTTAACCTTGGGATATCAAAAGGTCTAAAAAATGAGACAAACCGATGCCCTACTTTGGAACAATTAAGATGCACGACGGAAAACATAGTACTAGCATGGGTACCAGGGCATTCTGGTATCAAAAGCAATGAAATGGCGGATGATGCAGCTAGAAATGCTACTGAATTTCCACTTGTTATTGATTCGCCAAATTTCTATCAATTGACTCGCCAAATCTATTTCCAGGAGCTTAAGATGGAACTTGAAGTTAATTGGAATAGCTGCAATACTTTTCTTCGTATGCATAATCCACATCATCATCGCATTCCATCTAAAAGGCAACTAACAAGGAAAAATTGCATAAAGATACTCCGAATCAGAGTTGGAAAAACTATTTTTACGACCAAACCCCAATACAATAATGAACTCCCAGAATTGTGGAAGCCTGTCATGAAGTTCTATCATGAAGAATGTAGAATGTCCTTTGTCACGGCAGATCTATCCTTCACTTGAAAGCACACTCATATTCAAAAAATTATCTACCATCCTTTGCCCAACCGATCATAATACAATACAACGAATTAAAACTGATTTAGATATTCACAATAAATTTAATGAAATCTATTATTATTATTATATTTTATTGTAGCAGTAATTATTTACATTTTTTCTTATAATTACAATAATTAATTAGCAATAAAATAAGTACCTGAACTACACTGTGATAATTTATGTTTGTCTTTTTAATTTATTAGTCTCTTGTTTTTAATGTTAATTTATTAAATAGTTTACATATTTAACTTTCATGTTCCTCTTTCAAACAAAATAAAAATAAGTTTTAAAAAAAATGTAAAATACACCAACAAATAAACAACATATCATAATAAAAAAAAACCGTGAAGGAGTCGTGAGTAGCGACGAAACGTTGGGTAAAAGATAAAATAAAGTTTTTTATTTGCATTTAAAATCAAGTGACCAAAACAGCCTGTATTACCAAACATTAATCTACATATATTCAATAAAAATTGGTCACATAAAACATACAAATAAATAATTAAATAAATAAACAAATAATTAAACAAACAAATGAATAAACAAGTAAATAAATAAAAAATAGTAAATAAATAAGAAACAAAAATAAATAAATAAATAATAAATATAAAGCTTTAACCATTTATTGTATGAGTTTTTATTTTTACATTTTTTTCAGTTTCGTGTTTTTTTTTTTTTTTTTTTTTTAATTCTAAATAGCCAAATTTTAGATAAGGTAGTTTTCCGATAGTCTGCAAGATGCATTATATCGCTCAAAAAAATAACTTATTCTAAATGAAACTTTATCAATTTTGGCAAGTTAGTGGAGATCTTCAGTAGAATAGTGCCATGGCAGATTTAACATCATTTTTAGTATTTTATTTTGGGTTCTTTGTAATCGAAGTAAATGGCTATTAGCACATTTACCCCAAGCAGGTGACCCATATAGCATGATACTTTGAAAGATAACCTTAAAAATGATGAGCTTGTTTTCAACACTGAGTTTTGATTTCCTGTTAATAAACGGATATAGAATTTTTATAGCTAAAATCACCTTATTGATTGCTTCTTGTATATGAACCCAAAAGTAAGTGTTTTGTCTACGTGTACTCCTAAATATTTAGTACTCGATTTCTATTATGTTGGAATACTATTAATTTGAAGCATATTGGTGAATAAAAAACAAGCTTTTCTTTTTCTAGCGAAAAAGACGGCTTGAGTTTTCCCAGCATTTATTTTAATTTTCCAATCATTAAAGTACGTTTGCACAATATTCAGCGCAGATTGCAAGTTGGTTTCGATGTTAAAACCAACTGAATCTGATGAATACAAACACGTATCGTCTGCAAAAACAGCTGATTTACAGTTTGTTAACGTCGGGAAATCATAAGTAAATATGGTATACAAAACAGGACCAAGAACTGATCCTTGTGGTACATCTGCAAGGATTTCATATAGATCAGAGTAGGAAATGTTTACTGAAACTTTAAAAAATCTTTCAGTTAAAAAGGAATTTATCATTTTTATAATGAAAGTTGGACAATCCAGAACCAAGAGTTTGTGGAGAAGGCCTTTATGCCACACCGTGTCAAAAGCCTTCTCTACATCTAATAAGACCAGACCAGTGCTTTTCCCTACTGCAAAATTACTTTTTATGTCATTCGTTGTTCGATGCACTTGATGCACTGTGCTATGACAACTTCTAAAACCAAATTGTTCCGCTGGAAGGATATTATGCTCGTTCAAATGCAACACTATTTTATTTTTTATGAGTTTCTCAAGACCCTTACTCAGAGAACTGAGTAATCTAATGGGTCTATAGCTAGAACTTATAGAAGGATTTTTTCCAGGTTTTTGAATGGGAATTATTTTTGCTATATTCCATTGCCTTGGAATACCTATATATATATACCTGTTCTTGGCAGTTTTTTAACATTATATTTTTCAAATCATCGAGTCCTGGACTCTTGGAATTTTTAAAGCTACCAAGTACAGTTACATCCTGTACTGTAATTGTATCATCGTTAAATTGAAATTGTTGAGATCTTATAATTTCAATTGATTGCTCTACAGCAATTTCGAAATGATCGAAACGTTGTTACCTTATTGATGATTTTCAAAAAATGCATGAGCCAACGCGTTTGCTTTTTCGACATTTGTTAATAGAACTGAGTTTCCAGTTTTTAACGCTGGAATTTGACTGTTTTTTTAAATTCTTTTTGACAAGGTCCAAAATGGCTTACTGGCTTTATCTAATGTTTGTAGCCTCGCGTTCCACTTTTAAAAAAAAAAATGTATAAAATTATTAAGAACTTTAACGTCTGTTAGATAAAAAGTATTTCTGGTTCTTATCCACAATAACCTAAATCTATTCCTCTTTTTAATAAGTGAGTTTGAGTTATCGTTATGAACCCTTTTCTTTGGAACAGATTGTGCCACGCTTTCTAATGTAACATTTGTAAAATTTTGAATAGCGTCGTTAATTTGATCAGGACTGACTTCATTGGGATCTATTATTGGTAAGTTTTCTAATTTTATTTTTTAACCTAATCCACTTAGCATTTTTGTAATCAAAAATCATGTTCTCATTTTGATCGGAAGATGGTTTGAACTAAAATCGTTAACGACCATTGGCTGATTGAAAAGTCCTGGCATATTTGTTAAAAATAAGTCAATGGTTGAAGGGTTCGTTCTATCATTAAGGGGTAAAAAGTGGGTTCAGGAGGGTAAAAAATATTGAATGAGTACGTAGTAGTAAGATCATACAATATATTACCCCATGCGTTGGCTCTCATACATCCCCAATTCCTGTTTCTGCAATTAAGATCTCCCCCAATTAAATAAGTTTAATTTATAGTGACCAGTTTACGTAAATCATTTCTTAAATCATATCTTCTAGTTACGGAGGAATTGCCTCCCGGAAAGTAAACAGAAAATATTTTAATTGAATGTCCATTAGCAAATGGTATTTCAATACCAATATTCTTTACTACCTTAGTATTAACAAGGGGTAGTAATCAGGGCTGTCGTTTCACTTTTTGATCCTGCAGTACTAAGGGACTCGAACATTTTGAACCTTTCTTTTCGTTTTGATAACTAGTACATTGCTAAAAACGGATCTATCATTTAAAATTCCCAACTATGGAAAGGAACATTCCGTCCATTGCTTTCAAAAGAATAATTGTACAGATGTCATATGGATTAAACAAATTCCTAAAAATTTAATAAGCCATTCCGTTATTGTAACCTTAGCAAATTATTAAGAGATAGTAAGATGTTAAAATCGTTTAAAATTAGGTTAATCATCTTTTAATCTTGTTAAACTGCTAAAAATGGATGTAACATTTTACTAAATCGTTTAAAATTTTGCACCACTAAATTTAACTGAGGACCTATTAGAGCCGCGCAGCACAAATTAATCTACTTTTGACCAACGGGTGATCCAGGGAGGGTTATTTAATCTTATATACTCTTAAGTTGTATAAGTAAATATTTTATCTAAATATTTGTTAGTAATTTAACAATATTCACCAAAACGCGGTTTGCTGTCAAAAACAACAACAAAACAATTAAGAATTTGGAAACACTTTGTAATGCTTTAAATTTCATAATATCTTATCTGAAAAAAAGAGCAAATATTCAGGTTCTTAAAAAATATGATTTTGAAATAGAATTTTACAATCCTTTAAAAACCAAAATACACAAGTACCTTGTGCAGTCACATTGATTGATTTCGAAAAATGAATTGAGAAGAAACCCTAAATTATTTATGAAAATGCAACTATCACATCAAAGTAATCTAAATAATTTCATAAAATAACAAACCATCTAAAAACTTACCTCCTAATATTAATATGAACTTGACCTACCATATATTCAGGAAAAAGAACACCTTCTTTTATCAAAGTCCACTTTCATGTCTTACATTTTTGAATTCATCACATTTCTCCCATACCTTTTCCTAAAAATGTATATAACAAGAATCCATTTCACTATGGATCTACGGAAATTATATGAAGCTCAAACGAAAATCTTTTTCCTACTTCTTTTTCCGGATCAGTGAATAGTCTCAATAGCAAGGAGACGTTTGTCGTACGTGTCGGTCGCAGGAAACGGAAATGTAACTTTTTATAGGCAGTGTCAACGAAAATCGTAACGTAAGGTTTTCTCTGCCAAAAGTGTATCCAAATTCCAAATGTACAATTGAACGATACCTTTGTCATCTTTCACTTATCGTTCTACAAGACGAAAAGCCCACCCACGTCGCATTTGCTTTAAGTTTAATCGTCTTATGAATGGAAGCCCTCTAACTTTTTTTTTATCCTGTTGTGACTTCACCAACTTCGTTCTACGCATATTATTCAATCTAAAAAAAGTAGATATATTTGTAGGTATGCTCGTATAGTTACCTACCTAATAAAAGAGAAAGGAAAATCACGTTAAGAAATCCTTGAAATTCAGGGTATGTGTTTGACTTGTGCCTTTTGTGTAAGCTTGGCTAATAAATCAAATGGTGTAGGTATCATACAATGAAATATTAACAAAAATTAATAAGATTTATTCCTGGTAGCTCCAAATAACTCAAATATTTTTCTCACAATTTAAAGCGTGAGAATATTAGTACCTCCATTGTATCTATGAGATAGATGACACAAATGGATAGCATTGGCTTAAATTTAATAAAATTTAATTGTAATAGAAAAGTGTAAGAATTCAACAAGTGAAACATAAAATGATACCACTGAACAAAGTGCTTAGAATAAAGGCACGGCAGTTGAAAGTCTGACATTTACGAAAATGGACCGCTTAACTATCGCACAACGCCTAAGAATTGCTAAAAGCTACTGCAAAAATGGTGATTCTGCCACAGACACATATCGTGCTTTAAGAGGAGATTATGGTTTACATAATCTTCTAACTACTAAATGTTCCAATTCCAGTGAAGAAAATCTGCAAAGGGTTATTAGTTATTACTGAAGAACATATATATACAAGCTCAAAGTTCTTCCCAAACTACAAATACAATTTTAAATACGCGAAAGTGTTCAAATTTGATCAACAGGTATTTTTCAATGTCGAACACATTTTTAGAAATCTAGAGAAAATCCTTAGATAGCAGCATAGTAGAGAAAGACCGCGACTCAGGTGGCGCACGCAGGTGAATGAAGACCTCAACCAACTTGGCGTGCGAAACAAGAGTCAGTTAGCTAGGGACCGAGCTGGCTGGAGAAGCATGTTGGTTGATGCCCAGGTCCCCGGACTGTAGCGCCACCTTAAGTAAGTAAGTAATAGGTAAATTTAGATCTGGCCCTATTCATGTGACACAAAAAAACAGGTCTTTCTATGACCGTCTTCGGAAAAACCACCATAAAACTTGAATTTATCAACTCAATCCAAAATCTTTGTTCACAATATTAAACTTTATACATACCTCATTCATTCCAGATTTTTCCAAAAACAAAGGTTTACAAAATATCGTCAAATAAAAAACGAAAAAAGTGTGTGTCCCTATTCATGTGACATGTATAACTAATTAAATTTGACATTCTTTCGAATAAAAATAAAAAAAAACAATGCTGAGATTTCGACAAAAATAGACATTGATTTAAAAAAAGTCAACGTTTTGTTTCAGCTCAACATTATACAAAAATGTGTTAAGATACAAATTGTATTTTAGTTTGGCAGTAATGTTTTTATACAAAGTCTTTTCAATTTAAGGTTCTAGATTTTGAATCTTCTTTTTTTGTTAATTTTTCCCTTTTATGAAGTAAAACTCATTTTCAGTCAAAACAAATTCAAAACTTAAAAAAACTCTTACATAAAAGTATGTTAACCTTTTTTGCTACTGGAGTTGTAGAGATAATGGAAAATGAAGATTCAAGTTTGTTGTTGTTAAAATAAACTAAAAACTTCATCCGGCAACGACATAAATGTTTTATTTTCATTATAATAATTTGGGTGTTTTCATTCACGAGGATGTACATATTTGTTTGTTTAATTTACATGTTTTTTACGTTGCCCCACTAAGAGTTCTAGGCCACAAAACAAATCTTATCTTGTACCTAAAGTAGATGGGTGAAATAAATTCGTTAACAAAAATATTTACTTTCTCAAAAAACTTTAAGGAAAAATTAAAACATAAACAAAACTTAAAACTATTTTCATCCGAGAAATGTATTTCATAGTATCCATTGAAAGAGTTAAGAATGGATGCGGATTGATTTTTTGGCAATTTGACTGGGGTACAACTGTTGAAATTCACACTTATCGGATTCTGTAATCGGTGTGATAATTTCAGTGACTCGATTCACCGATTCAGGCTTACAAACAAACTATCGATTCGATTCACCTCTTTCAGTGAACAATGCATATTGTTCGAATTGTTTGATTGTTCAAAAAGTTAAGCAAACCAGTAAGAGATGTGAAAACTTAAGTGCAAGCTCGTTCTGCCTGCAGAAAATATTGCTAGGGAGCCGTTTACCTCAGCGTCGTGCCCAACAATTGTAACATGGTTGATACACAATGTGCATAAAGGCTTGCATTTACGCACTTACAAAGTGCAACTGACTCGAGAACTAAAGCATTTGGATCATTTCAAGCTTCGCGTCGTGAATGATCAGAATCGAATGGTGGTAACAAATGGAGGCAGTGGATGACCAATTTTTGAAGAAATTCATCTTCAGTGATAAGGCACATTTTCATCTGATTGGTGTCGTCAATAAGCAGAATTTGGGATCAATGATAATTCAAGAGTGACTGTCGAAAAACCAATGCACCCACAAAGAGTCACTGTCAGGTGCTGGCGGCATCGTCGGGCCGTAGTTTTTATAGTGTTTGGGTAAAACATCGAGCCCTTTCCGCCAAAAGCCAAGCGCCAAAATAAATTGTATCGTAAACGACAAATCAAAAGCTTACTGTTAGTTCTTGAAACAACTTGTACCCATAGTCAGTATTATTAATTAATTATGACAAGAGCCTTCAAGACTCTATGCGTTACTAGCTAATTTTAAAAATTAAGTTTTTTTTTAATTAAAAATGTCACTCATGATAAAATGGCATTAAGGGCTCAATACTTGTTAGACGAAATATTGAGATATGAACAAACAGTTTTTGGTACAAAGTTGTTTACAGAAATAAGGTGCATAATATTTCGAGAATTTTCAAGGCAACATTCAATGGAAATCTTGTTTTTTTTTGTTTTAATTTATGTTGTTATAAAGTGAGACTCGTTTAAAACAATGGACTAATCGACAGTACTTTACAGTCAAAAACCTACATAAGTGATTGAATTCTTTTGACAGACAAATCGCTAAACTATTGTAACCTTACCATTTAATTATCAAACGACGAGGAAATACATACATACATATATTATTCTTAAATCGATTCTTCAGATTCCACAAATTGCACCAGGATCAGAATTCCCTGCTTGCCCTTATCAGGCTAGAAGATTAATATGCATGAAGCTGAACATTAAACAAAAATGTGAAAAATCCTCGTTTTAAAATGACGTAACTTTTTATATCGCTGCCTTTTTTAATATAATATATATATATATATATCTCAAAAATCCAAATGATTAGCAGTCATAAAGGTAGGCAAAAGATGAAAGATAGCCTAAATACCTTCTCATCTAACTATGTACACATATCCATTCTTAACCTCTTTAAAGATTTATATAAGGTTATATTTAAGTATCTTAACGTTTCACTGAACTATAATTTTTCAACAGAACATCAAAATCCAAAAACACAATGTACTATATTTACATAAAGTTTACGTTATACAATATGAAACGTGTCATTACTCATTTCATTCAAAGTGCCACATTCTTGACGGAAATAAAAGTAGAACAGGGCTATAACAAGGTAACATAAAAACCATAAAAAAAGAAACTTAAAGAATGTATTCATAATCTTTTTGGTATTAAGGTACAAAAAAAGTAAAGGATTATATGCGGAAGGAGGGGAGAGAAGAAGACAAAGCTTTTACTTTTAAAATTTCTTCTATGCTGGTAGCTACTAACCTTCATGAACAAGTCGAGTTCTTTAATAAAATACTTTTCATGAACTTAATCAGATTTCAGGAATTAATACAAGGAATTCTAATGTGAGTTTTTCCGTTATTTTGATTGATGAATTTATTCGGGAAATAGGCAGATTAATGTGAGTCTTGCAGTGCTTTTGAATAGATTCTAAGTTATAAAGCCTGCCCAGTCCAAGTTTTTTATAATACCTCCCGTTTCTAATTCAGTATAAACTAAAACACGATAGTTATTTTTGTCAAAATTGAAATATGAATTGATTATCGTTTACTCAACCGGGTCTGCGGCACTGGATACCCTACTATACCTAATACCTCTTGATATACTTAGATAACCAATAGCTGCAAGCTATTTGCGACAAAGCTACATCGCAGTGGGTTAACAGCAACATTTGCCACTCCGTAATTCTTAAGTACTTAGAATTAATTCCAAAGCACACACACTACAACATCTTCCAAATGCGATTCGACAGAAACTTCCAGATTTCTATACTTTCCAGCCCTTTCTAGGAGGAAGATGAGTCAATCCACTTTTTACAAAGATGGGTCAAAAACAACTTTAAACGGCTAAAATTTTCCGTTCCAAATAGCGTGTTCCAAGCGGAACTTTTTGCGAAAGAAAAAGTCTTTTCCTTGCTTATAGAAAACGTGATATCAACATATGATATCAGAATATTCTTAGATAGTCCGGTCCCTATAAAATCTCTGCACTTTGTCTCTACAAAATCTATAAAAGTCCATAACTGTCCATTATCTCAAACGGAAATGGCACAATAGTTTATTATTCACTTTTGCTGGGTGCCGATATTCCAGGAAATTTTGATGCAGATCAACTGGCCAGGAATGGTACAGTACAACAACGATTAGCTTACAGTGGCATGCCCATGGCTACATGTAAACTATTGCTAATGCAAAATGTCAAACATCTGGTGGAATAACATCATTACGTTTCAGGTCACGAAAAACATGTGTAACCAGATTTAAAGCTCAGGGTGTTTGCTATATCTTAGCTGTTCTCATATGAGCTCGATAATAAGCAGGCACTGTTTAATAGGAATAGCAAATTACTTTTTTCAGAAGCTGTATGGATGAGCAAGACGAAGCAACAGTTCTTCATCTCCTCTGTACATATCCCGTTCTAATTAAAAACCTTAAGACTTGCCTACAAAAATTGTTCTGTAACGATTTTAATAATATTAACATAATCATTCTTTCACGTTTCGTAAGAGACTCAAATTGGTTCCATTGAGCTTCGAAAAAAGCCTCAAGATGCATGTGGTATCACAATGGGCCATTAAACTGGCCTAGTCCTTCAACGACAGCCACTTTAACCTAATCTAACGTATGTAAGTCAACATGTATCTACAACAGTTGAGTCAAGCAAAATTGTCTAAACAAGTATTATTCGAAATCTGACATAATCTGTGTATAATAAATTGTAATTTAGTTGTAGTATCCGAGACCTGATGGTTAGTGCGTAGGACTGTCATACTAGAGGTCTTAGGTACACTCCTTTCAAGGCTTCCTCCCTTTGCGAGGAATTGACAAATCCTCCAAGGGTAAATCTTAGATACGATATAATAATTGAAGGTCTCCACCATCCTTGAAATGACTCGCACACAGGAATTGTAGAGAGTCGTATATTACTAGGCCCTAGTTCTCCATGGATTGTTGAACCACCTTATCTATTTATTTATAATTTACTTTATAATCGTGTCAGGCCTCACAATTTTAGCCGTTGACGTCTGACGTTTCTGTTAATAAAAAACCTATCAGATGTAAACTTTCTTTGAAACCACATAAATTTTTCATTGCTACACAATTATTTACCATTGATCTGACTGCCTAGACATTTTCAGGTCTGACAACTTCCTCAAATTCAAAAGCTCAGGTGTAGAATGTTTTCTACAAAGGTAGTCTTCATGTACATAAGTCTCTTTTTATCATTTAAACTAAACATGCAACCCATTCCAAGCCCTACGAAATATTTAGAAGTGTCAGATCTACTCTATGAGACATGTCATTAGCTCTACAACTTTTGTCATTTTTTCGAAGTATGAGGAGTGGTGCTTTAAAATGCCTATTATGAGTGGTTGTTTCCCTTGAATGGCCTATTTTCTCATACACATACGAGTATATGCATACACAAAAATGGATGCCTTCTTTAAACTTACCTCTGCCGTCATAAATCATACCATGTTGATAAATATACCTATGTGCGGTTTGGTGTAATAATGTAATTATTTAAAGAGGTAAGAGTTAACGTGGGAAGGATACTACCATTATTGTATGAAAGGATGTGTGATTGTGGAAAGAGTAAAGTACTTTCTAGATATAGCACAAAACATATATGCAGTTAGTTGTACAGTGAAGAAGTTATTGTAACTTTTAATAGTTTTAAGTAAATTTTTAACAAAAGTAATAAGTCTAGGAAGTCATAGAAAAGTCATAAATGATAAAATACTGTTTCAAACTTTAATACTTCGTCCTTCTCAATGAAAAAGATTTGACTGTATCTGGGCTGTACAGTACACGTATGTACATCATCCAAACGAGGTTTTTATTTGATAAATATGTACAAAAGACACAATCCGAATATGAGGCTTACAAAAACTTTTTGTTGTGGGTTAACCATAAATTATCTTCCACATGACAGACGGATTGTAAATTGTTCCTATTTGTGACATTTTTGTTATAACTTGAAAACGACGAAAAAAATTATAAAAAAATTATGCAGTTAGCCAAAAAATAAGCACATAAATCGGACACTGTTACATCCAACAACAAAACAAATAATTTTTTTTCCAATGAAGTGTTTTAGTTACACACAAAAATATCATTATCATATAATATATTATTTCGTTAGTAAATAATTTTTAAATGGTAGACATGTCCAGTGTATTCAAGATGACATAAGCGTCCACAGGTTTTTCTCAAAACCAATCTCTGTGTATTAACTCCTACTCTCACCTCCTAGTGGTGAACCCCAGTGGAAAGTTGTTGAGGAAGCAAACGAGAGAGGGGGGAGAGGTGTTTCCACTAAGGCACCTCTCCTTATCCAGACCTCAACGGAGGAATTACCGAGATGGAATCAACGGTGAAGTCTACAGTTCCAGTAAGGTTTAACTACTTAGTGAACACCTTATAGGGTTTCTACATCTTATTAGGAGCCCAGGCCTATAAGGAACGGTTTATCCGGCTCTCCGTCCTTGGAGTTATACTAAGGAATTGGCCCTCCAGGTTGGGGGTTGTGCCTTCGGGGTGACTTCCAGGCCACGTAAGAACATCATAGTTGCGAAGCACCAACAAGCCTCCGATACGGACGGATTTATTGTTGACAACCTTTGCAAACGAATTAAGGGCAACGAACTTCGGATATGCACGTGGACTTTTAGGTCCCTTAACAGACCACGTGCCGCCGAAGAACAAGCGGAGGCCCTAAACTGCTGTAAGGCATACAGCACCGCCATCCAGGTAATACCTACGATGGGATGGGCCAGGCAAAAGAAGGATGAAGAACTGCGACATTTACTATAGTGACTGCTACCGAGAAAAATAACAGCGTTTATTTGGATGCGGCTTCGTCATTGGAGCCAGACTAAGGCAAGAAGTCTTGAGCTATAGCTAAGGCTAAATTCGGCAACATTAGCATGATATGAGCACACGACCCTACAGAAGAGAAGGATGACAACACCAAAGATATGATTTTCGAGCTCTTAGACAAAAGATATATGAGCATTGTCCTAGATACGATATTAAAATCGTCCTGGGCGTTTTTAATGCCAAGTTAGGACGGGAAGTCATCTTTGGTGGAATAGTCGAGAAAAACAGCCTGCACGACAACACTTCCGACAACGGATTCAAACTCATAGATTTTGCTGCGGGGCGAAACGTCATGGTAGCAAGTACGCGTCTTCCACACCTCAACATCCACAAACGAACTTGGAGTTTTCCAGATCAATCTACAAGCTTCCAGCATCATGGATGTCTGAACTTTCCGAGGAACTACCTCGTTGTAGCCAAGGTAGTACTTCGGGTTTCCAGATCCAAACCAAAACAGGGAGATGCTGGGAGAAGATACAATGTCGAACGGACACAATCGCAAGAGATCGCCAAATCTTTTTCCGACCGAGTTACAAGTAACCTCTCTCGAAGGTCTGTGCCGCCAACACAATGTATCGAAAACCAGTGGCAACATTGCCAAGATGCAATCAGAGAAGTCGCTTCTGATATGCTGGGTTTCAAGAAACCACCAACAAGGAACCCCTGGTTTGATGAGGAATGTCGGCAAGCAAATGCAGACAAACAACAGGCACGCAAAGCAGCGCTGCATAAAAGGACGAGAGCTGCTCCTGAGCTCTTTGCGCAGAAGAGTCGAGAGGAACACCGACTTCTCAGAAGAAAAAAGAAAGTTCATAAGAAGTTTGCGGTCGAAGATGTTGAGAGGTATAAAAGCAAGAATGAAGTTCGAATGTTCACAGATTCACATGGTAAATGAACCTAGAACCGAAGTCTGCAAAGTAGAAAGTTTAAACATCATATATTGGAATCGCAGTCAATGCTGAGGATATAGAAGGACCACTTCTGTAGACTGTATAACGGCGACGACGTCAGGCAGGATGATCCATTCAACATTGGACCAGTAAAGTCCACAGTCGATCAAATATTCACATTACGGCAGGTGCTGGAAAGAACTCAAGAACACCAAATCGACCCCCACCATCTTTTCATCGATTTCAAGGCCGCATGTGACAGCATCTACAGGTACGTGCTGTATTGAGCCATGTCTAGTTTTGGCATCTCTGCCAAACTCGTCCGATTTAAGACAAGGTGATGCCCTGTCATGCGATTTTTTAACATTTTACTTGAAAGAATAGTGCAGAGCTCCCACGTCAACTCTATAGGCAATATCTATCAAAAGTCTGTCCAATTAGGTTAGGTTAAGGTCCAATTACTCGCGTATGCTGATGACATTGACTAATAGGAAGAACTCGGTGTGATGTCAATGGGGAAAACTGGAAAGTGACCTCAAACAACTTGGAGTGCGAGACACATAGCTAGGGACCGAGTTAGATGGGGAAATTTGTTGGGTGATGCCCTAGTTCACACAGGACTGTAGCGGTACCTGTAGGACAGGTAATCAATGTTATTTTCTAACTGCGTTTGATAAATTTGATCAAGAATTTCCTTAACATATGGTTTTTGGGAAATTTGCGTTAGACAAGCTGAAACTAACTATAGAAAGCTTAAGTCACATAAATAATTTTGAACATTGAAACAAAATTTGGTTACGGGAGATGCCGCATCGGTACATTAGTTCTTGTAGTTTAATATACACTTCTTATCATATGAGTTTTTTATTTCGAATATAACAATTGGAAATATTTGTACATAACTCTAGCCCAATATACGTATCTACATGGAAATACAGTCCCAAAAATGCAAGGCTTCAGCTAGTTGAAACAGTGGCCCCTTACTCATTCGTTCGTTTACCCTAATATCATGAAAATGTCAAGTTTACTGAATAAATTGACAATGACATGATTAAGAAAGGTTGTATTCACAAATTAAATTCAAAGTTCTCAAGTCCCCATTGGAAAGCCCTTTTGAAATAAAAGTTTCAACCATGTCATTCTTTGTTTATTGGCAACCATTTCCAAAAAAAAGCTTAAAATGAAAATGAATTGTGGATGTATTTATCTTATAAAAGCATTCAATGTTCATTTCGAATTGAGTTTTTTTGTGTTTAGGTGATTCTAAGGAGAAAAGAATAATTTTTATTTTTACTCAAAATGGCAGCAGGGATGATAAATTGTATACTGCTCTGGGAATTCCTTATATGTATATCATTTTACCTTCCTTATCTTTAGGAGGCCTACAAATAAAAAAGTTGAGTCGAATTACTTGCAGGAATCATGAATAATGGGTGTGAAAGTGTGAATTTTTGTGGATGTGATCCCTACTTGGCTTCGTTCCTGCTTCTTAGCTTCTGGTTCCATCAGGAGCACACAAAGTTTCGGTCTCAACCTGACCATCAGCAGACGACAATGATGACGACGAACCAAAAACAATCTTCTACCAGATAGATGCTTGTGTCGGTTGTCCTTTAATTTATTTTCAAAGCCTAAAAGTAGGAGTAGTTAAACTAGATAGATATCTCTGGTTTAAGTTACAATTTTGTGTCAACAAGGTGGATATTGAAGAGGCGGGATTTTAATCGTCTTATTAAATATCTTGATATCTATTTCAGAACATTGAAATGCTTCTCACTCACCGGAAATCCTGTATAAGATTGGTGTAAGTGTGTATGTTTTTGTATTCCAGGAACACAATTCCTTACCTTAGTACCCAGCGATGTAGATAAAAGGATTTATTGAAGGGTGTTATTTTTGTTTCTGTTTCTATCATTAAACGTGACGGAATCTTTGCTGCGGAGGATGGAACTAAGAGCCAAACAACGGGCAGAGACAGTGTCTAACTTTGAAGTTCAATGGTAAATAAAGAAGATGATGTTCTTATTCTTGTTTTGTGGTAGCAGATGTATTTTTATGGAGATTTATGTGGAATTGAAAAAAGCGACCTCTTGTTTTGATATTATATTTGATAGAGACTACGAATGAGCATACGTGACATCAACATCAGCAGGTTATGTTATATTGTTTGATTAAATTAATATTCAAATTATTTATTTTTGATATTTGCTTTGTGTTTTTGAGGTACTTACTATCTGTGATCTAGGAAGGCTTGTGGAGTTAAGTCTCATCTTCAAAAAAACGTTTTCATCAAATAAGAAAACATCTGATGACAAAAGTAAATTTGTCGCATGTGGGATTATTCTTTAACTTAATTCTTCTTCCTTATGCCAAGTGATCTAGGATTATATATGAAACGTAAGGATATCCTATAAGTGATAGGTTTTCGGTATGCAAAACATGTAGGAAAATCATCTTCCACACAAAAAACAACACCCTTCGACCTGGATTATGTTTAGAGTTTCTTTTAGGTTTTGGTTCTCAAATAATAAGACTAGTATGTTAATCCACATTTAGAAAGATACTATTCTTAGGAGGGTATTTCTAGTATAATTCAACAGCCTTACTAACCTATAAAGGAACCCCCTTTAATTAACATCAAAAATCAAATGGGGTGGCGCAACAGTCCGTTGTGAACCAGGGCCTAGTGACTTACAGCTCTCAACCATTCCTGTGTGCGAGTACTGTTGTCAGGAATGGAAGGGACCTACGATTTTAGGCCAAACCCGAACGGCTAGTTTGAGAAAGCACACTTTTATGACAAGAATTCCTCGCAAGAGGCAGTACCCGTGAATAAAACTTAAGGTGGCACAGGCAGGGATCCAACCCAAGACCTCTCGCATGACAGTCCATCGCACAAACCATCAAGCCACGGATACTACCTTTAATTAACATTCATCCATTTTTAACTTCAAATAGCAAGTTATTTCTAGGGCCCTAGAGTCGAAATAAAAGATTTTTAAAAAAAGATGTCTGTGCGTACATCCGTACGTTCGTGGCGTTTTTTTTTGTCGTCTATAGCTCAAGAAACAGAAGAGATATCGACTTCAAATAAATTTTGATGTACAGATAATAATGCAAAAAGATGCAGAAATGGCTCTAAAGAAAATTGCGTGGGTGTTTTTTACCATAGAAGAAGTTAACCCTAAATATCATACGAACCAAAAACGCTAGAGACTTGAAGTAAATTTTATATAATATATTGTAACATCAAACAAATATATTTAAAAAAAAAGTCCAATTAACGGTTTTTTATAAATCTAACAAACTGAAGAAAAAAAAATTATCACCTCGAAAATTATACGAATACAAAACGATTTTATCTCCAAAACAATTTTGTGCAACGAAACATAACGTTCTTACCATCTGGTAAAATGTTGAGAAAAAATGGAATCGATAGTTTTTAAAATAAAAACCTAAAAAAACATTACTCAAAGTTGGTAAACATTGATTTTCGTCTCAAATATCTTTAAACTGCCTTTATCTTTTAAAAACATTGTTGTCAATATTCAGTTAATTTTTGGGAAAACCCGAATTGACAGTTTTCTTATAAAAAAATAAAAACCTAACAAAAAAAAACAATACTAAAACTAGGTCAAAATTTACTTACGACTCAATTAGCTTTTCAAAAAAAATTGTCTTCTATCCTTTTTTTATTTCAGAAAATATATTGTTTTCGATATTCAGTTTTTTTTTTATAAAATCCAATACTCTGATTTTTCATAAAAAAATAAAATCTATAAATTGATGTTCGGTCATTAATTTAATTTGTAAAAATTAAAGAAATGCTATTATTATTGGTAAACATTTGTTTTCGACTAAAAATCTATTTAACAAAATTAGATTAAAATGATTTAATTTTAATTTAGATAGAAAGAATCCCTAAACAAACGTCCGAAATTGGGCTAAATTGATGAGCATTCCTAGTACGGGTAATAGGATTGAATTGTTTGGGGGACAAATACAACTGATGATGAGACCTTGCAGCGGTGTTCTAGAGAAGCAAATGTTTCGGTAATAGAAGGATCTCCTATCATTTTCAATTTCATCCATCATATATTGGGGCACAAGCCCAGATATGGGAAATTTTTAGATATCGAATATATGATCACTCCACAACAATAGTGGTGTGTGACCAAAAACCTAGAATTGAAAGCTGTTCAGTCTCCTCGATACAAGCACCACACATGGTGGTTATGGGGAGGGTTAAGTTTTTGCGGCAATAGGCAGCATTCAGTTTTCGAAGCATTTCATTTTACACTATTTTTGATTCCCCATTGGACAATTTAGTGTCCTGGGGTACAACAGCGTTTATTGTGTGGATATCATTTGAACCCTTTCAATACTACTTGAACAGAGGGAATGGTAATTTCTAACCCAACAAACATGAGATTCATCAATAACAAAAGCACGCTTTATTTGAAGAGAGCTTGATGCCAAACTCTTTGAGTTTACCAGTGGACATATTGCTACGAAAGCGATACTGCCGGTCATTAAGAAGCTGTCGTTCGACAAGATATTTCTTCAGCTGGAAATCAATCAGCGTTTCCATGAATGACGTTAAAAAGAATTGACGTGAGTGCAATTGGTTGAGGAGGATTCGCCTTTTTTTGGGACAGGCTGGAAAAATGTTTCCATTCGCTCGAAAACAGAAAAGTAGAATAGGACATAAAGAAAACCTTACGTAGTGGTTTTGCCAGCGTTAAAGAACACCTCTTCAGAACAATAGGGAGGATAGTATCCGGGCCGGCGCGGGGGCGGATTTGTGCGTGTCAGATCTTCAAGTACTCTAGCAACTATACGACTGCGTAGGAACTGACGATGACGTAGTTTTGTTTTTACATATGACCAGACATTTTTACTAACTTTGGTACATTGTAGTATTTTTGTCCGTAATTTCTGGCCATGCAAAAATGTAATGCGTCGAATATGTCCGTTACAGACCTTTCTTGTTTGAACATATTCCGGTGTTTCTAGGTGGGATTGGCTTTATAAATCCGGAAACTTACATCTTTGATCCTTATAACCTCTTAACATCTCAAATCAAAACCTCAGTTTTCTTTGATAAATTTTACTCTAGTGGGAAAAAAATTTTGTATTCCACAAAGAATTAAGTTTGTATAAACATATCACGTCACTATCGAGGAAGCATAGTGAGCATTTGAAGTTCCTGAAGAATTCGTTGAGACCGCTGCAGTTGCCATACGGTTCTTTTTAATTGAGGTTTTTCGCCACGAGATGAATGGTTGCGGATCGAATCGTTATATGTCGAAAACAAGAGAGAGGGGATTGTCCGACTTTCCTTGGATTAGTATACATAGGAATCTTTTCTGGAAGAAATTGTGAGCGGGTTGTTTTCGGAGGATTGCAGATTAATAAGTTTTAAATGATCTTCATAAGTTGGTAAGAATAGATTATCACCCCTAGGAAGGAAATCTATTTTACAGATTTAATTCTTTTATGGGTAGACCAGACATGAATAGTAGACCACACTATAGGGATTTAGTGACATATGGGTTAGAACATTTTGTAGGCCAACGTTTGATGAAGCCACGGCATGAGTTGGCCCAGAATGAATGGTAATCATCGTCCAGTTCGTATAGGTTGGTAGGGAAGATGTGATCACTTACGGGTGAATGTAATGAATTGGCATTTAGCAACATTGAGTTGTAAGAAATTTGTTGGTACCAAGTCTGACATGAGTCAAGATCATTTTAGTGTTAGACAGAATCAGATAGAGTAGAAATAATCTTTACGTTATCAGCGTAAATAGAAACAGTTGAATTATCAATGACATTAATAACATCGCTGATAGTTAAGAAAACAAAGGACCAATGTGGATCGGATATTAAAAAATAAAATAAATTAGGTGGCGCAACAGCCCGTTGAGAACTAAGGCCTATTGACTTTTAACTCTCAACCATTCCTGTGTACGTGTACTGTTGTCAGGGATCGGAGATTGAGAACCTAAAAAAAAACAAACTCTATATCGGCGGTTCTTTAGGTAATATCTGAGCCATGATATAAAAAGGGTGGGAAATCAGGGCTTTAAGTTTATGGTAAATAATTTGGTGACTGATTTTATCAAAGGCTTTACTAAAGTTTGTAACGATAACGTCCACTTCATTCCCTTTCTTTAATTGGTTTCGAGTTTTGGACACAATTTCTGTCTTTTAAAAAGCCATGTTGTTGGGTATAAGAAAAGTTTTAGACAATGCTTTGGGAAAGCTTGGCTATAGGCCTCATTTCTTGTTCCTTTTTTTGAACAGGAAAAATAAAAGAATCCTTCCAAATCGTTGGAAAGATAGCGTGATAAATGGAAAAACGAAACAGTACTGTAAGAGGTTTACATAGGCAGGTAGCACACTTTTTTAATTTAAGTATACTTAATTTTCTGTCAACTTATTTCGATTTGGATAACTTAACTTTTAAGAAAAGAAATCTAGATAATTACTGTACAATTGGTTGAAGAATGAGGCAAAAAGGTTTGTAATAGTTTTAGGGTCGTTAGATGTCATATCGTGCAAATTGAAGAGAAGCCATGGGATTTACGTTAAATGTTTATAAATTGCTAGAAGCATCCTTGATACGTAATCAGGGGGGTCATTCCGTAAAACGATTATCGTCAAACGATAGCGTTTTGACGATAGTCTCACTTCACGTAAGACAATAATTTTCAAAGTGATATCGTCAAAATTTCCATTGATAAATAAGCAAATTGAAGTAAAAAGTTTCTGTGTATTTTAGTTCTGTTACAAAATGAAGATAAAAACTCAAGAAAATACAATGAATTTGGTTGTGAAGAAAATTAAGAGATGAATTTGACCTTCTATCTATTCTAACCCATATGTAAGCATTTTGTTATATACAAAACATTAGCAATTATTCTTTATTGATGTATAATTTTATCTTTAGCGGCAACAAATGAAATCACTAAAAGTGACAATAACAAGAAACATCAGAAAATAGTTGGCATGTTTATTAACAATACATTTTTGGCAAAATTTTTAAAATTTCCCATAGAGAAAAACCAAGTTTAATAAAGTTTTCAAGTTATTGAATAAGCATTATCTTTAGTTGAGTTCATTTTGACATTTCAGTTATAGTTTAAGAGTATTTGAAATACACTCAACGAACTTATATTGAAAACGATTGACCCAGACGAAAGTTACGTGAAGAAAATTATTGACGATATCGTTAATGATAATCGTTTTGACGATTATAGTTTCGGAAATTACAGAATGACTACCCAGGCTATCTTGCATTTTGTCAATGTATTCTGAATAAAGGAATTCACAAGGACATGCAACTCTGCATTGAGCTACCTTATAGTTTAAAAAGCCAACACCGGACAAATATGTTTTTCACAATGAATTTCTGACGTTTCGAAGTTTTCCACAACCACAAAATATTATAAATTAATTAATATTTGTTTGGGGCAAATTTTGTATAAAATCTCAAACATCATTCCATTTTTTTATAATATACCGCCTAAGAATTTTATTTTGACAGACAATTTTCGAACTTTTGTAAATTTTTTGAATTTTATCTTGGAATTATTAAATTTAATACTAATTCATGAATCAATAATAATTTTTTAAAGTAAAATATAATCACTTACCTGTAACACACTTGTTTTGCCGACTCCTGAGGCCCCCAGAAATGCCGCTTTAAGGGGGCCCTGCAGCCATGGGGGTTCCGCACCACCCTCCAGAGTGATGCGCTATGCTGAAATACACTTGTTCTGGATATGAATTTCCATTGCGATTGAGATTTTTGTTCCTTTTTTTGTTGTCGTCGTAGTTGTGCTATCACCACCAACATAATCAACGCTTCGTGAACTGCCGATGAGTAATTTTTTTGAATTTGTTGGCGATATTGTGCTCCACATTATTTAATTTAAAAAACGTTATTTTCCCAATTTCCCGCATCCGCATTGACCGCGGTAACTTACAAAGGAATTAAATTATATTTCTTGTTGTTTTTATATTTTTCGAATTATTTTATGATTAGTGAATTTCATTTGTGATTATGATTAGGTATGTAGTATATTTAAATTACAAATTAATTTATATTGCTTTCATTTTTTTAATTAAACTTTTATATTTAGATGTTTTATATTGCATTATAATTTGTGCGATTTAACGGAAAGGCTGAACACTATGTTCCTTGTTTGAGGTTTTTCTTTTTAAATGTATGTTTTGATTTTTCCTTTAGATCAGATTTGTATTGCTGGAAAAACAAAAAAAATGTATTTAAAGATATTTTTTTAAAATGTCTATAAAAGTACGGTACAGTAAAATAAAGCCAAGTGCAATAAGGCCAAATCTTGTTACATGAACAATACCTTTAAGCAAGAAAAAGCAAACCAAGTCAAGTATTGTTTGAGCAGTATGCAATAAAGATGGTTGGTATCAAAATGTATACCGGTGAAAAGTCTAGCCAAATTGAAACAAGAGTGTGACCGTGGAGGGAAACACCCTACAGTAGTCAGGATCTATGCATAATAAACGCGCTTAATGATGCTCCCGAAAGCTTTTACAGAAACAGGGACTGGTATTTCATATTCTCTACACGAAAACCACTGCCAAAAATGAAATATGTATCATAGCTTCCTTCTATATCCTATCCACCTGTGAAGCCATTTTGCCATAAGTATAACATATTGTGTAATACTTGCGACACCAGGTATAGCGTGAATACACCACACGCTCATGTCGTATCTATATATGTACATACATTTTAAGGAAACTTCACACACATTATAGGTTCGGTTAGTTCGTTTTATAGGATTGCAGAATCCATCTAAGGTTTCCCTAGGTATACCTTTGCTGAACATTCAACCATCAAACACCCACCTGCATACAACCTTTATAATAATCCCGACCATTTCTTCACTGTTTTTGTTCTTTTTTTTCTTCCTAAGAAGAGTAATGAAAAAAGTATTTTTAAAGTGATTTACCTACCTTACACTTTACCCGTGTCTGCCCAAAATGCGTCTTGGTTACGAAGTACCTCACCTGGTGGTTATGATTTCCCTTAGATAGTACTCACTAGCAACATCATCGAATCACCAAAAAAGCCCACAAGGAATTATGAAGTTTTTGTGCTTCATTTGAAAAACTAACTCACTTACTGGCTTTATATAGGAATAGGGAAGCATTTCATCTAGCTGTCAGGATTAAGGTAAAATAAATTGATGAGAAGTTTTGTAAGGCTTTATTTTCTTTTCAATGAACTTTTAGTTTTGAAAAAAAAAACAAATTCTTTTTGGAAGTTTTGACAGAGCTATCAAATGTTTGAAGCACTACAGTTATGAAGTCAACACAAGATTGATTAAGCGTATATTTTGCACATGCATAGAAAATAGATTTTTTTCCTGACCAAATTGTCTGCTAACGAAAATATCAAAACTTTAATGAAAAAAAAAAGGTTTATAATATTATAAATAATTTGGCATTTTGCTCCATAGTGTTACATCCTTAATAAAAACTTTTACACTTTGAAAATTAAGGCTTGCTTTATAGCCTCAAGCGTTAAACTACGATAGAGGTTCATCTTATGTAAGTGCATGTGTCAGGTGTTACTTACTTAAGGCGGTGCTACAGTCCTGTGTGAACTAGGGCCTCACTCAACAAACTTCTCCATCAAGCTCGATCCCTAGCTAGATGTCTCCAGTTTCGCGCTCCAAGTTGGGTGAGGTCACTTTCGGTCTTCCTCTACTGCAATATCTTGTGGGTGTGGATTCGAAGACTTTCCAGGCCAGAGCATTGGTTTCCATGCGCTCTACGTGACCATGCCATTTTAGTCGGTGGACCTTTACTCTTCCGACTAAGTTATAATGAACCGAGGTGTTGTCGGCATAAGTATCTTAAAAGCTAAATACAAAGCTCTCGCTAATGATGGGCTGTGTCAAAAAGAAAAACGCCTTTCAAACTTTCAAGATACACAAATTCTTCCTTCGCTAAAGCTCCGTTACAACCCACTGCTTATAGGATCAGCAAGCCGATCCGGGCAGCAGGGGAGGAAGGGTGTTAAGTTTATTTTTAGGTATGGAATGCTAGCTCGTCCGATGGGAGGGGTTCTTGCCTAAGTAAAGCTGAACGATTGTTATGATTAGTCATGCCAGAAGATAATATGGAATTGGGTTAAAAAAAATGAGCCTCTTTTTGATCTGACTTGTGTAGACGGACCTTTCTATCATCGCCTAACGAATATTCGATTAAGAAGAGCGTTAGATGGAATTTGGAATACGTCCTTGGCTGATTTGTCCTCGATTCTAAGGACAGCCCCTAATTTCGTTTCCCACAAAGTCTACGTCGCTGAACAGCCCGTACAGCTCGTCGTTCCATTTTCTCTTCCACTCACCTTCTATGCATACCGAACCGTAGATCAATCGAAGAACTGTTCTCTTGGAACGACCCCGCTTTTGTCACAGTCCATGCTTATGAATCGTATAGCAGGACGGGGATGATGAGGGTCTTATTTAGCTACACTTTGGTCACTCGAGAGTTGGCTTTACTACTCAATTGCATTCTTAGCTTAGCACCTTGTAAAGAGTGGTTTTTCGTTTGATTTCATCGCTGGTTTTGTTTTCTGGATTCATAGCGGAGCCTAGGTAGACAAAGTCCTAACCTCCTCAAAGGTATATCTAGCGATTGTGACGTTTTGACCGTGAAGTGGGTGTTGTAGTTCCTTTCATAATGACAGCATGTACTTTGTTTTTCCCTCATAAACCGTTAAACCGATTTTTGCCGTTCACAGACTGACTTGTTCTGATAAGGTCAATATCATCAGTATATGCCAGTAATTGGACTAACTTTTAAAAGATAATGCCTCTAGGTTTGTCTATTTTTTCAAAGACGATATTAAAGAAATCGCATGACCTTGTCTAAAACATTTTTTTGACATCGAAAGATTCTTTTAAGTTGTTCCCAACCTTTATGGAGCAGCATAAATTTTCTATGGTCATCCTGCACAAACATGACTCTATACAGCTCGTCCCTGTAGATGTTGACATATGCGGCCTTGAAATTGATGAAGATACATGTCGATGTAATGTTCTTGGGATTTTATGCAGAATCTGCCGTGATGTGACTTTCCTGGTCTAAAACCACACTGAGAAGGACCTATCAGGTTATTGACGATAGGTCTTTGACGTTCTCACAGCGGAGAAGTTTTTTTAAGCGATGTTAAGTACCAAGCTTAATTAACGAATATGAAAACTTAACATTTGAAGTTAAAGAGAGAAGGTCATTAATAAAAATAAGAAATAGGTTCAGAGACAAGACGGAGATTTGGGCACGCTATTTATTTTTGAACTGATGGACTTCAGACTTAGAACCATCCAATACTACTTGAGTTGAACGGATTTTATCTAAGCCGAAGGAAAGTACTTTCGATAAGAGAGCTAGGTTAAGGAGACTGATTCATCTTTAATTGTCGCAGTTTAGATGGTCTCTTTTTTCAGTATCGGGCAAACAATGATGAGATTCCATTAAGAGTGATACTTTCTTCCGACCATATTTTCTACCGATAAGTTGGTCTATGCTCTTTACCAACTTATTTCCAGCTACTTTGAAAAGCTCGGTATTCAAGCCATCTCCAACGGCTCTGTTAGACTTCAGACGAAGCGAGGTTTATGTACTTGTGAATTTCGTTTCACCTGCTCATACAACTTTTTAACTTCATTTCTGCTTTGGAAAAAAGAAAACATGACCAAAAACCCCTCATCTGAAAACACTCTTTACTATGTCCATCGCGTATATAATAAGTGCCGAATGAAGAAAACATAAAATGTTGGTATTATACGTTTCATATCATAACTTTTAAAAATTTTAATGAACTCGCTGGGAGAAATTCTTCCATTTCAGCCTTCCTTTTCTTTGTTTCTAAATTATTGGTGGGTGGTTTTGTTGGCTATGTATTTATAACTTTTTCTTGGACTAAGACTGAAAAGACAATTATTTGCAGAAACATGTTACATTTCACTATTTAGTTCAATTTAAAAGCTTTAATGACATAAGAAAATACGGCCGACTTGTGTGTGCTTTATTTTCATAGTTTCCTGTTTCCATAGCTGAACTCGAATCACCCAAAGATCCAATTGAAATAACAATCCGATGCTTTCCCATTTTTTTGAGAAACATTGATGTACGGTTTTTTGGCTGGTATGAAATAAAATCACGTGAGTTTCTTCGCAGCAAAAAACAAATCCATATTTTTTTATAATTCAGTATTGTACAATGGGATTGTTGGGATATCACACAACACACTTTTTAAAATAAAGGGCTGTCGAAAAGTATATGATTGTAAATTTTAACGAGCATCAAACAAAAACTTGAGAATACAGAACTGTCAGTCAGAGGCGTATTTAAAGAGTTGGCGCCCCAGCGTTATAAATGTTGCCGCCGTTTAGAATAATATAAATTAAAATTTAATTCTAAATTTAATAAAACTCAACTAACAAACCGTAGTTTTCTAATGGAAGAACTTAAATAGGTTGTTATCTTTCCGAACTAAAATTTGTCACCGTAGTGTACATGTAGGAATGTCATTCTAGAAGTTTTGGATTCAACCTCTGTCGGTGCCACCTGAGGGTACTGCCTTTTGCGAAGAATCGACGAATCCTTCAAGATTAATTTTTTTCATGAAAAGTGCTTTCACAAAATAGCCGTTCGGATTCGGCTTTTATGTGTTGATACCCTCCATCCCTCACATGATTCGACATGTTAATACGTCTTCAGCGCTCTCGTAATTTTAATAAAAGAATAAATAATGTTTTCGAATTAAATGGCCTATAATTCATAGAAAAGTTTGGAACGGAAAAAGAGCCTCGAAATATTTCTTATCGAGAATTGATGCACGTTCCCAAGAGTTACTCCTGGATTCTAAAACTTAATTTCAATGTGCATGAGATTGGGTTGGAAGTTGAACTTAGTACCATTGAGAAAATATACTTTCCGTGCAACAACATTTCAGGAGTTTTGTAAATTTTTCTTGTGTTGTTGGAATTGGAGAATGCTCTTTAAGAACTGATACACCAACTGAAAATGAAGCAGAGTTATTGGATAGAAATGGTAACAATTCATTCAATGCCATGTTTGTACGAGAAGCGATGCGAATTGAAACAAAACGGAAAGTCTTGGACCATATTTAAGCATTTTTCGATCATTTTATTTTTCTGATAAAGTATTTTATGAAATACAGATTTTTCAGAAATAAGTGATAAATTTGTAGCATTGTTACCTATCAATATTTTTTAAACAGGGCCTGTACACAGTTCTAATGTCTTTATCAATACTTTGAATACCTGATAAGTACAGTATTCAATTGCTTGAGTATCGAATTCCAAAATACAGAAAATATTGCTATCTTATGGGACCAACGGGTAAGTGACATATTTTTAAATGTGAAATTTTCGGAACCATTACAAAATTAATTAAGTAACTTTACTCGCTCTGTTGATGCCGAAAAAACAACATAAACTACAAACCATTGCAATGGATTGAAGCCCCACATTTTCTAATATATTTTCAGTTTTTAAAACTATTAAAATTTGTGTACGCGAAAACTTTTACAACGCATTTCACCATTATATATTTATAAAATTTGTGTGAATTGGCAACGAGCGTGGGAATTCCCAAAGATCAAAAAATAAACTACTTAAAAAGGGTATAAAAAAAAGTGCGTCACTAGGATAAGGCCACATGCAAAATCTCAGGAAAAAAACGAAAAACTAAATGAAAGATTTTCAATTTATGGTTTAACAACATTTTTGTATAACGTTTTATTTATAAATTAGTAATGGCTTTGTCCGCCTTTTTCGGATATAACCTTTAAAAGACCATTTGGAATAGAAACTTTCAATTGTTTTTAATAATCATAGAATAAAAAATTATCATGGACTCAGGAATCACGAAATAATTTGATTAAGGTCACCTCGTCTTAAAATTGTCTGCCACCTTCATAAACCTTACGCGAAAGATGGGACCAAACGTTTTCAAAGCGCTTCCAATATGGGAGCCATGGCAAAAGTTACAAGTCTTCTGATTGAATTGAACTTCTAACAACCCTCGAAGTTTGAATGGGGGCATTTGCTTTTTGGAAAATTCCAAAACAGAGGTTTATTAATGTGAACAAAAACTAAAAGTTGATTGGCCAAAGCTCCCCACACCATTACACCTGATGTACTGTTATATAATGTCTTTCCAAAATAAGCTTATCCTTTCTTCAAATCATAGAAATACAAGTTGTAACCAACAGGCCGTCAAGGTTAACCTTTTTTTGATCATAAAGACAAATCGTTCTTCTTGCAAAATTAATCCAAAGGTCCTTATATGTGCTTGCCTAACAACATTTTTTTCTTCTCTAGATAATATAATATTTTTTGTATTATCCTTTGAACCGTTGTTGTTCTGGCTGAATATATAAAAAAAAGTAAACTGTTGTTTTCAACACTTTTTGAGATATTCTCTACAAAAGTTTTTAAAAGATCGCAATTGAAAACTCCGGCAAGAAAATATTCGCAATGGCCTTATCCAAGTTGAGTATTTTCTATACATTTTCTTAAATAGTTCTTATTTGATATTGGGAAATTAAAACACTCGTTTAATTTTATGAATTTGTAATTCGAAATACATAATAATTCACAGTTAGTAAAAGTTTCTGGATACAATACTTCCACCGCCTATAAAAAGCGAAAATCGATTTTGAAATGTGTGGCTGTGGCCTCATCCTAGAGGTGAGCAGTGTATATGTTTTTTAATAATCTAACATTTTTCAGCTTCTGGGCAAGAATCAGCTGCCGATGATCCAATCAAATTAAAAGAATGTCAAGCACAAGCTACGTATTATACATACTAGGAACCTTACGCCCTAGGCTGTATCTCTTTTAACCGTAGGGTAAATACGCCCCTGCTGTCAATGGTGTAGTTTTCCATGGAAAAGAGGGAGGTGAAAACCCTCTTTGACATGATATTGTTATAAGCGTTAAAGAAACTATTTTACATAAATACAAGCAAAAAATAAAGTTAGTTTTGGCAAGCTATACAAGCAAACAACACACGTCAGTTATTTGTTTTCCAGGATACGATATGTATGTATGTATGTAACTATACGAGACGCGTACACATATTATATGTATAGGAAAGAGTGAGACAAATACAGAAAGATGAAAAGGATCAAGAATTTCTTGAAGCAAAATGAAAACTCGGGCAATATTTCATCGTAGAGATTTTAAAGGACTGTACGACAACGACCGAATAGGACTCGACGACTATGAGAACGTCGACGACGACGACGACTACGATGACGCATGACGGGAAAGACGAGTTAATTGCCGGTATTCAGAAAAGTTTTCATGCTTGGATGATTGTTAGATTGAGTTAGATGTTTAGAATCCGGTTGGCGTTTTCCAAACTATTTGTCAAAGTATATTCAAAGACTCACTGTCTTATTCGGTGACAAGGACAAGGGTTGCTTGTGTCGGGGTTGAAATTGAAGTGGGTACCTATAGGTTATACTAGCTAAAGGCTATGTATATATAGAGGCGACATGTCGGATCATACTTGTGTATTTATTTTTTTTTTAAAGGAGATAAAGTTTCCGAACACTTTTTATTTTTGTTTTGTTTCAGGAACGTGGGATAACTTTGTTTTTTTTTTTTCTATTTTTTTTTTTGAATAAAAGTTTTTTGTTTTGTTGAGGAAAAAGAGGATTACTTTTAGCAATGTTAGCCGGTATTCGATTTATTGCTGTCTCGTAAGAATTTTCTTCTAGAGAAAACTTCAGTTTTTCTGGAGAATTGTTTTTATTTAATTTTTAAACAGGATACTTTCCTTTACATATGTACAGTCAGTCACAAAAGTCTACGTATAGTGCTAAAAAGTGTTACATTACCGCTTTTAGTTAAAATTCATTAACTATATTAATTTTAAAAGGAGTATTTATTATTTAAAAACAATTATTTAACAAATATGTTTGTGGTCATTGACCTTGTGCAGGATCCAGCTGCTTCCGAGCTCTAGTGCTTCAGCAGAGGCGTGCGAACCATCACATGTCCTCCTCCGTGCCTCACTTTAGCAACAAGATTTTTTATATCCATGGCTTGGTTCACCTTCCGCCATATTTTTCACCTGCCATCGGATACAAAAATGTTGAATTTAATTTCATCAGTAAAAACCGTGGTCCTCCGAAATGTACCGGTTCACGAACTCTATCGGTTTTTCTCGATTAGTGTTGCTTTTTAATTTTTTTTAATTAAAAAATACATTAAATGTACAGTGTATCAGAGCAAAGTTTCATATGTACACTTTTCTGACTTACAATTTTAACCGTTTTCTGAAATGGAATATTATGAAAAAAAAATAACGTTAATGTCTCAATTCATATCTTTTAAATAATATTCCATTATTTAGTCAAACAAATATATAATTTTGGCTAAAACCATTGCTATCCCATTTTTCATAGCTATATGTTGACTTTTGTGACTGACTGTAGATATGTGTAGTAAATATAGATTTGTACATATGTAAGTATCATAATATTTTTTCATTTTTTGTGCTGCATGTTTTGATGTTCATGACGCGATATGAAGGTTACCACTGGCCGTTTTTAGCTTAGGATATTTTAGAAAATCTTTGTTTTTATATGTATCCATGTAAGTAAATGTATCTTAAGTCTGTATCCTTAACTACTCCCACATACGACACATACAACACGAAACCCAGCACAACTTCAGCAATCAAATTAACAAGCGCTGCTTTCTTCGAGTCACACAAAACCTAAAGGTAAAGGTCGAGATTTCCTTTGAAAGTAAGTTTAATCTTTTTTTGTACCATGTCCTTATATATGAAAAAGTATTTTTTGGCATTTTAGCTGCAGAGTTATGAATTTTGATCCTTATTTCTCCTCTTTTTCAGTGACTTGAAATCTAAGACAAGAATTGTATTTAGTTTTTGCAGCAGGTATTTCACCAAACACTTTCCACTTTTGTGAACTTTGCAAAAAATTAATATCTTGCAAAGTAAAAGTGCACAATGCTTCACAACATTTGCTAAGTGAAAAGACTTTTCACTTTTCACTTTTAAGTTTTTTAGACTTCGTTTTAAAGGATAAAAGTATTTGACCAATTTAAAATTCAACTTTGCAATTAATTCGTATTTTGAAAAATTGCAAATTAAATCTTAGATTGCGTTTATTTAGATGAAATATGTATTCAAAAAGAAACATTGACAATTAGCGCAATAATGCAAAATGAATCGATCATAAACATAATAAAAAGTTAGCCGTCTTAGAGGTTGTGTAGTACCCGTAGCGTGATGGTTAGTGCTTTGGACTGTCATGCAAGAGGTCTTGGGTTTAGTCCCTGTGCTACCTAACTTTTTCACGGGTCCTGTCTCTTGCGAGGAATTGACAAATCCTCCAAGAGTAGTTCTTGTCATGAAAAAGCGCTTTCTCAAACTAGCCGTTCGGATTCGACACATAAAGTGTAGGTCCCTTCCATCTCTGACAACATTACTCGCACACAAGAATGGTGGAGAGTTGTTAGTCACTAGCCCCTGATCCTTTATGGACTGTTGCGCCACATAATTTTATTTTAGTTTTAGAGGTTGCACTTAAAGATTTATCATATTTTGTTTTCTTTTTTATAAGCTTCATTACCAGACCAGTAGAGTAGCCTTGTTGCAATGGACCTTAACGAATATTACTTTGTCTATTGAATAGTAGTTTATTTTGTATCTTCTTTTTAGACTATACAATTTCGATACTAATTTTCGTTAATCCTTTTTGTCGAAAAAACATTTTCGAAATCGAAGTTAATTCGTAATTTTAATACTCTTTTATCACTATTATTAATTTCTTTATTTTCAAAATATTATTTTTTTTATTAGTTGTTGACAACTTTTCATATAAACTGAAAAGTTTTTTAATTTAATTTTCAAAGTTTATTGTTGCTACGTCGCTCGTTGTTGTAGATCCTTCCTTGATGAGAGCATCTTCTTTGTTTTGCTCTCAATATCCGTTAAACCCATTTTTGCTGCCTCTGCCTCAATACTCACGAAAGCCCCATTGACATCACGATGAGTTTTTCCGATTATGTCAATGTTATTAGCAGATGTCAGTGATTGGAACGATTTTTGAAAGATGTTGACGTGGGAGCGAGCTCTGCACTATTCTTTCAAGGATGATGTTAAACAAAATGACAGCGCATAAACTTGTCTAAAGCCCTTTTTTATATCGAAAGGTTCTGTTAAGTTCTTTCCGCCCTTTATGGAGCGCGAATACTCAATGATCAACCTGCACAAACGGACGAATTTTACAGCGATGCCAATATAAGACATAATGCCTATTTATCCCGTCCATGAAATCGATGAAGAGATGGTGTGTGCAGATTTGATGTTCTTGGGTTTTTTTTCCAAGATCTGCCGTAATGTGAATATTTGATCAACTGTGGACTTTCTTAAACCACACTGATAAGGGCTTATCAGGTTGCTGACGATGTGCTTTAGACGTTCACATATTACGACAGAGAAGACTTTGTAAGAGATGTTAAGTCTCCTTTTTTCCGTATCGAGCAAACAATACTCAGGTTCATGCTTTCTTTCCGAAAATATCTTACAGATGATTTAGTGCATGCTTTGCGTGCTTGCTGTTTGGCAATGTTCCTCATTAAACCAGTTGTTTTTGTTGGTGGCTGATTGAAACCTAGAACATCAGACGTGGCTTCTCTGATTGCATCTTGGCAGTGTTGTCACTAGTTCTCGGTAACTTTGATCTCTTGTGTTCGACGCTGTATCTTCTCCCAGCATCTTTCTGTTTTTCCTTTGTTTTGAAAATCCGCACTACTACCTTGGCTTAAACGAGCTAGTAGTCCGAATCAGTTTAAGCTCCTCGGAAAGTTCGGAAATCCATGATGCGGGAAGCGTGTTAGCGTCGATCACAATATGGTCAATCTAGTTGGCGGTAAATTGATCTGGAGAACTTCAAGTTCCTTTGTGGATGTTGAGGTGTTGAAAATGCGTACTGACTACCATGACGTTAGCCCGCAGTAAGATTGATAAGCGTGAATTCGTTATGGGAAGTATTGTCATGAAGGCTTTTCCCCGATTATTCAACCAAAGATGTCTTCACTTCCTAAAGCTTTTGACTAAAATCGTTACAGTTCTAATATCGTAGCTAGGACAACAAGCTCAAAGACCATATCCTTGTTGCCATACTTTTCTTCTCTGGAGCGTTTTTGTATATAAGGCTTATTTTGCCGAATGTGCGTATCCATAACCATAAAATTGATTTTTTCTTGAAAGTCAAGTTTTATAGAAGAATATTTGATTTAAAATGTCTATCTAAATATTTTCCGTTTTCAACAAAGTCAAAAATACTTATCTGCCTTAATACGTATATATATATGTATGTATAGTAATATCTTTCTTCTTTTTTACTGATTTCCATCAACAATAAATTTCATTTTTATTTAAAAAAAATCGTACCACAAAAATTAAGTACAAAAAACACAAAAAATTCTTTAAATTTTATATACAAAAGTGTTTTTCTTAAGAACACCCTTAAGCCCATCTACCCACATTATTATGGTAAAGCACTTAAAGTCCTACACAGCATCGGCAGCGGTTGGAGGGAGGCTTTGGTGGGCGGCGATGACGAACCGAAGATGGAAATGGGTGCGCTTTTTCATTGATTTGTAAATTCCTATTATCTGGCAACAACAACAACATCCAGCCTCGTACATTAACTTCACTCCTTTGGAAACTCAACTTTTCCTGACTTGAATTCCTAAATAAAATATTATCATGCCAAAATGGCTGAGGTATTTTAATGTCTGCGATGCGTACGTTGCTTCCTTTGTGCCATATAATTATTCCAACCTTAAACGGTAAATACTACATGGTACATTATACAGATAGTGGGTCTAGATAACAAAAATATTGGTCAAATATGATACGGTTTTTTGAACTTCTTTAAAGTAGAGGGTCGTGAAAAATCCCATTAGGCTTACTGCGGTTTTGAAATTTTCCTAAAAACACCTGCTACTTTAAGCCAAAGCTTTTTTGTTACAAAATAAAATCAAAAAAACTGACATTTAAAAAATTTATATGGCCAAAACTATTTCATAAATGCACATTTTGACGTTTGTGACGGGTTTAGGTAAAAATACTGTTTAGATTATAATTATTTTATTTTATTATTTATTTTAAACGTACAGTATTTTAAAATACAGAATATTAATCAAACAGTATTATGGCCTTACAGTATCATACAGAATTCTGGCCAAATAGTATTTTAAAATGCAGCATTTCGACCGGTTGACGTTTGTGAATGAACGAAAGTATTGGATATTTTCTAGGTTTTGAAAGCATGTCATGTCAGATTTACAAATATTGTCAGTCTATAAAGACAGGTTGCTGGTTTTGATTGTGCTGCCTTGTCAAAGTTGTTCACTATGTGTCTTTCAATGACTCAAAACTTGGTAACTATTTAAAGTTTGTTTTATCGTTTTCAGCAATTTCTTTTTTGTTCGAATTATTTTCGAATTTTTTTATAGCTTAAAAAAGTTTAAAATTTTGTCATACATTTCATTTCTACCCCACTATGAAGCCACAAATCACAAAAAGGAATATTGTGAACCTCTTAAGATAGAATAAAATAACCTCTTGAATATGGAAATCATTGCTTAATAAATGCGACACCAGAGACTCATTTAGTGATGTTATTTTAATCTTAGCTTTAAGGATGCTTCATGCTCACCAAATCAAACATACCTAAACCTACAGAACTTTAGAAAATTACTACCTTGTAAGAAGTTTTTGGGAGGTCTAGAGAAGATGCTTTAAGCTATGGCTACTCCCACACATATAACAATGTAAAGGACGAAAAGAATAAACTGTAAAATGTACAAAAATTATAATAATTAATGTTTTGTCTTGAATGTCGATTATAAACAAGACTATTTTCAAAAGCTACAGCTTTTCGGTTAGGAATTAGGAGTGCGTAGGTAGGTTAGGATTTAGGTACCTTATATTACTTTCTTATGTGGGTTTGTTTGTTTTCACATTTTTCTCTTTTTCTCGCTGATTGTTACGAGGAAGGAAGTTGTATTTGTAGGTGTACATATACTGATTGAATGGAAGTTGCTTAACTCCAAGCAAATGTAGAGTTGAGGGCGTATTTTAATTATACACGAACAGATTTGAACAATTAGCAAAGCAAAACATACTACACTCCCATTGGAATATTAAGGTATACTCAACAAACGACTAACGAGAACACATTTTATGCCATTTTGAATCTATTATCCGATATTTTGATATGTGCTAAATGTAAACAATTGAGGTAAGGCTTGAGTCAACAAAAAATAGCTGCCATGCATAAAATATCAGAACATTTTTATTATCATACCTGCTATTATTATTAATATGTAAATGTTTTAAGTTTGATTAAATTGTATGGAGGCTGCAGTTATTATGATTTGTGATAAGTGATTGTGTTTTTGTTCAATTAACATAATTACTAGGTAATTGTTTTATGAGCAAAATAATTTTAAATTAAAATAATCACTGCAGTATTTCAGATAAAATTATTAGGATAAAAGCTTATTTAAATATTTACTAAAACTTTGTGAAAATGTTAATCGTTAAAAATATTGTGTTCCGACGTTTAGCCAAGTCAACCAATTATTCTAAAAGTTGGCACTTATATGTATTATGTACAATATTTATTAATTAGCAATAAAATGGTGACTTTTGTCAATTTTTTTTAAAGTTGTAGTTCTATTAGTCTCAGACAACAATATTTAAATCTATCGATGCTTAATTCTTAATTTCTTTAGACATATCAAGAATGCAACAACACATTCTTTTATTGAAAATTTGATGACCAGAATTACTGAAAAAGTTCTGAAACAATTATTTTGACCAAAAAATGGCTGTTTGGAAAATTATCCTATAAAACTTTTTGTGTTAATGTTAATAGATTTACCTTTAACCAAATGAAACTGAAAAAAAGGGATATTAAAAGGGTCTTCTTTACAACGGATCTTTTTTTAAACCAAAACTATATTTCGTTTGATACCCAACAAATAAGAGATTCATTCATACCAAATTCACGTATTTTCGATAAGAGAGCTTGGTGCCAGACACTTTAAAATTACTTTAAAACATGGTTAGGTTAGGTTAGGTTGAAGTGGCTGTCCAAGATGGAAACGGACACACTTAGCCCAGTTTAATGGCCCATTGTGATACAACATGAACCTTGAGGATTCCTCCTAAGCTCAATGGAACCAGTTTTAGTCCTTTACTAAACATGAGAGGCTGATTATGCTGATATGATTTAGATCGTCAAAGAAGAATTCTGCTAGGTAATTCTTGCGTTTTTGAGCTAGAGAAGGGCATGTGCAGAGAAGGGTAAGAACTGTTTCCTCCTCTTTCTCGTCCATGCAGCTTCTGTTATTTATTATTTTTCCTATTAGACTTTGTCCGGTTATGACACCTATTATCGAGCTTATATGCGATCTGCTAAGAGATAGCAAGTGTTGTCCAGATATTTTTAGTGACCTGACACATGGTGATGTTGTTCCACCTGGTGCCTGCCCTCATCATAGCGTCTTGCATTGGCAACAGTTTACAAGTAGCGATTGGTATGCCAGTGTATGCCAAACGTGGTAGGATGGGCTGCACTGTACCGTTCCTGGCGAGTTCATCTACCTTACAGTTACCTGGAATATCTCTAGAGATGATCGACAGTTATGGACTATTATAGACTTTGTAGAGACAGAGTCCAGTGATTTGATAGCAGCCTGACTATCTGATAAAATACGGATATTGTATGTTGATATCACGTTTTCTTTAAGCCAGGACAAGACTTCTTTTATCGCGAAAAGTTCCGCCTGGATTGGGAAGACGGAATGAGAGACTTAATTTCAGTCGTTCAGAGTACACACCTCCACAAACCCCTTCTTTTGTTTTCGAACCATCTGTATAAAAATGGATTGACTCATGTTCCAGGAATGTCCTATCCTCTCAGAAAGATCTTGGAGGTATAGAAATCTGGAAATTTCCGTCGATTTTAGTTGGGGGATGGTGTAGTCTGTGTGCTTTGGAATCGATTCTAAATACCTAAGAATTACGGAGTGGCCAATGTTGTTGTTGGTTGAGGCGAATAGCAGAGCTTGCAGCTATTTGTTTGCTTAAAATGTCAAGAGGTGTTAGCAAGAGTAAGGTGCCCAGTGCCGCAGATGGGGTCGTGCGAAGCGATCCGCTCATACATAGGCTAGATGAACGTTGGACTTTATTTAATTTATCCTTGTTTATTCCTTTCTCTAAAGCAGTCCACCATACTGTCACACTGTGTATTTTAATCGGTGTGATTACCGGTGTGTATAGCCAAATCGCGATTCTGGGTTGTAAGCCCCATTTATTACCAATAGCTTTTTTGCAAGAAAGGAGAGCTACAGTAGCTTTTTGAATATTTCCTGTGCGTTGCGTTTCCAATTTAGTTTTTTATCTAAGACAAGACCCAGGTTTTTAGCCTCGTCTAAGAATTTTAATTGGATTCTTTTAACATAGGGAGGGTTGACAAATGGAATTTTGTATCTCCTCGAAAATAACACTAAATAGGTTTTTGTGGGTTAATACCCAGTCCACACCGATCAGCTCAAATTATAAGTCTGTCTAAGGCATTTTGTAAGAGTTCTTTTGAGGTGTTAAGATGCTTTCCTGAAACAGCTATAGCAACGTCGACCGCATATGCTATCACTCTGAAGCCCTACGCCTCCAGAGTAGTTAGGATTTCATTCACCACTAAGTTCCAGAGGAGAAGGGATAGAACACCACCTTGCGTTGTCCCTTTACTAACGAATCGTCTGCCAGAAGAGTTGCCCAGTTTTGAGTTGATTATTCTGCTAGTCAGCATTAAATGAATCAACTCCCGAAGTGAACTCTCTACATTTAGAGATGTTAGTGCAGATGTGATTGCAGATGTGTTATAGGCACCTTCAATGTCAAGGAAAGCAACCTTAGTGAACTTTTTATGATGGATTTCCACCGATTTACCCTTACAATAGGAATGTTGAGACGGAAACAGAAGTCTTGTATCAATACTTGCCCTTAAATCTTTCCAAGGTCTTAAGAAGGAATAATGATAGACTTATAGATCGAAGATCTTTAGGATTGACTTGCGAGCATTTACTTGCTTTGGGTATAAAAACAACGTTAACTGCTCTTTATGCCGAGGGAACATGGACCAGGTAAAGACAGCTGGTAAAAATTGCTTCAAGGATTGGTGCAATTATATGTCAGAAGTCCTTTGTAACTCGGGTAGTATTATTCCATCTGGTCCTGCAGATTTAAATGGTTTGAAGCTCGTGAGAGCCCATTGTAGCTTGTCCTTTGGGGCGCTGGTCATTAAGAAGCTTTGGTTCTTCAAAATATTTCCTAAGTTAAAAATTTAATTACTTTGGAAAGAAGTAACGTGAGTGCTATTACACGATAGTTAAAGGGGGGAAGGATTCGCCTTTTTTAAAGACAGGCTGGACAAATGCTGTAGGAAAAAAGATTCGTCCCATAAAACGCTTTTAAGAATACGCTTTTATGATACTCTCTAGTAGAGAAGAATTAACAGCACACTGTGCTGTAGGCATATTGGCTTTATCAATCAAGCTTACATAAGGAGTGTCATCATGGACGAGCATTGGAACAGAGGATTTCGTGGAGTTTCGTACGTTTTTTTACAAATGACATATTTCTACCTTTAAGACAGAACTTATTCCGGTTTTCCTCAGTGTGGTTGGCTTTTTAAAAACGGAAACTCAAACCTCTTTACAGCTCGAATCAAACATAAGTTTTCTTTTTGTTTGATAGATTTTACCGTATTTGGGATAAAATTATTTATTCCACAAATAATTAAATTTGTTGCCATATCTGCGCAGGAATCTACGTCACTTTGGAGGAAGCATTATAGCCAGTTAAAGTTCATGAAGAATTCATTGAGACCGTCCTAGTTAGCTTTCTCACACTGACAAATGGTTCTCAAAGGAGTTTTTTTTTTACTGAGTTTTTTTGACATAAGAAATTTGCAGATACGATAGAAAATGGTCTAATGTATCTTTCAAATCACCCTGAATGACGATTTCAGCGTGCGGATAATGATCAATAGTTCTTTGAGTGGAGTCGAACAGAGCATCAAATTCGTTTACAGTTGAACTTCTATCCAGGTTTGTACATCAATAAGGAAACCATGTGTGGATGATGTGCTTATTACCCTGAATTTTAACCACATGAAGTTAAAGTTTATGTTAGAACACAAAACATATTTAAGCTGAATTTGGTACGCAACATAATTTCTGATATATACGGCTAATCCATGATGGAATAATGCAACTAAGTTTTATCCTGTGAGATTAAATTCCAAATGATCGGAATCTTCACTTTTCTGAGATTCACTTGATGCTGGCCTGTTTGTCAAAGTTTAGCCGATAATATTTTTTTAAAACTTTTAATAGAGCAGAAAAGGCAAATCATTTTTTCGCAATCTAGTACTTGCACAGAAGCAGGATCAGTCAAAAAATAGTGCAGTTGAGTTTTAGTGTTCATTCGAAATAACGCTGATCATAATATTTCATATCAAAGGTAAAAATAACAGCAAATGATTGACATGTTTTTTTAAATATCCGTTTACACGGTTAATCCTGACATTCTCAGAGAGTAAATGAGTCTTTCGTACTTTAAATTTTTCGATAAAGTGTCATTTCCGTCAATCATTACTTATCGTACGTTGAATTTGATGAGTGTTACAAATTAATACAATTACTAGTACATAGCTCAGAATGTCGATTAATTTAAATTTTGTATGAATATAAAACATAACATTATCTCTGTGACACAGTTACTAAGTAGAACTTTTTCCTGTTGAATTGATAATTAACCCACAGCAATACCAACTTATTTACCTTCACTTCATATACAACTTTGTAATACCCTTTGAAACAAACTCATTTCTATGCGCCATATATAAACACAGTACATGTCCTATACTCTTAGCACCTGGTAAACAGAGGATGAAAAATGAAAAACAGTATCAAGTGGACATTGATATATAATGACACATCTCCCCGTAATTCAAGGATATCGATCGTTGTGAAACCACTGACACGAAATAAATACCCATCATCTGAGCACATGACGTCCTGTGCCATTGCCACCCCCTTTTGACTCCAGTAATAATATACATACACATAAAGAGAAAATTCTTATGACACTGTCGTTCACATAGGACACACAAATTTATAAATAACACGATGTCCTGTCCTGTCCTGTACTGTCCATCCAGAGAATTCCGCTGAGTTGATGAGCACCAAAGTGAATCATTCAGCCACTACATTATATAGAATGGAAGAAAATAATCACAACAACAATCAGGATTCAGAAATACCCGAAAGGAACAAAAAAAAACGGCCAACGGATATTGAAATTGGTTGTCATAATAATACCGTGGAATAAATGACTATCTTCATTGAAATGAAAAACAAAATGACAACAATCTGTTCGTACAGCTTTTCCAAATGCGTTAAGTTGATGTTTTTGCAAAAAGCCAGGTTAATAAAACATTCGCCATCGCAATTTTTTCTGATTTTCTGTTTTCATTTTGGGCTTCAGATGTACAGACTCGTAAGTCAATAAAGAGTTAATAAACGAAATGATTATTAACCACGAAATAATCGTGTATTAAAAACGTGCATATTTTAAATAACCAAAAGTGAAGAGATGACGTTTACATTAATAACTGTTTTTTCTTTATATCTATACGTTCAGACAAACTTGGTCGTAAATCCAAGGTCTTCAATCTATTGTGTGATTTTACGTTTTACTTAGTTAATTAAGGTGGCGCTACAGTCCGGGCAGACCTGGCCTCAACCAACATGAGTCTCCAGCCAGTTGGTTGAGGTCCTTACCACCTGCGTCCGCCACCTGAGTCGCGGTCTTCTCCTACTGAGCCGTCCCTCGTGGTTGGAATCGAAGACCTTCCGAGCTGGAGCGTTGATGTCCATTCACTTTACCTAGCCATCCAAGCCGTTGGACTTTATTTCTGTTAATTAAATCAGTGTCGCTGCAAAGCCCGTACAGTTCGTAGTTGTATCTTCTCCTTTATTCTCCATCTATGCATACGGGACCAAAAATCGCCCGAAGAAATTTTCTCTCGAAGTATCCTAAAACGCTCTCATCTTTCTTTGACAGGGTCCAGGCCTCAGCGCCATAAATGAGAACCGGGATAATGAGTGTTTTATAGATGGTGATTTTAGATGCTCGAGAGAGGATTTTACATCTCAATTGCCTTCTATGTCCTAAGAACCAGCGATTTGCAAGAGTTATTCCGCGTTTAATTTCAGCGCAGGTGTCGTTGTCTGCATTTATAGCGTTGCCTAGGTAGACAAAGTCCTTAACTACATCGAAGTGACGTTTTGTCCGAGCCGACTTGGTTAATTGTTCTTCTTTGATGAAAGCATATACTTGGTCTTGCACTCATTGACCACTAAGCCCATCTTCTTCACTTCCACCACAATGCTCAAAACTGACTTCACACTTTGATCTTCTAATTATGTCAATATCATCTGCGTATCCGAGTTATTGGATGGACCTTTGGAAGATTGTGCCTCTAGTGTTGATAGTTGAGTTTTGCACAATTCTTTCCAGAACGATGTTGAAGAAGTCGCATGACAGTGCATCGCCTTGTCTAAAACCTTTCTTGACATCAAATGTATCGGTAAGATCTTTTCTGTCCTTGATAGAGCAGCGTGCATTATCCATAGTCATTCTGAACAAACGGATGCTGTCATACTCGGTTTTAAAATCGATAAAGAGATGGTGGGTATCGATTTAAGGCTCCTGGGTTTTTTCCAAGATCTGCCGTAGTATGAATATTTGGTCGATAGTGCACTATCCTGGTTTCAGACCAGGACTGTCATGCCACACTGATGAGGACCTATGAGGTTGTTGACGAACTTCAGACGTCCACATAATACGCAACGAGGATTTTGTATGAATCTTTTTCACGCTGCGTGCGCTTGCCGCAATTTGTCGTCAGACCAGAGGTTTCGCTGTTGTGACCGTATGGCATCTGTGATGGCTGCAAGGCAATGTTGCCACTGGTTTTCAATGCTTAATGCATGCAGCATAGGATTCCTTAAGAGGATATTAGAGACTCTATCGGAAATGGACGATGTAGTATTTTGAAATTTTAGTCGTCTTAACGTCGAAACTTCTCACAGTACTTCCATGTTTTGGCTTGGACCGGGATATCTGTAGCCGTACCTTGGCTACAACAAGGTAGTGGTCCGAGTTAATGTTGGCCTCTCGGAAAGTTTGGACATCCTGTTGATCGCAATGTGGTCAATCTGGTTGACAGTTGATTGATCAGGAGACTTCCATGTCCTCTTGTAGATATTCAGATGAGTAAACTGCGTACTAGCTACCAGAACGCCTCGCCCCGTTGCGAACTCGATCAGACTGAATCTTCCTAGCGTGGCGTTAAAATCTCCTAAGAAAATTTCAATGTCATAGCCAGGGCACTGCTCATAAGTCTTGTCCAAGAGCTCGAAGAATATGTCTTTGGTGTTTTCATCTTTGTCCTCTGTTGGGGCATGCGCGCATATTAGGCTCATGTTGGCGAATTTAGCCTTGATGCGGATTGTCGTGATGCGCTCGCCCACACTGTTGAAACTCAAGACTTTTTGCCTGAGTCTAGTTCCAACAACACATCCACACCCAAATAGACGCTGTCTTTGTTCTCGGAAGCAGTCGCCGTAGTATACATCGCAGTCTTTTTGTTTGCGTTTGCCAGGTCCATCCCATTCGTGGATATCTACCTTGCAGCAGTTTAGGGCTTCCGCTAATTGTTTGGCTGCACGTGGTCTGTTGAGTGACCTAACATTCCACGTTCAGATCCGAAGTTCGTTGTCCTTATTTCGTTTGCATAGGTAGTCAACAGTAAATCCGTCCGTATCCGAGGCTTGTTGGTGCTTCGCAACTAAGGTATTTTTTACGGGGTCAGGAAATCACCCCGACGACACAACCCCCAACTTGGAGGGCCAGATCCTTAATATAACTCAAAGAATGGGTAGCCGGATAACCCCTCCTTATAGACCTGGGCTCCGAAAATGTCGCAGAAGCCCTATAAGGTGTTCACTAAGTATAGTTCAACCTTACTTGAACTATAGACGCCACCGTTGATTCCATCTCAAGAATTCATCAGCTGCCGTCTGGATAAGAAGAGGCGCCTTAGATTTTACGTTTAGGAGAAAGTAAAATCACTCCGCTTGATATTTTAAAAGCATTTGATAGAATTTGGAGATTTAAAATGCTTACCTCCGGCTTAGATAAAATTCTCATTCCTTGGATTATAAATTACATTTCTGACCGTTTAATTCAAATAGTATTGGATGGTTTTAAGTCTGAAGATACAACATAAATGTCCGTGTTATCAAATTATGGTAACTATTTTTGGTTAGACATGATATTAAATTTGTCTTGTTTTTTTTTTCTGGATAAAGGTTTATTTGAAGCTGCGTGACGCGAATGAGAAACATTAGTAACGACTTTGTTCATTAAGGTCACTGCTCGTTTGTATCCTAGTTTGTTGACTGATTTAAACCTAGATTATACTCTTAAGGCTTCGATTGGTGTTGTCGTTAGCGCTCCTGTAAATGTTTGGAAGTATGCGTTTATTGCTTTATCGGTAAGACTAGGCCCTGTTGGAGGGTACCTTCGACCAGAGCTTTGGATATTTTGAAAGCAGTTTCCAGATATGTCCTTTTCATATTAATGGCATTGTTTCTAGTCTTGAGTTGATTAATGGTATATTTGATATGGAGATCCTTCAGATTTCCACGGAATGTAACACCAAGGAGTCTGAGTTCTTTTTTCAAGTTCACAGCGAAGTCACGAATTACGAGTGGGTTGGTTGAGGCTAAGCATTTCTTTTTCCAACAAAAGTGCAATGCTTCTTTTTTGGATGGTGGGACATTTGCACCGCGTTTTCTTCTCCATGTGTTTTTATAATGGCGTTGGCCATAGATGGTTTTCCAGAAGCTACTATTAAAATACTCTCTGCACATAAATTGGGTAAGTAATTACCTTTCTGACCGATCAATTTAAGTAGTACTAAATGGGTTTAAATCTGACACTCTTCTATATTTTTATAAATTATCTTTTGTCTGAAACTCCTAACTTACTTAATTAATTCGCTGATGACAGTACCCTCAGCTTTTTATATTTGTGTTAAGATTTTCATTTTTGTCCTGCAGATGTGGAACTTCAACGGCAGGGTATGATGAACCCATTAAATTTCGATCTCTACAGCAATGTCCTATGGGGAACCGCATATAATTTTAAGCTTCAAAAACCCAATCTTGTCGTTAAAGCGTAACCCACCATTGATGCTGCTATCCATTAGTGGGACTTACATCCAGGAAACTAATCAACTTTCAGTGTTCGGTATGTATATCACAGATCACCTTTTATGCAATGATCACACTTTCGAAATTCGGAAAATACTGCTAGGTGTTTAGGATTCCTTGAACGGTGCAAGAAATTTGTCACCCATTCTCATGCTGTAATTTACAAAACCTTTAACTATCCAAAACTTGAATATAACTGACATATAGTAGAATAAGTTTAAGTCTTTGGGAT